>NC_043013.1:7462888-7475388 GCF_006345805.1 Octopus sinensis
AACACATTCTACCAGTATACGAAGTTTAAAAGTGTTTAGTTAGGTGGAAATTATTTTTTAAAAAACTGCCGGTCAAACCGAAAAGATCCAAGTAAATTTCATTGTCATCCTCTCGTCTTCATCATTATCGTCTTCATCATTGATGCTGTCGTTGTTGTAGTTGTTGTCAGAGTCAGTTAAGGCCTAGGCGGCTATCTTTCGTTTTGCATCGGAAGAACGTGAAACATAAAGCGTTCGGTAATTTCCGTAAAAAAAATTTTATTTATTTCTTTTTGTAGGTGTTTAAAGTGCATTTCCTTTGATCTCACGATGATAACAGAGTGTATATGTCGTGAGTGTGAGACAGAAAGTGTGTGTTGTATGTGTACATATGTGTGAAAGACATACAGAGAGAGAGAGAGAGAGAGAGAGAGAGAGAGAGAGAGAGAGGTGTGTTGCTGTGTGTGTGTGAGGGAGGAAGTAGCAGCACATTTTTTTTACTTATTTTTTCTCACACCTTTTTTGGGGTGTGTGAGTGATTGACTAAGAGAGAGAGAGAGAGAGAGAGAGAGAGAGAGAGAGAGAGAGAGAGAGAGAGAGAGAGAGAGAGAGAAAGGTGTGTTGAAGGAAAAGTAGAAAGCTGTTGACTATGTATAGTGTCCATCATCCCAAAGCTGATATTAACTGGTTGTACTTGAAGAGAGACCAGAGTGGAAAAGGCTTAAATCCTTAAATCTATTATAGCCTCAGGCTGACCAAAGCCTTTTGAGTGGATTTTGTAGAAATAAATTGAAAGAAGCCTGTTGTGTATATATACTAGCAGTATCGCCCGGCGTTGCTCGGGTTTGTAAGGGAAATAACTATATAAGCATTTTTAGAGAGTTACTTCCTTTATAGATGCCAATTCGGGCTTTCTTAGCCATTTCTGTTTCGGTGTCTTCAAGCCATGAAGTCGTTGTTCTAAAACAACGCTGGTCTCCTTGACAACGCATTACGACGTTGATTTCCTTACACTCCCTTCCCCACAGCTTCACGAGGGAGCGAAGAAGGGGGAGAAGCAAACACAGGTGCAGCTGTGACCATGGACGCCAACTCCGCCGCCATCGACACACGAAAAATTATGCATTAAAATGGAATAAAAAATGATATTAAATTATTTTTAAAATCGTTGACTCATCGTAGACGCGCACTAATAGCCAGACGGGCTCGATATTAATCACGACTATAAGATACCCGAATTTGGTTAAACTGCACCGCAAAATGTGGGAGGAGTTAGGAATCTAAATCGTAGGAGACAGACACTCACACAACTACAGTTTTATATATATAGATATATATATGTGTGTGTGTGTGTGTGTGTGTGTGTGTGTGTGTGTATAAATAAAATAAGAGGCTTTCAATAGGGAAGCATTGTGCTTTCGTTTCTTGTGCTAGGCCACTGGTAATAATAATTTATTATTACCCTATTTTATTATATGCATATATCTATATATATAAAACTGTAGTTGTGTGAGTGTCTGTCCCCTTCGGTTTAGATTCCTAACTACTCCCACAAGAGGAAAAAATAACACACTTAGAAAGAAAAGAAAAACAACAGCAAACAGAAATAATAGGTAAGTAAATGGATCTTTTCGGTTTGAACGGCAGTTTTTTCTAGCGGTGTCATATGAAATTGTCACCCATAATTATAACCCTAGTATCGATCTATTGCATTTCAGTGTTTTAGGGTTAGGGTTATGGTTAGGATTAGGGTTTTGGGGGAAGGCTATTTTTTTTTCTTCAGAAATGGAAATAAACCCAATCTGTTTCTTAAACGAGGGACATATTCATATGGCACAGAATGTTTTCACCTAAATAGACGTCATTGACTGGTTGAAATTGCAGAAATTGAAGAAGAAAAAAACAACAAATATCTTACAAACTATGGAATTTTCTCAATAAAGCCAAGAGAAAAAGATGTTTTATGTAACACATTCTACCAGTATACGAAGTTTAAAAGTGTTTAGTTAGGTGGAAATTATTTTTTAAAAAACTGCCGGTCAAACCGAAATGATCCAAGTAAATTTCATTGTCATCCTCTCGTCTTCATCATTATCGTCTTCATCATTGATGCTGTCGTGTTGTAGTTGTTGTCAGAGTCAGTTAAGGCCTAGGCGGCTATCTTTCGTTTTGCATCGGAAGAACGTGAAACATAAAGCGTTCGGTAATTTCCGTAAAAAAAATTTTATTTATTTCTTTTTGTAGGTGTTTAAAGTGCATTTCCTTTGATCTCACGATGATAACAGATACGTGTGTGTTGTATGTGTACATATGTGTGAAAGACATACAGAGAGAGAGAGAAAGGTGTGTTGAAGGAAAAGTAGAAAGCTGTTGACTATGTATAGTGTCCATCATCCCAAAGCTGATATTAACTGGTTGTACTTGAAGAGAGACCAGAGTGGAAAAGGCTTAAATCCTTAAATCTATTATAGCCTCAGGCTGACAAAAGCCTTTTGAGTGGATTTTGTAGACAGAAATTGAAAGAAGCCTGTTGTGTATATATACTAGCAGTATCGCCCGGCGTTGCTCGGGTTTGTAAGGGAAATAACTATATAAGCATTTTTAGAGAGTTACTTCCTTTATAGATGCCAATCGGGCTTTCTTAGCCATTTCTGTTTTGGTGTCTTCAAGCCATGAAGTCGTTGTTCTAAAAGAACGCTGGTCTCCTTGACAACGCATTACGACGTTGATTTCCTTACACTCCCTTCCCCACAGCTTCACGAGGGAGCGAAGAAGGGGGAGAAGCAAACACAGGTGCAGCTGTGACCATGGACGCCAACTCCGCCGCCATCGACACACGAAAAATTATGCATTAAAATGGAATAAAAAATGATATTAAATTATTTTTAAAATCGTTGACTCATCGTAGACGCGCACTAATAGCCAGACGGGCTCGATATTAATCACGACTATAAGATACCCGAATTTGGTTACACTGCACCGCAAAATGTGGGAGGAGTTAGGAATCTAAATCGTAGGAGACAGACACTCACACAACTACAGTTTTATATATATATATATATATGTGTGTGTGTGTGTGTGTGTGTGTATAAATAAAATAAGAGGCTTTCAATAGGGAAGCATTGTGCTTTCGTTTCTTGTGCTAGGCCACTGGTAATAATAATTTATTATTACCCTATTTTATTATATGCATATATCTATATATATAAAACTGTAGTTGTGTGAGTGTCTGTCCCCTTCGGTTTAGATTCCTAACTACTCCCACAAGAGGAAAAAATAACACACTTAGAAAGAAAAGAAAAACAACAGCAAACAGAAATAATAGGTAAGTAAATGGATCTTTTCGGTTTGAACGGCAGTTTTTTCTAGCGGTGTCATATGAAATTGTCACCCATAATTATAACCCTAGTATCGATCTATTGCATTTCAGTGTTTTAGGGTTAGGGTTATGGTTAGGATTAGGGTTTTGGGGGAAGGGTATTTTTTTTTCTTCAGAAATGGAAATAAACCCAATCTGTTTCTTAAACGAGGGATATATTCATATGGCACAGAATGTTTTCACCAAAATAGACGTCATTGATTGGTTGAAATTGCAGAAATTGAAGAAGAAAAAAAAAAACAAATATCTTACAAACTATGGAATTTTCTCAATAAAGCCAAGAGAAAAAGATGTTTTATGTAACACATTCTACCAGTATACGAAGTTTAAAAGCGTTTAGTTAGGTGGAAATTATTTTTTAAAAAACTGCCGGTCAAACCGAAAAGATCGAAGTAAATTTCATTGTCATCCTCTCGTCTTCATCATTATCGTCTTCATCATTGATGCTGTCGTTGTTGTAGTTGTTGTCAGAGTCAGTTAAGGCCTAGGCGGCTATCTTTCGTTTTGCATCGGAAGAACGTGAAACATAAAGCGTTCGGTAATTTCCGTAAAGAAATTTTATTTATTTCTTTTTGTAGGTGTTTAAAGTGCATTTCCTTTGATCTCACGATGATAACAGAGTGTATATGTCGTGAGTGTGAGACAAAAAGTGTGTGTTGTATGTGTACATATGTGTGAAAGACATAGAGAGAGAGAGAGAGGAGAGAGAGAGAGAGAGAGAGAGAGAGAGAGAAAGGTGTGTTGAAGGAAAAGTAGAAAGCTGTTGACTATGTATAGTGTCCATCATCCCAAAGCTGATATTAACTGGTTGTACTTGAAGAGAGACCAGAGTGGAAAAGGCTTAAATCCTTAAATCTATTATAGCCTCAGGCTGACCAAAGCCTTTTGAGTGGATTTTGTAGACAGAAATTGAAAGAAGCCTGTTGTGTATATATACTAGCAGTATCGCCCGGCGTTGCTCGGGTTTGTAAGGGAAATAACTATATAAGCATTTTTAGAGAGTTACTTCCTTTATAGATGCCAATTCGGGCTTTCTTAGCCATTTCTGTTTTGGTGTCTTCAAGCCATGAAGTCGTTGTTCTAAAAGAACGCTGGTCTCCTTGACAACGCATTACGACGTTGATTTCCTTACACTCCCTTCCCCACAGCTTCACGAGGGAGCGAAGAAGGGGGAGAAGCAAACACAGGTGCAGGTGTGACCATGGACGCCAACTCCGCCGCCATCGACACACGAAAAATTATGCATTAAAATGGAATAAAAAATGATATTAAATTATTTTTAAAATCGTTGACTCATCTTAGACGCGCACTAATAGCCAGACGGGCTCGATATTAATCACGACTATAAGAAACCCGAATTTGGTTAAACTGCACCGCAAAATGTAGGAGGAGTTAGGAATCTAAATCGTAGGAGACACACACTCACACAACTACAGTTTTATATATATAGATATATATATATATGTGTGTGTGTGTGTGTGTGTGTGTGTATAAATAAAATAAGAGGCTTTCAATAGGGAAGCATTGTGCTTTCGTTTCTTGTGCTAGGCCACTGGTAATAATAATTTATTATTACCCTATTTTATTATATGCATATATCTATATATATAAAACTGTAGTTGTGTGAGTGTCTGTCCCCTTCGGTTTAGATTCATAACTACTCCCACAAGAGGAAAAAATAACACACTTAGAAAGAAAAGAAAAACAACAGCAAACAGAAATAATAGGTAAGTAAATGGATCTTTTCGGTTTGAACGGCAGTTTTTTCTAGCGGTGTCATATGAAATTGTCACCCATAATTATAACCCTAGTATCGATCTATTGCATTTCAGTGTTTTAGGGTTAGGGTTATGGTTAGGATTAGGGTTTTGGGGGAAGGGTATTTTTTTTTCTTCAGAAATGGAAATAAACCCAATCTGTTTCTTAAACGAGGGATATATTCATATGGCACAGAATGTTTTCACCTAAATAGACGTCATTGATTGGTTGAAATTGCAGAAATTGAAGAAGAAAAAAACAACAAATATCTTACAAACTATGGAATTTTCTCAATAAAGCCAAGAGAAAAAGATGTTTTATGTAACACATTCTACCAGTATACGAAGTTTAAAAGCGTTTAGTTAGGTGGAAATTATTTTTTAAAAAACTGCCGGTCAAACCGAAAAGATCCAAGTAAATTTCATTGTCATCCTCTCGACTTCATCATTATCGTCTTCATCATTGATGCTGTCGTTGTTGTAGTTGTTGTCAGAGTCAGTTAAGGCCTAGGCGGCTATCTTTCGTTTTGCATCGGAAGAACGTGAAACATAAAGCGTTCGGTAATTTCCGTAAAAAAAATTTTATTTATTTCTTTTTGTAGGTGTTTAAAGTGCATTTCCTTTGATCTCACGATGATAACAGAGTGTATATGTCGTGAGTGTGAGACAAAAAGTGTGTGTTGTATGTGTACATATGTGTGAAAGACATACAGAGAGAGAGAGAGAGAGAAAGAGAGAGAGAGAGAGAGAGAGGTGTTGAAGGAAAAGTAGAAAGCTGTTGACTATGTATAGTGTCCATCATCCCAAAGCTGATATTAACTGGTTGTACTTGAAGAGAGACCAGAGTGGAAGAGGCTTAAATCCTTAAATCTATTATAGCCTCAGGCTGACCAAAGCCTTTTGAGTGGATTTTGTAGACAGAAATTGAAAGAAGCCTGTTGTGTATATATACTAGCAGTATCGCCCGGCGTTGCTCGGGTTTGTAAGGGAAATAACTATATAAGCATTTTTAGAGAGTTACTTCCTTTATAGATGCCAATTCGGGCTTTCTTAGCCATTTCTGTTTTGGTGTCTTCAAGCCATGAAGTCGTTGTTCTAAAAGAACGCTGGTCTCCTTGACAACGCATTACGACGTTGATTTCCTTACACTCCCTTCCCCACAGCTTCACGAGGGAGCGAAGAAGGGGGAGAAGCAAACACAGGTGCAGGTGTGACCATGGACGCCAACTCCGCCGCCATCGACACACGAAAAATTATGCATTAAAATGGAATAAAAAATGATATTAAATTATTTTTTAAAATCGTTGACTCATCTTAGACGCGCACTAATAGCCAGACGGGCTCGATATTAATCACGACTATAAGAAACCCGAATTTGGTTAAACTGCACCGCAAAATGTAGGAGGAGTTAGGAATCTAAATCGTAGGAGACACACACTCACACAACTACAGTTTTATATATATAGATATATATATATATATATGTGTGTGTGTGTGTGTGTGTATAAATAAAATAAGAGGCTTTCAATAGGGAAGCATTGTGCTTTCGTTTCTTGTGCTAGGCCACTGGTAATAATAATTTATTATTACCCTATTTTATTATATGCATATATCTATATATATAAAACTGTAGTTGTGTGAGTGTCTGTCCCCTTCGGTTTAGATTCATAACTACTCCCACAAGAGGAAAAAATAACACACTTAGAAAGAAAAGAAAAACAACAGCAAACAGAAATAATAGGTAAGTAAATGGATCTTTTCGGTTTGAACGGCAGTTTTTTCTAGCGGTGTCATATGAAATTGTCACCCATAATTATAACCCTAGTATCGATCTATTGCATTTCAGTGTTTTAGGGTTAGGGTTATGGTTAGGATTAGGGTTTTGGGGGAAGGGTATTTTTTTTTCTTCAGAAATGGAAATAAACCCAATCTGTTTCTTAAACGAGGGACATATTCATATGGCACAGAATATTTTCACCTAAATAGACGTCATTGATTGGTTGAAATTGCAGAAATTGAAGAAGAAAAAAACAACAAATATCTTACAAACTATGGAATTTTCTCAATAAAGCCAAGAGAAAAAGGTGTTTTATGTAACACATTCTACCAGTATACGAAGTTTAAAAGCGTTTAGTTAGGTGGAAATTATTTTTTAAAAAACTGCCGGTCAAACCGAAAAGATCCAAGTAAATTTCATTGTCATCCTCTCGACTTCATCATTATCGTCTTCATCATTGATGCTGTCGTTGTTGTAGTTGTTGTCAGAGTCAGTTAAGGCCTAGGCGGCTATCTTTCGTTTTGCATCGGAAGAACGTGTGAAACATAAAGCGTTCGGTAATTTCCGTAAAAAAAATTTTATTTATTTCTTTTTGTAGGTGTTTAAAGTGCATTTCCTTTGATCTCACGATGATAACAGAGTGTATATGTCGTGAGTGTGAGACAAAAAGTGTGTGTTGTATGTGTACATATGTGTGAAAGACATACAGAGAGAGAGAGAGAGAAAGAGAGAGAGAGAGAGAGAGAGGTGTTGAAGGAAAAGTAGAAAGCTGTTGACTATGTATAGTGTCCATCATCCCAAAGCTGATATTAACTGGTTGTACTTGAAGAGAGACCAGAGTGGAAAAGGCTTAAATCCTTAAATCTATTATAGCCTCAGGCTGACCAAAGCCTTTTGAGTGGATTTTGTAGACAGAAATTGAAAGAAGCCTGTTGTGTATATATACTAGCAGTATCGCCCGGCGTTGCTCGGGTTTGTAAGGGAAATAACTATATAAGCATTTTTAGAGAGTTACTTCCTTTATAGATGCCAATTCGGGCTTTCTTAGCCATTTCTGTTTTGGTGTCTTCAAGCCATGAAGTCGTTGTTCTAAAAGAACGCTGGTCTCCTTGACAACGCATTACGACGTTGATTTCCTTACACTCCCTTCCCCACAGCTTCACGAGGGAGCGAAGAAGGGGGAGAAGCAAACACAGGTGCAGCTGTGACCATGGACGCCAACTCCGCCGCCATCGACACACGAAAAATTATGCATTAAAATGGAATAAAAAATGATATTAAATTATTTTTAAAATCGTTGACTCATCTTAGACGCGCACTAATAGCCAGACGGGCTCGATATTAATCACGACTATAAGAAACCGAATTTGGTTAAACTGCACCGCAAAATGTAGGAGGAGTTAGGAATCTAAATCGTAGGAGACACACACTCACACAACTACAGTTTTATATATATAGATATATATATATATGTGTGTGTGTGTGTGTGTGTATAAATAAAATAAGAGGCTTTCAATAGGGAAGCATTGTGCTTTCGTTTCTTGTGCTAGGCCACTGGTAATAATAATTTATTATTACCCTATTTTATTATATGCATATATCTATATATATAAAACTGTAGTTGTGTGAGTGTCTGTCCCCTTCGGTTTAGATTCATAACTACTCCCACAAGAGGAAAAAATAACACACTTAGAAAGAAAAGAAAAACAACAGCAAACAGAAATAATAGGTAAGTAAATGGATCTTTTCGGTTTGAACGGCAGTTTTTTCTAGCGGTGTCATATGAAATTGTCACCCATAATTATAACCCTAGTATCGATCTATTGCATTTCAGTGTTTTAGGGTTAGGGTTATGGTTAGGATTAGGGTTTTGGGGGAAGGGTATTTTTTTTCTTCAGAAATGGAAATAAACCCAATCTGTTTCTTAAACGAGGGATATATTCATATGGCACAGAATGTTTTCACCAAAATAGACGTCATTGATTGGTTGAAATTGCAGAAATTGAAGAAGAAAAAAAACAACAAATATCTTACAAACTATGGAATTTTCTCAATAAAGCCAAGAGAAAAAGATGTTTTATGTAACACATTCTACCAGTATACGAAGTTTAAAAGCGTTTAGTTAGGTGGAAATTATTTTTTAAAAAACTGCCGGTCAAACCGAAAAGATCCAAGTAAATTTCATTGTCATCCTCTCGACTTCATCATTATCGTCTTCATCATTGATGCTGTCGTTGTTGTAGTTGTTGTCAGAGTCAGTTAAGGCCTAGGCGGCTATCTTTCGTTTTGCATCGGAAGAACGTGAAACATAAAGCGTTCGGTAATTTCCGTAAAAAAAATTTTATTTATTTCTTTTTGTAGGTGTTTAAAGTGCATTTCCTTTGATCTCACGATGATAACAGAGTGTATATGTCGTGAGTGTGAGACAAAAAGTGTGTGTTGTATGTGTACATATGTGTGAAAGACATACAGAGAGAGAGAGAGAGAGAGAGAGAGAGAGAGAGAGAGAGAGAGAGGTGTTGAAGGAAAAGTAGAAAGCTGTTGACTATGTATAGTGTCCATCATCCCAAAGCTGATATTAACTGGTTGTACTTGAAGAGAGACCAGAGTGGAAGAGGCTTAAATCCTTAAATCTATTATAGCCTCAGGCTGACCAAAGCCTTTTGAGTGGATTTTGTAGACAGAAATTGAAAGAAGCCTGTTGTGTATATATACTAGCAGTATCGCCCGGCGTTGCTCGGGTTTGTAAGGGAAATAACTATATAAGCATTTTTAGAGAGTTACTTCCTTTATAGATGCCAATTCGGGCTTTCTTAGCCATTTCTGTTTTGGTGTCTTCAAGCCATGAAGTCGTTGTTCTAAAAGAACGCTGGTCTCCTTGACAACGCATTACGACGTTGATTTCCTTACACTCCCTTCCCCACAGCTTCACGAGGGAGCGAAGAAGGGGGAGAAGCAAACACAGGTGCAGGTGTGACCATGGACGCCAACTCCGCCGCCATCGACACACGAAAAATTATGCATTAAAATGGAATAAAAAATGATATTAAATTATTTTTAAAATCGTTGACTCATCTTAGACGCGCACTAATAGCCAGACGGGCTCGATATTAATCACGACTATAAGAAACCCGAATTTGGTTAAACTGCACCGCAAAATGTAGGAGGAGTTAGGAATCTAAATCGTAGGAGACACACACTCACACAACTACAGTTTTATATATATAGATATATATATATATGTGTGTGTGTGTGTGTGTGTGTATAAATAAAATAAGAGGCTTTCAATAGGGAAGCATTGTGCTTTCGTTTCTTGTGCTAGGCCACTGGTAATAATAATTTATTATTACCCTATTTTATTATATGCATATATCTATATATATAAAACTGTAGTTGTGTGAGTGTCTGTCCCCTTCGGTTTAGATTCATAACTACTCCCACAAGAGGAAAAAATAACACACTTAGAAAGAAAAGAAAAACAACAGCAAACAGAAATAATAGGTAAGTAAATGGATCTTTTCGGTTTGAACGGCAGTTTTTTCTAGCGGTGTCATATGAAATTGTCACCCATAATTATAACCCTAGTATCGATCTATTGCATTTCAGTGTTTTAGGGTTAGGGTTATGGTTAGGATTAGGGTTTTGGGGGAAGGGTATTTTTTTTTCTTCAGAAATGGAAATAAACCCAATCTGTTTCTTAAACGAGGGACATATTCATATGGCACAGAATGTTTTCACCTAAATAGACGTCATTGATTGGTTGAAATTGCAGAAATTGAAGAAGAAAAAAACAACAAATATCTTACAAACTATGGAATTTTCTCAATAAAGCCAAGAGAAAAAGATGTTTTATGTAACACATTCTACCAGTATACGAAGTTTAAAAGTGTTTAGTTAGGTGGAAATTATTTTAAAAAAAACTGCCGGTCAAACCGAAAAGATCCAAGTAAATTTCATTGTCATCCTCTCGTCTTCATCATTATCGTCTTCATCATTATCGTCTTCATCATTATCGTCTTCATCATTGATGCTGTCGTTGTTGTAGTTGTTGTCAGAGTCAGTTAAGGCCTAGGCGGCTATCTTTCGTTTTGCATCGGAAGAACGTGAAACATAAAGCGTTCGGTAATTTCCGTAAAAAAAATTTTATTTATTTCTTTTTGTAGGTGTTTAAAGTGCATTTCCTTTGATCTCACGATGATAACAGAGTGTATATGTCGTGAGTGTGAGACAGAAAGTGTGTGTTGTATGTGTACATATGTGTGAAAGACATACAGAGAGAGAGAGAGAGGAGAGAGGAGAAGAGAGAGAGAGAGAGGTTGTTTGCTGTGTGTGTGTGAGGGAGGAAGTAGCAGCACATTTTTTTTACTTATTTTTTTCTCACACCTTTTTTGGGGTGTGTGAGTGATTGACTAAGAGAGAGAGAGAGAGAGAGAGAGAGAGAGAGAGAGAGAGAGAGAGAAGAGAGAAAGGTGTGTTGAAGGAAAAGTAGAAAGCTGTTTGACATGTATAGTGTCCATCATCCCAAAGCTGATATTAACTGGTTGTACTTGAAGAGAGACCAGAGTGGAAAAGGCTTAATCCTTAAATCTATTATAGCCTCAGGCTGACCAAAGCCTTTTGAGTGGATTTTGTAGAAATAAATTGAAAGAAGCCTGTTGTGTATATATACTAGCAGTATCGCCCGGCGTTGCTCGGGTTTGTAAGGGAAAAACTATATAAGCATTTTTAGAGAGTTACTTCCTTTATAGATGCCAATTCGGGCTTTCTTAGCCATTTCTGTTTTGGTGTCTTCAAGCCGTGAAGTCGTTGTTCTAAAAGAACGCTGGTCTCCTTGACAACGCATTACGACTTGATTTCCTTACACTCCCTCCCCACAGCTTCACGAGGGAGCGAAGAAGGGGGAGAAGCAAACACAGGTGCAGCTGTGACCATGGACGCCAACTCCGCCGCCATCGACACACGAAAAATTATGCATTAAAATGGAATAAAAAATGATATTAAATCATTTTTAAAATCGTTGACTCATCGTAGACGCGCACTAATAGCCAGACGGGCTCGATATTAATCACGACTATAAGAAACCCGAATTGGTTAAACTGCACCGCAAAATGTAGGAGGAGTTAGGAATCTAAATCGTAGGAGACACACACTCACACAACTACAGTTTTATATATATAGATATATATATATGTGTGTGGTGTGTGTGTGTGTGTGTATAAATAAAATAAGAGGCTTTCAATAGGGAAGCATTGTGCTTTCGTTTCTTGTGCTAGGCCACTGGTAATAATAATTTATTATTACCCTATTTTATTATATGCATATATCTATATATAAAACTGTAGTTGTGTGAGTGTCTGTCCCCTTCGGTTTAGATTCCTAACTACTCCCACAAGAGGAAAAAATAACACACTTAGAAAGAAAAGAAAAACAACAGCAAACAGAAATAATAGGTAAGTAAATGGATCTTTTCGGTTTGAACGGCAGTTTTTTCTAGCGGTGTCATATGAAATTGTCACCCATAATTATAAACCTAGTATCGATCTATTGCATTTCAGTGTTTTAGGGTTAGGGTTATGGTTAGGATTAGGGTTTTGGGGGAAGGGGGTAT
>NC_043013.1:7482888-7492888 GCF_006345805.1 Octopus sinensis
AGTTCAGCAAAAGAGACTGTTATAAAAGGTACTAGGCTTACAAAGAATAAATCCTGGGGCGATTTGCTCAACAAAAGGCGGTACCCCAGCATGGCCACAGTCAAATGACTGAAACAAGAAAAAGAGTTATAATGTAAGCAAATGCAGATTAGTGATGGCAAAGTTTGATAAAGAGCCTACCTAAGATGAAGCTCTTTTCACAGTTCTTTGACCATACTTGATAAAAAAGTGATCCATGTGATCTCACAATTAAAACATTAAGGGCACATTCAAAATACTAACTATCATAAGAGACTGTTAAATGCTCAACAAAAATGTATCTTATCTAGTTTGCAGTGATAGTTACACTAAATCAACCAGAGTGTGAGCATATCTGCAAACAAATTCCACAAAAGCACCATTTGAGCGTGGCCGTTGCCAGTACCGCCTGACTGGCCTTCGTGCCGGTGGCATGTAAAAGCACTCACTACATTCTTGGAGTGGTTGGCGTTAGGAAGGGCATCCAGCTGTAGAAACTTTGCCAGCTCAAGATTGGAGTCTGGTACAGCCATCTGATTCACCAGTCCTCGGTCAAATTGTCCAATCCATGCTATTATACAATAATAATGATGATGATGATGATGATGATGATGATGATGATGATGATGATGATGATGATGATGATGATGATGATGATGGTGATGATGTTGATGATGTTGATGATGATGATGATGATGATGATGTTGATGATGATGATGATGATGATGATGATGATGATGTTTTCACTTTTGTAGTTGTATTTACTTTAAATGACATTGAAAAACTATGTTTTCAAAGTTACGTCAAGCTCCATATATGGATTTGCATTTGACGAAGTCAAACCTATCCTTAGAAATGCTGACAATACCAGAAATGTTGAAAAATGGACATTTGAGTTTGTGAAAAATCTTGACTTGATAGAGCAAAATGGATTTCATTTTTAAAATCAACCCCCTAGACTTAGTAGGAAACATGTCTCCAACATCAGACAACGAAACCCCTGTTCCTTGTTCCCCAGTGTAATAATAACAATTTCTTTTATTATTCACAGGGACATAATAATGCATTATGCATTATAAGAGTGTTGAATTGCTCCTTTGCAGGATGTGTCGCAGCAAAAATGAAACAGTCTCACATATTGTGAATGAGTGTAGCAAATAGACTCCAAAAGAATACAAAAGGAAACATGATAAAGTAGTTAAGTGGTTTTATTGAAGTGTAAGAAGTGCAGTGTTGAAAGGACACTGAAATGGTGTGAACAGAAATCAAAAAGTGTCACCAAGAATGAGGGTCAGATTAATCCTTGGTTTGTGGGGTTCCTTGATTGGCCCTAGTTGTAGTTTCTTCTGTATCAGGACGACTGCGTCATTCATGTTATCACAATACTTTGTATTCTATGTATATCTTGATTGCATTTCGTTGTCTTTTCCATTCCTTTTTATGCATCCTTATACATAAACTCCACACAAATTGTTGCCTGTTCTTTTCACATTCTCCCATTTATGTGGCTAATAAAAAAATTATTATTATTATTATTATTATTATTACTTTGAAAGCCAGATGTCTTACCCAGAAACAAAACATCCTCTTCATTTATGTGACTAATAAAAAAAATGCTGGCCTGTGACTCTAAGTCAGAAACAATTAATGAAGGCAGCGAGTTGGCAGAAGCTTTAGCGCGCTGGGAAAAATGCTTAGCGGTATTTCATCTGCCACTATGTTTTGAGTTCAAATTCCGCCGAGGTCAACTTTGCCTTTCATCCTTTCGGAGTCGATAAAATTAAGTACCAGTTTCACACTGGGGTCGATGTAATCAACCTAATCCCTTTGTCTGTCCTTGTTTGTCCTCTCTGTGTTTAGCCCCTTGTGGGTAGTAAAGAAATGGGTATTTTGCCTGTCTTAACGATCTGAGTTCAAATTCCGCCGAGGTCGACTTTGCCTTTCATCCTTTCGGGGTCGATAAAATTAAGTACCAGCTTCGCACTGGGTTCGATGTAATCGACTTAATCCGTTTGTCTGTCCTTGTTTGTCCTCTCTGTGTTTAGCCCCTTGTGGGTAGTAAAGAAATAAGAAACAATAAATAAAGATGGAATGATGGTAGAATTGTTAGAGTGTCTGGGAAAATGTTTTGCAGTATTTCTTCTCATGCTTTTTGTTTTGAGTTTAAATCTTGTTGTGATCAACTTTACCTTTCATCTTTTGAGAGTTAATAAAATAAAGTACTTTGGAAGTATTTGTGATGGACATTATGGGCTAAGTCCCACATATAGGCGCAGGAGTGACTGTGTGGTAAGAAGCTTGCTAACCAACCACATGGTTCCGGGTTCAGTCCCACTGCGTGGCATCTTGGGCAAGTGTCTTCTGCTATAGCCTCGGGTCGACCAAAGCCTTGTGAGTGGATTTGGTTGATGGAAACTGAAAGAAGCCTGTCGTATATATATATATATATATATATATGTATGTATGTGTGTGTATATGTTTGTGTATTTGTGTTTGTCCCTCTAGCATTGCTTGACAACCGGTGCTGGTGTGTTTACGTCCCCGTCACTTAGCGGTTCGGCAAAAGAGACCGATAAAATAAGTACTGGGCTTGCAAAGAATAAGTCCCGGGGTCGATTTACTCGACCAAAGGCGGTGCTCCAGCATGGCCGCAGTCAAATGACTGAAACAAGTAAAAGAGCAAAAGAGTAAGAGTATATCAAATTTACTGGGCTTGTGACTAAACCAGAAACTATTTTTTTCCTTCAGCACATCATATTTTTAGTCAACGATGGAAGCTGTTACCAGTTCTCTAAATAAAAGCATTCATGTTAAGAATCCTCCAACAAGTTGGCAGACAGAAGAGGATATTTACAAAGAAGTTCAAGTAAGTATTTTCACACATTCAAATTCACACATATGTAACACATATAGACAGAAACATGCACATATAACATATGTATACACACACATTTCTATTATCTACTAGCAGTATCGCCCGGCGTTGCTCGGGTTTGTAAGGGAAATAACTATATAAGCATTTTTAGAGAGTTATAGCCAAAAAATAGCAAAAAAATGTATTAAAAATGGAAAAAAATTATGGTAAATTCTTTTTTAAATCGTTGACTCATCGTAGACATTTTTAGAGAGTTACTTCCCTTATATAATAGCGAAAAAAATGCATTAAAATGGAAAAAAATGATGGTAAATTTTTTTTTAAATCGTAGACTCATCGTAGACGCGCGCTAATACCCAGAAGGGCTCGATATGAATTACGACTATAAGATACCCGGTTTTGGCTAAACTGCACTGCAAAATGTGGGAGTAGTTAGGAATCTAAATCGTAGGAGACAGACAGCACACAACCTCACTTTTATATATAAAGATATCAACAGTTTTATTTGTCACGTGGTAGAAATTATGTTGGGCAAGCTTTAGTTGATTGTAATCATAAGGCTACCAACTTCTTGTATAGCTGCAGGCCAACCAATACCTTATGAGTGAATTTAGTAAATGGAAACTGTGTGGAAGCTTGTTGTATATATGTATATTGTATGTATGTGTGTGATTCTTTATGTTTATGTTTGTCCAACTCGACTGTTTGACAACCGATGTGGGTTTGTTTATGTTCCAATTACTTGTGGTTTTGCAAAAGAGACCAATAGAATAAATATCAAATTCACAAATAAGTACTGGGGTAAGCTAGTGAACCCCTCCCCACAAGGTCTACGTTTAATCAGGCATTTGAGGATGAAATCCTCCGTCCCCTTTCCACCTTCCTCCACTTCCTGCAAAATTCCAAGGAGGGAGAGTTGAAGGAGAGGAAGGACTTCATGGAAAAGTCTGAGTAGGGGGACTTCCTGGAAAATTCTAAAGAGAGGGGGTTGAAGGTAGGGAAGGGGAGGGTTTACTATCTGGAAAAGTCCAAGGAGGGGGAATTGAAGGGGAGGGAGTACTTCCTGGATAAGTCTGAAGAAGAGAACTACCTGAAAATTCTTGGGAGGGTATTTGAAGGGGAGGAAAGGGTGGGAGAACTACCTGGAAAAGTCCAAAAAGGGGAATTTACTGAAAAAAATCCAAGGATGGGGGTTGCAGAGGAGGAAGGACTTCCTGGAAAAGTCTGAGAAGAGGGACTTCCTGGGAAGTTCTGAGGAGGGAAGGAAGTACCTCCTGGAAAAGTACAAGGAGGGGGACATCCTGGAAAATTCCAAGGAAGGGAGTTGAAGGGCAGGAAGGGGAGGGACTAAACTCTTCAAGGCAGTACCCCAGTATCACCAGATGCTTAGGTTTTGTTTATGGTCAAGATATCTGGTTTTCAAATGGACCAGTCTAATCCACCACATGACATTTACTCATTATACAGTAACTCTTAATGATGCAATTTCTCTTTCCTGGCCTCTCCTGTTATTTTCTATGTTTATATATCAACAATTATTTATAAAAAAAAAAGAAAAAAGAGAAAAACTGATGCATCGCTACTATTGTTAATCATGAAGCATTTGTCAGTCGGTTCATTTTCTGTCTTTGTTACTAACTCTCACTCTCTCTCTCACTCCCTCCCCCCATCCATCCATCCATCCATCCATCCATCCATCCATACATACATACAATCATACATACATACATATATATATATTCATGCACACACACGTATATACATCGAACTAACAACAGAAGCTCGATGATCCCTGCTCAGGAGAATTTCATCCATCCATCCATCCTTCCATCCATCCATCCGTCCGTCCGTCCGTCCGTCCTTCCATCCATCCATCCATCCATCCATCCATCCATCCATCCATCCTTCTTTCCGTCCGTCCGTCCGTCCGTCCGTCCTTCCATCCATCCATCCATCCATCCATCCATCCTTCCTTCCTTCCTTCCTTCCGTCCGTCCGTCCATCCATCCATCCATCCATCCATCCTTCCTTCCTTCCTTCCTTCCATCCATCCATCCATCCACCCAACCATCCATCCATCTAAATTCAAACACACAAATAATTTCTAACAGGCATTTCGTTTTAAACTCCCTCTCTCTGTCTATCCTACAGTGTCGAGTTTTGATTCTGGGTTGGTCTATTGGGTTGGTTTTGATTCCGGGTTGACACAAATGAACTTTTGTTGTGTCCTTGAGAAATGTAAATACACCACATTGTTACATTTACTTGTTCTAAAATCTGTATGGGAGGTTGTCAGTTTTTATCCTCTGATCAATTCTGGTCAACTTGATGAAAGGCATTCCAATTGATACCATCCCCAGGTTTCCTTTTTTTCCCTATAAGAATTACATCCAGGATCATAATATTTTCTTAGATTGTAGGTTGTGATCTGAGGAAGATTAAGTTTCTATCTTTGCCAGGAAAAAATAGTCTCAAAGGGTTATGTAAATGTGTGAACAAAATTTTCAAGACATAATTTAAGACTAGAAAATCCATGCTAATGTTTGAGCATTTTGAAAAAATTCCTTACAAACAAATATGCTTTATCAGGTAAGTTAAAGAATAATTTATTCTATTTTTTAAACTAAATTTCCTACTTTAAAACAGAGTTGTTTACTCTTTTACTTGTTTCAGTCATTTGACTGTGGCCATGCTGGAGCACCGCCTTTAGTCGAGCTAATCGACCCCAGAATTTATTCTTTGTAAGCCCAGTACTTATTCTATCAGTCTCTTTTGCCGAACCGCTAAGTTACAGTGACGTAAGCACACCAGCATCAGTTGTCAAGCGATGTTGCGGAGGGGGGGGGGGGCGGACAAACACAGACACACAAACATATACACACATACATATATATATATATATATATATATATATATATATATATATATATATATATATATATATATATATATATATATATACATATATATACATACATATATACGACGGGTTTCTTTCAGTTTCCGTCTACCAAATCCACTCACAAGGCTTTGGTCAGTCTGAAGACACTTGCCCAAGGTGCCACGCAGTGGGACTGAACCTGGAACCATGTGGTTCGTAAGCAAGCTACTTACTGCCCTGCCACTCCTACACTTTTTTTTTTTTTTCTGCGACGACCGCCGGAAAAATGGGGCGCACCGGGATGCCGAGTCCGACGCCAACGCTACAGCCCCGTACCGGTCCGCCGCTTCGCGTGAAGACGTGTTCCGGCGCCCGGCGGCGCGACGCCGAGCGAATGGCGACGCGGCCGCGCGGGAGCGAGGCGACACACACGGCCCGACCGACCCGGTCCTCGGAGCCAATCCTTCTTCCGAAGGTACGGATCCATTTTGCCGACTTCCCTTACCTACATTGGCGCTATCGACGAGAGGCTGTACACCTTGGAGACCTGCTGCGGATGGTGGGTACGGACCGACTCGAGAGCTGCGATTCGTTACGGACCACGAGTGTGTGTGTCCGTGTGTTATCCACGCGCATCAAAGCGGCGATTTCACTTGAGAGAGTTCTCGGTCGAGTGCACGAGTCGAAAGAGTTATGCGGCCGGTCGATTGCCGGGGAGTAAGTCTGAGTTACGACTCAGACCACGAGTGTGTGTGTCCGTGTGTTATCCACGCGCATCGAAGCGGCGATTTCACTTGAGAGAACAGTGTCGGTCGGGGAGTTTGACTGGTGCGGTACGTCTGTCAAACGGTAACGCAGGTGTCCCAAGGCGAGCTCAGCGTGGACGGAAACCACACGTCGAGCAAAAGGGCAAAAGCTCGCTCGATCTCGATTTTCAGTACGAATACGGACCGCGAAAGCGTGGCCCATCGATCCTTTCCGAATTACAGCGGCGAGCTATGCGTCCGCCGAGAGGTGTCAGAAAAGTTACCACAGGGATAACTGGCTTGTGGCGGCCAAGCGTTCGCATCTCGTGAACGCCTTCCGGCATCGGTGGCGGCTACGTCCACGCGTCCGTGGGCCGTACCGCGAGCGTGGGTTCGTTCTTTCGGTTTCGGGCACGGTCGCGCGGCGGAGGTATGCCAGTAATTTTATTTTCAGTGTACCACAAATCAAAACAGGTGAGAAACAATTATATAGAGGTATTCACGGTGGTTATTTTTGTTTAGAAGAACAGAGAAATTCGTTATATTTTCCATTTAATTTTCATTATTCTATTCCTGTTTTAGCAAGATGCTGAAGATACATGTCTTTTATGGAATTACCAATCTTTGGAAGTTCCCGACATTTTATCAAGCATTAATGAAGAAATTCCACGACAATGTTACAAAGCATTGCAGTATTCATTATTCGAAACCGGTTTCCCAGAGACGCAAGACAGAACATCCAAAGTTAAGGCTCTCTCCCATCAACAGGTTTCAATCACCGTTTTATCATCTCCTGTTGAATGTCTGAGTGTTTTGTTAGAAGGAGGCGAACAATGTCCTGGAAATATGCTCCTGGTTCTCTCAGATTCCTGGCTTAGCAAGGAACCATCTTCTACACAAAGTTGCAAATTCTCTTTGTACGTCAACAAGGCCATAGCTTTCTATAAAGGTAAGTTGTTTAATCTGCTAATCTCGATTTCTGATCTCGTTTCCTTAATTCTCTCTCCATTGAAACTGTTTTATCCACAGTTTTGGTATTTCACTCCTGTTTCTAAAGGATCAAGAAAATGTGAGGCACCTTCGCACTTGGCTAGGATGCTAGTCTCTCATACTTATTACTTACTTTAAATATATTTAATTTTCACTCATTGAAAAGTGGAGTTACATATTCATTGGATTACATAACGTGAGTGGCTGAGTACTCCACAGTCACTTACATCTTAAAAGTAATCCTCAAAGTACCAACAATGTAACAGATTGTATTTCATTGATGGTGCTTCATATATATATATATATATATATATATCAACCCATGCTAGCATGGAAAACAGACGTTAAACAATGATGATGATGATGATGTGTGTATAGTAAAATGGTGGAATGAAGAATTTGGGAAAATAGGTTACGTTCGTTAACACTGTGTACAAACTCTATACTTGGAATGACCAATCTTAAATACTGTTGGAACTTATTCACAAGGTATTGGAATCTTACATGTATACCATTCTGCCTAGATAATGGATCTGCAGATGCAATATCCCTGCACATCTCACATCTATTTTCATTCCTCCACTTCACTCTCTATTTCAAAAATAACTATTGCTTAACCATTTTCTCACACCGTCTCTGATGTAAACAACTGTAAGACCTTCTATTTATAAATGTTCTAAAATCTTTCACAGCCTTGGATTTTTATCTCATTCTGAAAATTTTATATATATGTATATATATATTTCGTTTTTGCCTTTTGTTAGCAAGATTCTTTAACTGTCACCAGACACAACAGAATATATATTTATAAATCTTAAATAATAAGCGTGAAAAATTGAATATTAATTTGATTAATATCAATTTAAAACAGTCGTCTAGCATATTGAAAAATTTGAAGATTCAGAAAAATATATATATATATATAATATATATAATATATGTGTGTGTGTGTGTGTGTGTGTGTGTGTGTGTGTGTTTGTCTGTGTGTGTGTGTGTGTGTGTATAGATAACCTATGTAGTAGATATATAATGAGGGCAAATTTAGCTATTTCTCTATTGGTGGAAAAAAATGATGAACAGCCTAAATCGATTTTTGAACCTTATTCATTTCTTGTCAGAGATGTGTACATCAATTTGTCGAATCTCAAAGAAACAACCACCCAATCTTGTTCATATACTCAATAAATTTAGCCGCTACAGAAAATAATACTTATTTTACGCTGGTATACAGAATTTTTAATTTTAGAGTTACTTGACATAAACTTAATTCTGTTGGAATTGACTTCAGATACAATAACCTTATCATCAATATTTCTAGAGGGATGGATGGTATTAGCTAGATTAATGTTAGCTTTAGTAAATGTATTAATATTTAACAGGTTGTTATTATGTGAAGAGATAATTTGTAAGAGATTTTTTGTGTTTGAAAAACCTATCCTAACTGTATGTGAATTGATTATAGAGTAATACCTAAAATTCTTTGGAAAATTCCTAACAACAGCTTGACGAAACAACAATGGGAGATTAGATTTAATTTGTCTCCCATATGGAAGAATTAACCAAATATTTAATTTAATTTAGCTAATACCATCCATCCCTCTAGAAATATTGATAACAAGATTATTGTATGTGAAGTCAATTCCAACAGAATTACGTTTATGTCAAGTAACTCTAAAATTAAAAATTCTATATACCAGTGTAAAATAAGTATCCATAATAAAGTACGATTTTACATTGGAAGCACGTCGTTACAGTTATCTAAAAGAATTTTTATCCATTACTCAACAATTACGGATAGGAATAAATGTAACAGTACAAGGCTCAGTAAATTAATTTGGGATCTAAAAGACTATAATGAACAATTTAATTTAGAATGGTTGATTCTCTCAATCTCGATACCTTATGATAAAAGCAAGGAATTCTGTCTTCTCTGAACTATTTTTCATTATTTTTTCGAAAAATCCCCTAGTAAATCCGATGTAAACATTGGCAAAAACACACCTTTAGTTCATATAAGTAATCTTTATCATTATATATAATTTAGACATTAATTTTCTTTTTATATTTAGCATTCACTAAAAAAATATCCCTCCTCTTTCTATAAGCTACTTCTGACGTTATATATAGCGTTTTTTCAAACAATATTAATAGCATTCAGTAAATCACTATACATATCCATCATTTTCTGTTAAAATGTCTTATTGATGAGTTTCATTTCTTCACTTCTCTGAAGAGAAGATTACATTGTTTTACACCATTTATTCCTTGGGAATAATATCAGTGAAATCTTCAAAACATGTTTCGGAAGTAAAAGTATTTGAATTATACCTGCATTAAACTCCATTCATTTATTTATATATTATACAAAAAATTCCACGTAAACCCGAAGTTTCTACCTTTAAAAACAAGGAGTTACAACCTCTTTGCTTGTGTGATTTTTTGCTACCCTGGTAACTATTTATCTATTTTTTCCATGTTAATTGTTAACGA
>NC_043013.1:7500388-7510388 GCF_006345805.1 Octopus sinensis
CGCATTTATTTTTTCTAATATTCAATGTAACTTCTTTTTAATAGCAGGGAGTGATTTGAGGGAGACTTAGCTATTATCTCCAGTAGATTTCTTTTGTGCAGTAAAACTTTAAAAAGTTGATGAGTGATTGGCTCAAGGTATCTGTCTTTAGTCCTTTCAGTCTCATTCACCATACAACCTCTTTCACCATAGCCACCAGTCAGAGAAAAACTGCCTGTTCTTCTTGATCAAAAGAAGCCAACAGGACAATCTTCACGACTGAGTCGACGAATAGCTCAAACCATCCTACACATGATGGAGGCTGTTTGACATAACTCAAGAAACCAGAAAAGCTTGAGCACTGTATGAGCATATGCAGATGGTTTCCTCATTCTACACACATCTCAGGCAGGCCCAGCTGACAGTGCTACCATGCCTGTTGAGTTTATCCTGAACTGGCAATGCCCCTGGTAGCACTGCCAGGACAGAGATTTCTGGAAGTCATCCCTAGGCTTTAGACCAAAGATCTTCTGGAACAGACCAGCTAGTTAATTGTTGTTGATGTCCATATTCTCTTTCAGGACATGGTTCTTCTGAGAGGCAATAAACTAAGAACTTGAGTCACTTTTACCGACTGTCTACTTCCTCCAAATATCTGACCATGTCATCATCATTATCCAGTTTTTTAAATCCAGGTTTTATCCCTGTTAACGGGGGTGGCTGGATCTACCTCAAAGCCATCTTTCCCGGTTTTGGTTGTCCTCCTTTTTCAGGTGCAGCTCATCCCAACCGTTGGGTTGGCTGGTGCCCTTTCTCCTTTGCTATCATGAGGCTTTCTTGGAGCTGGATTTTCTATGGAAAGCATGCCCTTGTTTACCCCCAACCTCAGTTTCTAGACATGAGTTGTCTCAAGACCAAGGTCTCTAATATGATTTTTAACAAATGTGGTGGAAAACTGGCTCAGGAAGGCAGGGACTATTCCCTAAGACCCCTTTCAGAGCCCCACTACATATGTGCTTATGTTAATAATCAAATTATCAATTATCCTCTGACTCATCCCAAATCTGTGGCCTTCTGCTTGTGTTATAAACCAATATCTTATTTCTCTCTCACCCCCAAATCAAAAGTATTATTTCACTTTATTTATTTTGCATCTATTTATTTATATTGAAACAGATTACAACTTTCGTGTTAGAACAACAGTATGTCGAACATCAGATGACCTTCCACATGTGTCAAAGGTTAGTTTGTTTGACTTTGTAACATTTGCAACATATCACAACAATACCCAATCCATATTAATATCTGTACATGATGAATCCTCATGTATGTAAAAACAAGTTGTCCACAAAACATTAAAACAACAAAGGGCTCTAATAAGCTAATAAGCAGTCTTTTTATTTTTATCTATTCTATTTTTTACTAAACTCGCGCTAACCAATAATATTAAACCAACAAGGGAATCTCTACATGGTGACTTGGCCTGATAGAGATGGAAACCAAGGCTTACTCAAATCACATACCATTGTTTGTTTAAAGAAAATGTATATTTGGGAATATACATCTGGTGTGTTTATTTAAGTGTGTGTGTGCAGGCATGTGTGTATAATATGTTTATGTGAATGTAAGTTTATGCATTTGTGTATATATGCTAGTTTCTTTCTGTTGGTATGTCTACGTTTGTGTCTGTGTGTATATATGCAGGTATGTAAGGATATGTACGTATGTCTTTATGTATGTATGTATGTAGTCGAAAGACACCTGTTGTTATGTTCTGTTATTATTTATATTGTATTTTTATTGTATTTATATTTGTGTAACTTTGTCCGATTTTTTTGTCCTTGTTTTTGTATACATTCGCTACTTTCTTCCAAGGAATCTAATGCTCTTAGCTTAGTTTTTCCTCGGGGCTGGCCAGATTGAAGCAATCTCAAGAATAATCAGCCGAAATTGAGAAGATAATCTGGTACTTGACTGCGGATAGAGGGCTTTGAATGACCCATCCTTGTTCTTGTTGTATCGTCTATCTGGATGTTTTGTTGTCCCTTTTTGTATCACCTAGCTGTCTGGATGTTTTGCGTTCTTGTCCCATTTTGTATTTCATATATATATATATACTTATATACATACATATATATGTGTGACTGTTTGTGTGTATGTGATTGAGATATATGTAGTGTGTGTGTGATTATATATGTGATTGCTTATGTTTGGTCAACCCTCACCGCAAGAATGCACTATTAGATCAGCTTTAATCTGATCATGCAAAACAATAATGATGGTAGTAGGAGGTAAGAAGCAACCACTACTCCTACCACCATTGGTACTTCTTCCTTTTCTTGGTAAAACAAACCTTTTCATTGTTTTCAGATTGTCTGTGGCATTTCCAAGTCAATAAACCAAGACTATATTGTCCCACAGTCATTGAAAGCATCTCTCAAAACTTGGCATGTCTCAGAAGAAAATATAAAAGTCATCAAGAACAAGCTGATCAGCATGTCTGAACGGACTCTGAAAGCCATCATGTCCTTTGAGGACACACTTAACGAAGACGAACGAGGTGGAATTGGTGCTCAGACAGATATAATTGGTAAAGTATAAAACATCATAGATTGATTCTTATTTTGTCAATAATTTTTCTTTGAAATCGAAATTGCTCAAAAATCAATGGAAATTGTAGTTGTGGTAACAGTCCCGGTGGCACGTAAAAGAACCATCCAAACTTGGCTGTTGCCAGTGCCGCCCCAACTGGCCTCTTTGCCGGTGGCATGTAAAAAGCACCAACCGATCATGGCCATTGCCAGCCTCGCCTGGCATGTAAAAATCACCCACTATGCTCACGGAGTGGTTGGCATTAGGAAGGGCATCCAGCAGTAGAAGCACTACCAGATCAGACAGGGCCTGGTGCAGCCTTCTGGCTTCCCAGACCCCAGTTGAACCGTCCAACCCATGCTAGCATGGAAAGCGGACGTTAAATGATGATGATGATGAAACTGAGCAGAAAATGCAGCAGTCTTGCATAGTGATTGATAGCCTCATATCGTGTCATTGGAACCATATTGTAATAGCGAAGGGGACATAGAACTTGAAGCTCGTGTGTTGTCACTCACACTTGTGTGTATTTATAAGTGAATTGTACAAAACCACACATTTATGACAATCCCATAAGAGTTTAGCACCTTAGCCATCACATGTATTTACATAAACACATAAATATACACACACACACCATTCTTTTACATCTATATTTGTAATGATCTGAACACTTAGTTTATTATCTTCATTCAAAATTTCAGGACTTGACTTTTTAGTGCAGAAAACTCAGTCAGAATTCAAACCTGTGTTAATTGAAGTGAATGGACGTGATTGCCTGAAAAACTGCCAAATTAATGAATTCATCAATAGAGACAAACTTGGAGAAGTTGTCAAAGAACTGGTGAATACCATGATTTCAAGATCCGAACGTTTTCTGGTGAAAGGTAAAACTGTTCTTTTCATCGGTGATGGAGGGTACGGAAAACGGTTTACTTTGAAGGACACCAGAGGCTACGGAATTAAGGTGAATATTTGAAGTATATTTCCTGGCTTGTTTGCTGTTTTTTTTTTATAATAGTTGGTTTGGCATAACAGTCAAGCAATAAATCCTCTCAATTTTCAAGTCAATTCAAATATTTTTGATTGTCAAAAATGGGTGAAAGTGAATGGTCATGTGGGAACCAACAAGCTTTGAGTTATTTGTGTTATGCACTCCAGATTTATCTCCCTTGGATTATAGTTTCATGGCTTTCTATGTAAGTGGTACTCTACATCTACTACATGTGGAAAATTCTGTCTGTGGGTGTGTTTGTTTGTGGATTTGTTACCTAATTCCTCCAACATCATTTTATCAATTTTGATGAAACTTGACACATGAGTAGAACTAATATCGGGAAACCTTGTGACATACTTAGATTGTTGAAAAAAAATATTTAACAGGGCCCCTGGAAGGGATCCTTATATCTACTACATATAACTAATATTTTTTATTTAAATACCCAAGGGAAATAACCCATACCACCTGCACAATATTTTTTGTTTAAGCACCCAAGGGAAATAACCCATAGCACCTGCATTTACAGTTGTTAGTTTTTAGCAATGCAATCAATATTTGATTCTCACAATCAGCGGACCTAATTCTGCATTTCCCTACTCACAGTTTTGAACTGCTAAACCTTATTATTGCACTTTCTTGGTTTCGATCTTAAACTTGAAAGACTTCATTCTCTCTCACCAGCCTCTCTTGACAACCTCCATCAACTTCTCTCACCAACCTCCGACAGCCTCTCTCACCAACCTCCAGCAACCTCTCTCACCAACCTCTCTTGACACCTCCATCAACTTCTCTCACCAACCTCTCTTGACAACCTCCATCAACTTCTCTCACCAACCTCTGACAACTTCTCTCGCCAACCTCTGACAACTTCTCTCACCAACCTCCGACAACTTCTCTCACCAACCTCTGACAACCTCTCTCGCCAACCTCCGACAACCTCTCTCGCCAACCTCTGACAATCTCTCCCTCCTCCAGCTGACAGATTTTTGTACTTTATTGGGATGGAAAATACACCTTTTGTGGAAGTTATAACAAAATTGCTTTCTTATATCAGAGTAATATGGCATTTCAATAAGGTGTTTAAATAGAACATCTTTACCCCTGGGAATTCCCAGGTTAATAAGCAGTTTACTGTCATAAAATAGGGAAAATAAATTGTAATAGTTACCAGAAGTGACAATAGTGATATACCAAAATTTCATTAAACATGTTTGACATCTGATGGGTGGGCTTCTTATGAGGGTCTTTTCAACTTCTATATTCATGAAGTCATCAACGATTCACTCAATTTTGTTGATCCAAACAATGACAGAATCCATACACAGACTATAGAAGGGTGATGTATGCTCACCAGGAAAAAACATTGGTGATGACTCTGGAGATGGCAATGATGATGATGATGATGACAATTGAATTTAGATAATATAGGTCTCAGATGCCCTTAAAATTACAGGCTGTCAATTGCTAGAACCTCGTTGGTCATAGAACTAATAGATTTATAACAGCAATAACAATCGTAAATTTAGATTTCTATGTATTATATTTTCCCAAATCATGTTTCCATTTTTGTTAATTTATTCCGCAGATTGTGTTGGTAAATGCAGAAAAACCTAAAAACTTGAGTCAAGATATCACTTTCGTACCACATGATCTGACTGACTTAAAGCGGACGTATAAAAATGCCACCGAAATTATTGCCAAGCTTCAAGCTAGAGGTATAACAATTGATGGCTGTATTACTTTCTGGGATGAAAATGTCTGTCTTGTGGCAGCGATATGCGAACTTTTGAACCTAACAGGATCAAATTATAAAGCATACACCATTGCAAAAAATAAATACCTTACTTTTAAATGGCTACAGAAGCGAAAGGGAGATATTCCTCATTGGCCACGTACGTTTTTGTATTCTTCAAACGTTTATGAAATTAACACACAGTCTGATATCTCCAAAATCTTCCAAAACAACAAGCCTTCCTTACCTTTGGTATTAAAATTTGAATACGGATCAGGTGCAATTGGTGTTAAACTTGTGCAAAACGAAGAAGAGTGCCAACAGTATTATCAACAGTTATCGGACTTAGAAATGCCTGGTGTTGGTCTATCTTTAGGTCGTTCTTTTATATTGATGGATTACTTACAAGGCACCGAACATGATGTGGATATCATAATATATAAGCGTAAATTAATCGCAGCTTTTGTGTCGGATAACGGTCCAACCAGGTTACCCAATTTCATAGAAACGGCAGCTCTTTTGCCTTCGATTCTTTCAGATGAAAAGCAGAACCAACTGATCGTTGCTGCTTACCAATGTTGTCTTGAAATCGGTTTAGAAAGCGGCGTTTTTAACGTGGAAATGATTATGTCAGTGACGGGACCAAAACTTTGTGAGATTAATTCACGAATGGGTGGAGCCTATCTGAGGGACTGGATTAAATTGTGTTATGGAGTTGATATTATGTTTTGCGACTTATTAATATCTCTGGGTATCGAACCACATGTAAAATGTAAATATAGTCAAACGTATTTAGCGGGGATTATATGCTTGGCTTCAGAGCATGCTGATATTTTCAAAGATGAGCAAAAAATGAATTTAATTCGAGCCAAACATGAATCCAAGCAAATACAATACAATCAATTTCTTGAAAAGCTTCATTTAGAATATGAAGAAGAGCTATACTTTGCAAGTATAGCAGTAATTGAGCCTGATCCAATAACTGCTAAAAGGTCATTGATAAAAATCTCAGAAGAACTTGGTATTAAAACCGATTCATACAATGTTGAACAATTCCTTAAATTCATTCCAAATGAGACACAAGAATAGGGTGAAGTCTGGGAGTTATTTTTTTATGTGTGTCTTTATATATGTGTTGGGGAGATATGGAAAGTTGATACATCTTTAATTTCTTTTCTAAAGGGAGTTATTGTTTTTTAGCCCCAAGTCAACATTGATCCAAGCTGTGGCCATCTCATCTTTTCTATATCCATCTCGTCACCTGGACCTCCTCGAACAGGTTCAGAAACAAGTCTGTAATTTGATTGGTTCCCCCCTCTTCCTCTCTTAGTCTGTAATTTGATTGGTCCCTTGTCACAGTGACATGACAACTTAGTCTTTTCTATCTCTCCTACCACAGGATGTGCTCAGATGAATTTTCTTAGTCCTAGATCACATTGTGCCATATCACCTGACTCGTAACTCACAGCATCTTCATTCAAATTCTGTGACGCTTCCACGAATAAGTAAGTCTTTCTATAGTTGAAGCTTTTATCCTCGAACTACCAGAATTTGGAACTCTATTCCATCTCATTTTCTCCCTCCTTAGTCCCTTACACTAAGTGGCTTTCCGCCTTGTTTGGGACTTTGTAAGAATAAAAGAAAAACAGAATATCTCTGATTGCAATTATCAAAATTGATATCTTCTGAGAGAGAGAGACAGAGAGAGGGTGATAGGGCAGTAGAATCCTTTTCATATAAATGAACCCCTTTTCATATAAATGAATTTTTTCATGATCCCCAGGCCTGTTTACTCATTAAGCTAATTTTATTAACAAACAAGTTTATATTCTATTTGAGAGATTGGATCAAGTTCTGTTATGGAGTTGATATTATGTTTTGTGCCTTATTAATATCTCTGGGTATTGAACCACATGTAAAATGTAAATATAATCAAACCTGTTTAGCAGGGATCATGTGTTTGGCCTCAGAGCATGCTCATATTTTCAAAGACAAACAAAAGATGAATTTAATACGAGGGAAATACAATTCAACCAATGTTTTGAAAAGCCTTTTGCAGAAGATGCAGATGAGAGACCTTTTTCAAATAAAGCTGTAACTGAACCTGATCAAGAAACTGCTAAAAGGTCATTGATAAAACCCTCAAAACTTGGCATTAAAACTGATTCATACAATGTTGAACAATTCCTTAAATTCATTCCAAATGAGACAAAAGAATAGGGTGAAGTCTGGGGGTTATTGTTGTTTTATGTGTGTGTATGTATATATGTGTTGGGAAGATATGGACAGTTTATTCATCTTTTGATTTCTTTTCCAAAGGGAGTTATTGTTTTTTAGCCCCAAGTCAACATTGATCCAAGCTGTGGCCATCTCATCTTTTCTATATCCTTCTTGTCACTTAGATCTCCTCGAATGGGTTCAAAGCAAGTCTGTAATTTGATTGGTCTTTCTCTTTCTCTCTTTCTTATTCTGTAATTTGATTGGTCCTTTGTCACAGTGACATGACGTCTTAGTCTTTTCTATCTCTCCTACCACAGTAAGTGCTCAAATGAATTTTCTTAGTTCTAGAACACCTTATGCCATCTCACCTGACTCATAACTCAGTGTCTCCATCCAAATGCTGTCGTGCTTCCGCAAATAAGGAAGTCTTTCTACAGTTGTGGCTTTTTCCCTTGAAAAGCCAGAATTTGGAGCTCTCTTCCATCTCATTTTCTCCCTTCTTGTGACCTGAACTCTTTCAAGTCTAAACTAAATTCATTCTTTGTGTCTTAATTACTCCTTCGTAGTCCCTTACACTCTGTGGCTTTTCACCTTGTTTGGGACTTTATAAAAATAAAGGAGAAACAGAATAATCCTGATTACATTATCCAATGTGACATCTTCTGAGAGAGAGAGAGTAGGGCAGTAGATCCCTTTTCATATAAATGAATCCCTTTTCCATAAATGAATTTTCTCGCAATCCCTGTGCCTATTTACACAATAAGCTGATTTTATTAACAAACATCAAACTTACTTCAGACAGCTAAAGAATACCTAAGCTGAGATGTAAAACAGAAACCACATTTTCCCACATTCACAAAGAAGTTCTCGGCCTATTGTTTTAGCTTGCCTGCACCGAGTAATTAACGAGAAAAAGTATATTTGTTAAAGATTGTAACAACTTGCATTATAATCATCTTCAACATTGTAACAACATAATAATCAATCTTAATAAATGACCTTATTAATAATCAATTAAATAATTGTTCCTCATCGTTTTTTGTTATAATTGATCTAAACTCTTTACAAACACTTCTCACATTTTCAACTCTCACCAGGAAAATATATGTAACTATTGCCATAGATCTAACACAATGTCAAGTACTTCTAAGAATGAAATGAAGTTGTGTTGCTCACACAAAGGACAAGAAATTATCTGCATAGCAACACTTTCTGTTCATAGACAATTGGGTACAAAGTCAATATTTGAAGTCAGATGAATGCAGATAAATGATCCTAACCCACACTTGCGGGCACACATTTTACTTAAGAAGATTACTTGAGTATAGTAACCCTAGTAGTGGAGGCGCAATGGCCCAGTGGTTAGGGCAGCGGACTCGCGGTCATAGGATCACGGTTTTGATTCCCAGACCGGGCGTTGTGAGTGTTTATTGAGCGAAAACACCTAAAAAAAGCTACATGAGGCTCCGGCAGGGGATGGTGGTGATCCCTGCTGTACTCTTTCACCACAACTTTCTCTCACTCTTACTTCCTGTTTCTGTTGTACCTGTATTTCAAAGGGGCTGGCCTTGTCACTCTCTGTGTCACGCTGAATATCCCCGAGAACTACGTTAAGGGTGCACGTGTCTGTGGAGTGCTCAGCCACTTACACTTTAATTTCACGAGCAGGCTGTTCCGTTGATTCGGATCAACCGGAACCCTCGTTGTCGTAACCGACGGAGTGCTTCAAAACCCTAGTATATCACTGGTACTTATTTTATCGCTTCCCAGAAGTGTCAAATGTAAAATCGATCCCATCACGATTTGAATGCAGAATGTACAGAGATCATATAGAAAAATACCAAGAGATGATACTGTTATGACTGTTTCAAATGCACTAATGTCTAATGATATGAAGCCTTTTAGAGCTAACAGCAAATGCTTTGAAATTTGGGATGAAAAGTTTTTCTTATTCAGAAAGAAAATTCATTAACCCTTTCATTACCAACCTGGCTGAAACTGCCTCTGGCTCTGTAGTACTAATGTCTTGTTTTCATAAGTTTTGAATTAAAACCTTCCACCAAACCTTAGTCACAATTAATGTTCCTAACATTAGCTTAATGATAACTAAGTTACTATACTAAATTCTTTGTAATATTTAAAGTAATTGAAAGAAACACAAAGCGTCTCAGAATAAATACAGTAACGAAAGGTCAATAGTACATGTGGTACATTTAAACAGTAAAAATAAACATTAGCAGCATGATTCATGAGATTCTAGTTTATATTTCTGAAATTCTGCATTTGTATTGAATCATTTTTTCTGTTCTTTCAATGAATGTTACTTAATTACTTTAAAACACACATAAATAGATTATATGGAGTGGCTGTGTGGTAAGTAGCTTACTAACCAACCACATGGTTCCGGGTTCAGTCCCACTGTGTGGCATCTTGGGAAAGTGTCTTCTGCTATAGCCCCGGGCCGACCAATGCCTTGT
>NC_043013.1:7517888-7522888 GCF_006345805.1 Octopus sinensis
CACACACCCCTTGATCTTGGTCACCAGTTCAGCCTTTGTATTTCAGGCAGAATGATGGGTATCTTTTTCAACTGCACTCTACACATAGTAATCCATGGGATTACAATAAGCGGGGATTAGAAGGCCAGAAATTGGGGTTGGTGAAGTCATTGAAATTCTCCAACAACAACTTCTGACTCTTTCTGCAGGTATAGCAAGGAACTGAATCCTGCTGCTACATATATGGTCTTTCAGCAGCAATCCTTTCCAACCAGGGATTGACTACGATCTCCAGCAGCTTCACATAATCATCTGAATAGAGCTTATTGCATTGTTCAATGATGTAGGGTTGTTTTGTTCCTTCTTGAGTCATGCCTGGCTCATAAGGGCCGGTTTTCCAGGTGTCTTGGCGTATAGGTTTCCCACCTGGACAGGATGCTGCTCCGTCGAAGGTGAGCTGCAAGATGCAGGAGGAAGAAAGTTTTGGCGAAAGAGTCAGCAGAAGTTCGCCATTACCTTCTGCCGCATGGAGCTTAGGTGTTTCGCTCATAAACACACACATCGCCCGGTCTGAGATTCGAACCGGCAATCCCTCGACTGCGAATCCGCTGCTTTAACCACTTGGCCATGTGCCTCCACAACGATGTAGGGTGGCATTACATCACCCTCACTGGAGGCACACGCCTCCTGTGTCCCTTCCTACTGGCCACAGCTTCGTAGTCTCCATTGCAGCTGTCCATGTCATGTCTTTCAGCTTTTGTAGTGTTCACAGAGCAACGAGTAGCAGTCATGATGTTGACATTTTAAGAGGCAGCACAAATCCTCAGGATGAAGGATGAAGGTAACTCTTTCCCAACATTCGGATGACTTCCAACCTTTCCGGTCATCCAACTTTTTTCTCAATGAGCAACTTTATGTGCTTCAATGCCTTTGATTGTTCACCGATGCATCAAGCTGTTTCTGAAAAAAAGGAGACATATAAAAAGGGGCCATAAAAAAAGGAGACATATAAAAAGGGGACATAAAAAAAGGAGACATAAAAAGGAGACATAAAAAAGGGGACATAAAAAGGGAGACATAAAAAAAGGAGGCATAAAAAAAGGAGACAGAAAAGGAGACATAAAAAAGGAGACATAAAAAAAGGAGACATAAAATAAGGAGACATAAAAAAAGGAGACATAAAAAAGGAGACATAAAAAAGGAGACATAAAAAAGGAGACATAAAAAAGGAGACATAAAAAAGGGAGACATAAAAAAGGGAGACATAAAAAAGGGAGACAAAAAAAGGAGACATAAAAAAGGGGACATAAAAAAGGAGACATAAAAAAGGGAGGCATGAAAAAAGGGAGATATAAAAAAAGGAGATATAAAAAAAGGAGACATAAAAAAGGAGACATAAAAAAAGGAGACATAAAAAAAGGAGACATACAAAAGGAGATATAAAAAAGGAGATATAAAAAAGGAGACATAAAAAAGGGAGACATAAAAAAGGAGATATAAAAAAGGGAGACAAAAAAAGGAGACATAAAAAATGGAGACATAAAAAAGGGAGACAAAAAAAGGAGACATAAAAAAGGGGGACATAAAAAAAGGAGACATAAAAAAGGGAGACATAAAAAAGGAGACATAAAAAAGGAGACGTAAAAAAGGAAACACAAAAAAGAGACATAAAAAAGGGAGACATAAAAAAGGAGACATAAAAAAGGAGATATAAAAAAGGGAGACAAAAAAGGAGACATAAAAAAAGGAGACAAAAAATGGAGACAAAAAAAGGAAACAAAAAAGGAGACAATAAAAGGAGACATAAGAAAAGGAGTCAGAAAAGGACACATAAAAAAGGAGACCTAAAAAAGGAGACATTAAAAAGGAGACATAAAAAAAGGAGAAAAAATGGAGACAAAAAGGAGACATAAAAAAGAGACATAAAAAAAGGAGTCAAAAAAGGACACATAAAAAGGAGACATAAAAAAAGAGACAAGAAGACATAAAAAGGAGACATTAAAAAGGAGACATAAAAAAGGGAGGCATAAAAAAAGGAGATATAAAAAAGGAGACAAAAAAAGGAGACATTGAAAAAAAGGAACATAAAAAAAGGAACACAAAAAAATGAGACATAAAAAAGGAGACCTAAAAAAGGAGACATTAAAAAGGAGACATAAAAAAGGAGATATAAAAAAGGAGACACAGAAAAGGAGACATACAAAAAGGAGACATAAGAAAAGGAGATATAAAAAAGGAGACAAAGAAAAGGAGACATACAAAAAGGAGACATAAGAAAAGGAGATATAAAAAAAGGAGACAAAAAAAGGAGACATAAGAAAAGGAGACATAAAAAAGGAGACATAAAAAAGGAAACACAAAAAAGGAGACAAAAAAAGGGAACATAAAAAGGAGATATAAAAAAGGAGACAAAAAAGGGGACATAAAAAAGGAGACATAAAAAAGGAGACAAAGAAAAGGAGACATACAAAAGGAGACATAAGAAAAGGAGATATAAAAAAGGGGACATAAAAAAAGGAGACATAAAAAAAGAGACATAAAAAAGGGGACATAAAAAGGAGACATAAAAAAAGGAGGCATAAAAAAAGGAGACAGAAAAGGAGACATAAAAAGGAGACATAAAAAAAGGAGACATAAAATAAGGAGACATAAAAAAAGGAGACATAAAAAGGAGACATAAAAAGGAGACATAAAAAGGAGACATAAAAAGGAGACATAAAAAGGAGACATAAAAAGGAGACATAAAAAGGAGACAAAAAAAGGAGACATAAAAAAGGGGACATAAAAAGGAGACAAAAAAAGGGAGGCATGAAAAAAGGAGATATAAAAAAGGAGACATAAAAAAGGAGACATAAAAAGGAGACATAAAAAAGGAGACATAAAAAAGGAGACATACAAAAAGGAGATATAAAAAAGGAGATATAAAAAAGGAGACATAAAAAGGAGACATAAAAAAGGAGATATAAAAAAGGAGACAAAAAAAGGAGACATAAAAAATGGAGACATAAAAAAGGAGACAAAAAAAGGAGACATAAAAAAGGGGACATAAAAAAAGGAGACATAAAAAGGAGACATAAAAAAGGAGACATAAAAAGGAGACGTAAAAAAGGAACACAAAAAGACATAAAAAGGAGACATAAAAAAGGAGACATAAAAAAAGAGATATAAAAAAGGAGACAAAAAAAGGAGACATAAAAAAAGGAGACAAAAAATGGAGACAAAAAAGGAAACAAAAAGGAGACAATAAAAGGAGACATAAGAAAAGGAGTCAGAAAAGGACACATAAAAAGGAGACCTAAAAAAGGAGACATTAAAAAGGAGACATAAAAAAAGGAGAAAAAATGGAGACAAAAAGGAGACATAAAAAAAGGAGACATAAAAAAGGAGTCAAAAAAGGACACATAAAAAAGGAGACATAAAAAAAGAGACAAGAAGACATAAAAAAGGAGACATTAAAAAGGAGACATAAAAAAGGGAGGCATAAAAAAAGGAGATATAAAAAAAGGAGACAAAAAAAGGAGACATTGAAAAAAAGGAAACATAAAAAAGGAAACACAAAAAAAGGAGACATAAAAAAGGAGACATAAGAAAAGGAGATATAAAAAAAGGAGACATAAAAAAGGATATAAAAAAGGAGACAAAGAAAAGGAGACATACAAAAAGGAGACATAAGAAAAGGAGATATAAAAAAGGAGACAAAGAAAAGAGACATACAAAAAGAGACATAAGAAAAGGAGATATAAAAAAAAGAGACAAAAAAAGGAGACATAAGAAAAGGAGACATAAAAAGGAGACATAAAAAGGAGACATAAAAAGGAGACATAAAAAAGGAGACATAAAAAGGAGATATAAAAAAGGAGACAAAAAAGGGGACATAAAAAAGGAGACATAAAAAAGGAGACAAAGAAAAGGAGACATACAAAAAGGAGACATAAGAAAAGGAGATATAAAAAAGGGGACAAAAAAAGGAGACATAAAAAAAGGAGACATAAAAAAGGAAACACAAAAAAAGGAGACAAAAAAAGGGGACATAAAAAAGGAGACATAGAAAAGGAGACAAAGAAAAGGAGACATCAAATGTAGCCCAAACAAGTGGAAATTTAGTGAACTGTCCTCTATGTAAAATATATAATGTACAATAACGAAGCAAATGAAAGGTACAGTTGATGAACATACAAACCTAACAGGGGTTTTTTCTGAAATTACTCATTGTAAATGAACCCTGTTCTTTTAGTCTTTTCCCTTCCTCGTTAACACAAAAACAAACTGCACCAACACATTGAAGCTTCTCAAAGCTGCCATGTCTGGTGCAATTGAACGTGTTTTCATCTAATTTTAATACACGATATTTGGCCTTTTTTACAGCACACTCTGTAAAGTAGAGAAACAGAATATTGTTAAGCAGTACAAATGTACAAATTTAGAATCAAAAATATAATCTGCTTCTCTTACACAGACATGTTAAAGCTTTCAAATACAGAACTGCTCCTTTTTCAGCAGAGACCCTACATTTTGCCAAATCTATTTAGAGAGGGGAAGCACTCCGTCAGTTACGACGACGAGGGTTCCGGTTGATCCGATCAATGGAACAGCCTGCTCGTGAAATTAACGTGTAAGTGGCTGAGCACTCCACAGACACAAATACCCTTAACGTAGTTCTCGGGGATATTCAGCGTAACACAGAGAGTGACAAGGCCGGCCCTTTGAAATACAGGTACAACAGAAACAGGAAGTAAGAGTGAGAGAAAGTTGTGGTGAAAGAGTACAGCAGGGATCACCACATTCCCCTGCCGGAGCCTCGTGGAGCTTTAGGTGTTTTTGCTCAATAAACACTCACAACGCCCGGTCTGGGAATCGAAACCGCAATCCTACGACCGCGAGTCCTCTGCCCTAACCACTGGGCCATTGCGCCTCCACGCCAAATCTATTTAGAATGTCAGAGAAAATACTTTGCAGTATTTCTTCCTGCTCTTTATATTTTAAGTTCAAATCCTATCCAGATCACCTTTGCCTTTCATCCT
>NC_043013.1:7527888-7532888 GCF_006345805.1 Octopus sinensis
CTGGGCCATTGCGCCTCCACAAACTATATATATACATATATATATATATGGCACTTGTGCTGGTGGCACGTGAAAAAACATTCAAGCGAGGTCGTTGCCAGTACCGCCTGACTGGCCCCCATGCTGGTGGCACGTAAAAGCACCCACTACACTCTCAGAGTGGTTGGCGTTAGGAAGGACATCCAGCTGTAGAAACTCTGCCAGATCAAGATTGGAGCTTGGTGCAACCATCTGGTTCACCAGTCCTCAGTCAAATCGTCCAACCCATGCTAGCATGGAAAGTGGACGTTAAACGAAAAAGGACAATATATATATATATATATATATATATATATAGCATGGAAAACAGACGTTAAACGATGATGATGATGATGATGATGATATATATATATATATATATATATATCCTTTAAGTTCATTTACAGGAAACATTTTTGAGTATGCATGAAAAAGTTCCTATTCTATTATGCCAGCTACCACCTAGTAATTCCGACTTATAACAGCAATTTTATGGATAGTACCGAGATGTGCTGATATAACATAGGATAAATATAATAATAATAATAATAATAATAATAATAATAATAATAATAATAATAATAATTCAAGGATGGAATTTCATAAATATTTTAATGCATTGTTACACATGTTTCCATAAACTATGTTGTTTGTGGGGTATAATCTGCAACCATAGGATGATTACAATATAATCTGTAATATCCATGGATATATGTGTGTGTGTGTATTGGGTCATCCCATAAATAATGTGTTTTTTTTTTCAGTGCCATAGTCGGAGGAGGATGGGATAAACTACCTCCATCCATTTGCTATAAAAACAGGTAGTAATTTTACCTTGTACTTATTCTCAGTGCAAGTTTTGAAGAATGCAGTTCGATTTTAACAGTTAAGCTATAATGGAAGTGACAAAAGAGCACATTTGGCATATTTTGCTTTTTATTAATAAAGGCAACAACACAATGGAAAGTGTGAGGAATATTAATGGGAATTGAACAATAAGTGTAAGCCAGTGTCAACGGTGGGGGCCAGAAATTCCAAGCCAGAAACTACAGCCTAGAAGATGAGCCTCTTCTTGGAAGATCTGTAGAGCTTGATGAGGATGTCCTGCAAACCCTGGTGGAACAAAATCCCAACCATAACTGTTGAGGATCTAGCAGAGAAGCTAGGATTTCATCATTCAACTATTTACCAACATTGGCGTACCATCAGAAAAATCAGCAAATTGGGTCAATGGGTTCTTCACAAACTTTCTGAGTCTAATTACATGCAGAAAGTCAATGTATGCTCTTCTTTGCTGTCACATCTCAGAAATGAACCGTTTTTTTGGACCGAATAGTGATTAGTAATGAGAAATGGGTTCTCTATAAGAATGTCAAGTGCCAAAGACAGTGGGTAGTGAAATGAGAAACACTGGCAGGCAAGGATAAAGAAGGTCTTCAGCCATGTAAGGTGTTGTTATTTGTTTGGTGGGATATGAAAGGTTTAGTCCACTTTTAATTTTTAAACCCAAACCAAACAATAACAAAGGAAATCTACTGCAAGCAGCTTGAGTGGCTTAAGTCAACGCTAGAAGTGAAATGATCATCTTCAGTTTCAAATTCACCGGACATTGCCCCATCTGGTTATCATTTATTCCGCAATCTTCAAAATCATTTGAATAGAAAAATACAAATTCTGTAGATGAAGTCAGAACAGTACTGGAGGAGTATTTTTTGTCATGGACAAGTGGATTTTGGAAGAGGGGCTTTGCATGTCTACCAGATAGATGGAAGAGCATTGTAGAAAATGGAGGAGAGTATATTTTAGATTTAAAAAAATTTTGTTTATCTTAATTCAGAAAAATAAAAGAAGTATGAAAAAAAACTGTGTTATATATAAACAGGGTGGTGCACAAGAAAGTAGCCTAGATTCCATAACAAAGTGTAAATACAGAAATAAATTTAACCATGCGAAGAAGCACCTGGCCTTTTGTATGCAAGTCTTATTGTGTTATTTCAAATACTTGTAACTGCTGAACAAGGATGGTGCACTAGTTGACTGTTTGCTACATTATCCTCATCACATCAGTCGACTGTAACATTGCATTGAGTGAACATCTCTAGCTTTTTCTGCAAGTTGACATGCCCAATAGAAGAAAAAGTGGAGATTGTGGCAGTATATGTGAGGACAGGTTCTGCTAAACAAACGTGTGAAATGTTTGAAATCAAGTTTCTGGGTAAAGGTTTACCAGCAAATAGAATGATACAAATGCTGGTTAAAAAGTACCATGCAACGAGGTCAGTGCACAACACCCCAAAACAAAGAGTCCCCATAGTTCAAACACTGGAAGTTATTCAGGACATTTGTCTAAGGATTACTCAAAGTTTAAAGTTGAAGCTATATCATTTAACAGGTGTACAGGAATTAAAAATGGATGACAAGAGAAAACAAGTTATTGCACATGGCTTCTGAATAACAGGGTTGCATATGGCTTCTGAATAACAGTTGCACATGATTTCTGAATGGCTATAATGAGCTACAGCCAAGGAATTGAAGGAAATTATACAATATCAAATGGATGGCAGAACTGGCAGAGCACAAGGCAAAACTCAGTGTTGTCGAGTGGTTGCATTCCTTTACATTTTGAATTCAAGTATTACTCACGTGCACTTTACCATACATCCTTCTGAAATTAATAGAATAAGTAGATGTTGATGAAATAATTACTGGGGGTTGATATAATCAAGGAAATTCTCCCACACGGTCGCAGTCCAATGATTGAAACCAACTATGAAGAGAGTCAAGTCTCCAAAACATACCATCTGTACATGTTTTGCTATATGGGTTACACACAAGTCCTGGAGCACATTCTGCCGGTGATTGCAAAATCATGTTGTATGAAGAGCTACAAACAGCATTTTTCTCTGGAATGAATATATCAAAACTTATTTCAGTAAAAGAAATTAAACCATTTCATCTACTTACAAGGTTCCAAAAGGAAAAAAAATTTGGTTTTGTGAAGAGAAATAACTGACAGAGAAATATGAGAAATCTGAGAAATCTATCTTTATCATTACAGAGCAGACAACTACAAGTATACCTTGCACCGATTCCTTTATCTTTTACTATTTACAGGTAAAACTAAAAGTAAAATAGAATTGCAGAGAGTTAACAGATTACATGGTGCAACACAGTTTTTGTTCTTAGATAGCAACAGTTATTTCCTATTTGCTTATTCTTGGAAAGGATGAAAAAATGGCTAACATTTCCTTCTAACTTTGCTTTTGTTACATTTATTCAAACCCCAAAGAATCCCTCTCAACACGTGTCTATGATGCTCCCCATCTGCTCCTGCATATCATCAGAGATGCACATAATGTCAACCACTAAGAGACATGCTCAAGAGGTTACGGTCAAGCGAATGACAAGCAAATTTGTGGTATTGAGTAGAATATTTGCTCAATAGACTTTTGGCCTTGGCTGAAGTTTTCTTCATTAAAGAAGAATCAAAGCATGCCATGTTCCTGATAGCTTTTCACCTAACAAATGGTTTTACCTAACAAATAGTTTTCCTGTATTTTTGCAGACACAAATTGGACTCTCCTCGGTATATATGACTTGTATCAAATGTCCTCATGCACCACAAATCTAGAAGTCCCCTTTGACATCTGAAGGTTTTTGGTGATGGTCCTCGTTGATTTTCTAAGATCAATAATCTTTTGAACCTGTTGGATGAATTGTGGCATCCATAGAGTGTCCAAACATTAAGAATGTTTCTTCTTTGATACAGTTGGTACAATCCTGTCAGAGGCTTCCAATACTATCTGAACTTTGTGTACAAAATATCTTGTACACATATTCAAACAGCTCAGATCTAAACCCATACACCTACCTATACCACAATGTCATTCTAAAAATAAACAATCACATCATAAAAATCTCAATGCTACAAAGTAATTCATGATGAATTCCAAACAATTTGACTAAATAAGCATTACATTTAACCCTTTCATTACTGTATTTATTTTGAGATGCTCTGTGTTTCTTTCAATTACTTTAAATATAACAAAGAATTTAGTAAAATTATTTGGTTATCATTAAGCTAGTGATAGAAACATAAATTGTGACTAAGGTTTGGTGAAAGATTTTAATTCAAAATTTATGAAAACAAGACATTTGTACTCAGAGCCAGAGCAGGTTTCAGTCGGGTTGGTAACGAAAGGGTTAAATTAATCATTTGTTAAGAGTGATCTGAATGATAGTGGGTCAATTAGCAACACTCACTCAAAAGTTGAACACAAATTTTACAGCAACCACATTGTATTGTTCTTAAGCAGCTTCCCACCGGAGGACATTCAGAACACTCGACCTCGATGTCACAGTTATAGATAAAACCAACAGCCAATGTCACAGAGGTAGGCAGAATCAAAACCAGAGTAAAGACTGTGAGAAATAGTGTTTTCGTCATTTTAATGCAACTGTCTTCACGCTGAAACATAACCAATATCTGCAAATAAAGAAAAAAACAAAAAAACAAAAACAAATGTCCTCACCTGTTTCAAAAGAAAAGGTAATATTTCCCCTGTGGCCAGACAGGTATTGCATTTAAAAAATTTTTTTTTACAGAAGATTGTAAATGAGTAGCACTGCTTATTTGAGGATGACACTCATGTACAGTAATTATGTGACAATGCTTATGCACATGCAATAGGTTTCTTTCAGTTCCCATCGACCAGATCCACTCTCAAGGGTTTGGTTGGCCTAGGGCTATAGGAGAAGATGCCCAAAGTGCCACACAGCGGAACTGAACCTAAAACTATGTGGTTTGGAAGCAAACTGCTTAACAACACAACTATGTAGCATGTGTGTGTGTATAATTATATTTACACACACACATATATACACATAAGAGTACCATTGAGTGAGATCGTTGCCAGAGCATGCCGATGGCCCGTTAAAAACACCATTCGAGCGTGATCGTTACCTGCGTCGCCTTATTGGAA
>NC_043013.1:7537888-7562888 GCF_006345805.1 Octopus sinensis
GAGAGAGAGAGAATATGTATGTATATGAAAATATATATATATCCCTCATGCTTTCCGAAATCCGCCGAAACTACACCTGATTATATATACACTTTAGATGAGTTGTAGTGCACCTGAGCACTGTACACAATTATTATTATTATTATTATTATTATATTATTATTATTATTATTATATATATATATATTATATATATATATATATATATATGAGCAGTTCCATTTGTCAAATCCACTCACAAGGCTTTGGTCGGCTTTTGGCTATAGCAGAAGACATTCGCGCAAGGTACCACGCAGTGGGACTGAACTTGGAACTATGTGGTTGGAAAGCAAACTTCTTTATTTCATATAATTTGCCACAAGGGCATTACTCAGATAGAAGCTTTGCGGGCTGGACACGGACATTAATGGGATGAATGATAATGATGCAAAAATGATGATTATGGGAGAAGACGAAAAGCGCCCGCAGACATTTGCTTCTCTAAAACAATGTTCTTTTTTCCTTTTTCCCCCCAAAACACAATGAGGCAATAAACCTCTTACTTAAACAACACAATGTTCAGAATTCTTTTTTTTCTTTTTTAAAACACAATGAGGCTATGAACCTCGTACATTACACAAAAAGTCACATATTTCACATTTTGTTGACTCTGTAGTGACGTCACGTCATATTCCACTGTGCGCACACGCAACGTCATTCTTCAGTGTGCGTGTGCGGAACGTCCTTCTTCAGTGCGCATGTGCGGGGTTGGAACCTTCTAGAACCTTCTAGAACCTTCTGGAAAGGCATAGGGATGTTCCCTCATGCGTATGCGCTAGAGACTGAAGGGGACAGTTACTAGGGCGTTTTCCTTAATAGCGCCGTGACGACCTTCTCTGTTGCTATTGAATTTGTTGTAAGAACCTTACAAATGTCAATATTCAGCCTTGCTATTTCGCACCAAGTGGATACCAAGATACCAACGAACTTCTTTTGTAAATAAGAAAATAAAGAGTTATATATATTTTTAAGGTTGCGTTTCTTGTTCCTGACTGGTAGTCTCTGAAATCTAAAGAAAGGAAATTGTGTTGCACCCAAGTTGCACCCCACAGGTGTAAAGAAGCAACCAGTTCCCTTTACAACTCGTTCAGGTTATCCGGCCGACCAGTACCCTTGCTTCATTGAAGCATGTACTCGGTTCCAGGCCGGACCACACAGCCATATATCTGCAGGAGTCCTCCGGGAAGGAATTCATGATCCTGCATAGATCACTATCCCATAGGACCTCCGCAGCCACCTGCGAAGGCCACTCAGGGTCCTCCGTGCAGGACAGAAGTCCTTCCCATCGGCCCCTCTTCTTACCACACAGCCACGTATACACCTTTTAATGAGACATTAATCTCTCTCTCTCTTCTCTCTCTCTCTCTCTCTCTCTCTCTCTCTCTCTCTCTCAATTTTGCCCGGAAAGTTGAGCATGGCCTTTGCTAGTCCCATAATGTTCTATGAGGAATTTCTGTATGAAAGATTGCAGGGAAATCACAGAGAGCTTAAAAGCGTAGCAGTTCTGAAGAAGAACCGTCGGAAAGAGGTGTTTAATACTGAGTTAAGAAGAGAAATAATACATACTTGCGGAAATACCTGGTGTATACTGAGCTAAAGACTTCAGAAATCGAAGCTTACACGCAAAGTAATTTGTTGAAGTTACAGAGAAGTTTCTTGGGAAAATACTCGGATATTTGGTTTAAGCACCCATGTACATTTTTACCGTATACTTGTTTCGGTCATTGGACTGCGGCCATGCAGGGTCTCCGGCTTGAAGGATTTTGTCAAGCAAATAAACCTCAGTATTTATTTTAAAGTCTAATACTTATTCTATCATTTTCTTTTGTCGTACCGGTAAGTTAGTGACGTAAACAAACCAGCACCGGTTGTCAAGCGATGGAGAGACACACACAATAGGTTTTCATACACTTTCCATCAACAAAACTCACTCACAAGGCATTGGTCAACCTGGGGCTGTAATAGAAGACACTGCAGTGTGGGACAGAATAACAAAAAGGTTTGAACCCAAAGCTACGTAGTAAGCAAAGCGAGCTGCGCAAGACTTCCGCCCCCCCCCCCAAAAAAAACACCCTTTAAAAAAAATTACAAAAATAAACAAATTTGAGAGAAAATGTGGGAGGAAGGGCCGAAGTCTTTCCCGAACTGCTTCTTAACCCTGAACCACACAGCCAGCCTGCGACGTACATTCACTTTTCTCCCTTCTTTTTCTTTCCTTTTTTTTTTACTGATTTTTTAGGAAATTTTTTCAGAAAAAAAAGAAATACTATAAAGTTATTTCGTTTTATTTACCCATCTCTGTTCTGCCTTAACCTTTCTCCTAATTCTACTTCTAAATCTAACCTAAACTCCAAACCCGACTCTAATCCTAAACCTAAGATGTCGCGCTATCATCTAACACTAACCCTAACGCTAAACTTTATTTGTAGAATCGTAATCTCTTCTCTTTAAAACGAGTAATTTTGAAAACATTTTTTTCAAAATAATGAAATTATGGCCGGTTGCATACCTTAGAACAAAGAAACGGTAGGACGGAAGGGAAAAGAATTGTAATTTTCCCTAAAATTTTTATATGCAGAATCGTAATATGTATTTAAAACATGGAAATCTAAAGAGATTTTTTGTGTGCGCGCACGCGTGTGTATATGTACAATATACCTACCTAACTACCCATTTACTTACCTACTTACCTACCTACCTACCTACTCTGACCTAGATACGTAGACACGTATATACCTAGATACGTAACTATATGCAGGAGAATACATACCTACCTACCTACTCTGACCTAGATACGTAGATACCTAGATACGTAACTATATGCAGGAGAATACATTCATAAAACATACAAATCTGCACATACATACATACATACATACATGCAAACAAAAATACCCTGTTGTTGATGTTGAAATTCCAATGAAGGAGCCTTGGATCTAGGTTAGAAACCAGTTCTTTCTCTATTGGCAAGAAATATTGAAATAAACTGAATAATGACATACACTTTCTGTATTAATGCAGCAATAAATATGTTCATATACATAAAACAAGTCTTCTCCCTGACTACGCCACAGATGTTTAAAAATCAAGCGATACCTGAGCTTGAGATCTTTTAAAGTAAGGAAAGACCTTGCAGAGTGTGAATCCCACTCACTAAACAACGTATGCATTCACGTGGAAAGAACTAGTTTACATCATTGATCCAAACGCATACTAGGACCAACGATGATTTAAACCGGCAGTTCTACTAAGCTTGCTTGGTAAGGAGAGTTGTTTTTATTGGACACCCTGGAAAGACAAAAACAAAATTGGTCAAATGACGGATGAACTCAGATGTCAAAACAAAGACCTCTAGTCTTTGTTTAGACATCTTGAAGTAAACCTCTGATGCAACACATATACATTAATCAATCGATTCATATGTAGTGAATCTTGCAGGCATGAAGTGGATTCGATCCACCATAGCCAAATTTAAATTAACGCTGCAACAGAACTGTTCCCATGGTGGAACAATGGTTTATCTCTGACAGCAGTTTTACATTTTCCAGATGCCATTAGCTGGGCCGAAATAATGTCTTCACTACTTGACCCTTTCTAACCTCTTCTACTTCACTAAAAGCTAGAATAGAGATAACAAGATCACCAACTAAATTTATTGTTCTCAATGATATATCTATCCTTCTGGATAGTTATATAAGCAATCACCCCCCCCCCCCCCACTAAAAATCAGTTAGTCACAGTCGGTGACAACTCAACGAGGTCTGGCTGACCAGCCTTGGTCAGAGGGAGAAATGAAGTTTACGGTCAGCAACTTGAGACAACCCCCTACAATTCTCTCTAGCTCTAATTCTGTTCTCTTTACAACATCGTTCTATCTCTCTCTGTATTTACTACTAAACAATGAAGAGAACACAAGCACAAACTTTACTTCGCATGCTTTTGGATTTATCATAACCTGCTCGTCGAGGCAAGGCAATAACGTAACGGTAAATAAATATTTCCTTAAAATGTCATGCATTGTTCATCTTTCACATCCTACAGCATGCGATTATAATAACAAACTCTTATCGTCACAACTGCCGACTATCAACATTTCATAATATTGTTTACAAATCCATTTTCTATCGTTACAATTGGTGACCTCGACATATCATAATATTGAGTAACTAACCAATTAAAACCGCTACACATACATACAGACATTCGTAAAGTTTACAGAAGAGAAATTTCTGAATGAAGTTCTCTGTCCAGTTAATCGTTTCATTTCATCTGGTTAGCCTGTTATTTTTTCTTTTGACATAACTTCAAAGTCAGAAAGCAGCACAGCTCTCATGACTTTCGGAAACATCTTTTTTTTATACTCAGAGTTATTGAAGCGTGGAACAAACTATCTGAATCAGTTGTTAGTTGCCGAGACATTTCATCCTTTAAAACCTCCATGCTTCCTGAAATTTGCCAACACTACGCCTGGTGTCCCCACCTCCATACGCATACACACATGTATATCATGACTCGTACACTGTTCACTTTCCTGACATTTGTACGTAATTCTATGTACTATACATGCACGTGTGATAAGTTGTAGTGTACCCGAGTACTAGACATAATGATTTCGTTATTATTGTTCCAGGGGCGGCGAGCTGGCAGAAACGTTAGCACGCCGGACGAAATGCGTAGCCGTATTTCGTCCGCCGTTACGTTCTGAGTTCAAATTCCGCCGAAGTCGACTTTGCCTTTCATCCTTTCGGGGTCGATAAATTAAGTACTGGGGTCGATATAATCGACTTAATCCGTTTGTCTGTCCTTGTTTGTCCTCTCTGTGTTTAGCCCCTTGTGGGTAGTAAAGAAATAGGTATTTTGTCTGTCGCTACGTTCTGAGTTCAAATTCCGCCGAGGTCGACTTTGCCTTTCATCCTTTCGGGGTCGAAAGTACCGGTTACGCACTGGGGTCGATATAATCGACTTAATCCGTTTGTCTGTCCTTGTTTGTCCTCTGTGTTTAGCCCCTTGTGGGCAGAAAAGAAATAGGTATTTCGTCTGACATTCCGTTCTGAGTTCAACCTCCGCTGAGGTCGACTTCGCCTTCCATCCTTTCGGGGTCGATAAATTTAGTACCAGTTGCGTACTGGGATCAATCTAATCGACAGGCCCCCTACCCCAAAACAATTTCGGGCCTTGTGCCTAGAGTAGAAAAGATTATTATAATTTCCCGGCTTCGTTTTCTTTCGTTTTCAATTCCCCACACTTATATCTTCCTTAAGCGAAAGATCGTGTATCAGAGATGTAAAATTTAGTTATGTATGTGAGAGGATGATTTTGTCAGTTACAAATAATCAGTAAGTACACACACACACGCAGCATTTCACGCATATTCTATGTTCCTTTTGCACATAAAACACACGCAGAAACAAACAGGTACATAAACATAACACTTGCACTTCCTCCTTCCAGAAAATTTTTTTTTAATAAATAAAAGCGCCCTTTTAAAGCCTAACCAGGCTCATGGGCCCGTCTCCCCGGTTTCAATGGCGTATGTGTTCCCCAGCTGGACGGGACGTCCGTCCATCGCAGCGTTACTCATTTTTGCCAGCTGAGTGGACTGGAGCAATGTGAAATGAAGTGTTTTGCTCAAGAACACAACGCGGTGCCCGGTCCAGGAGTCGAAACCACAATCTTACGATCATGATGCTGACACCCTAACCACTAAGCCACGCGCCTCCACTTTCAGAAAATTAATTTTATATTAATGTCCAGAAAACCACTAGCGTAGCTAGAATGTGTGCGGACGACCCTTCCGTTTACCGCCCCCAGACTCCACAAAAAAAAAAAAAAAAACATTGCCTACAGCAGACCCAAAAGTAGTACCCCTTTAAAAGTGCCCACCGTGGTGGACCGCCCCTACAGCCCCAGCTGTGCTAATGTAGAAAACATGGAACCTCGAAAGGCAAACGTAGAACTAAAAGAACAACATGGAATTTTAGAACTTTATTTCAAAATCTGTGAACCAAATCAGCACCTTATGAGGTGGAAAACATAGCAGCGACTGAAAAGAATACACAGAAGTATGTGGTGAAAAAGTTGATGTGTAGCTATATTGAAATATATATAAAAGTCAAGTTGTGCTGTCTGTCTCCTACGATTTAGATTCCTAACTACTCCCTCATTTTGCGGTGCAGTTTAACCAAAACCGGATTCATATCGAGCCCTTCTGGGTATTAGCGCGCGTCTACGATGAGTCTACGATTTAAAAAAAAATTTACCATCATTTTTTTTCCATTTTAATGCATTTTTTCGCTATTATATAAGGGAAGTAACTCTCTAAAAATGTCTACGATGAGTTTACGATTTAAAAAAAAAATTACCATCATTTTTTTTTCCATTTTTAATGCATTTTTTTGCTATCTTTTGGCTATAACTCTCTAAAAATGCTTATATAGTTATTTCCCTTACAAATCCGAGCAACGCCGGGCGATACAGCTAGTTGAAATATAAATGACAAATGTATCTTATATCTGCCTTATCTTTCAAGAAAATGGCTTTTAGCAAGGGAGTCTACTCTTAATCCTGATTTAGTTACTTCCCTTGATAGCTGCTGATTTCGTTTACGAAATTTACTTTGATTCATCATATTTCGATTTACCTTGATAGAAAACTGTCTTCACTTCCAGGAAACATGGAACATCAAAAAGTAAATGTAAAATAGAAAAATATATTTCAGATATGAAGTAGTTATCGTCATTTTTTTACAGTATTAGAGTTTGATAGACCAAAACGGAAGATTACAGGGTAAAAAAAAAATATATGTAGCAAAGCTATATGATCAAGAAAGGAAGTAAAATTAATGCAGGAAAGGCGTATCTAAAATAAGAATAAAATAACTCAGTGGTTAGAGCGTCGAGTTTACGATCGTGAGGTTGTGAGTTCGAATCCCGGACCGAGCTGTGTGTTGTGTTCTTGAGCAAGACACTTTATTTCACGTTGCTCCAGTTCACTCAGCTGTAGAAATGAGTTGCGACGTTACAGGTGCCAAGCTGTATCGGCCCCTTTGCCTTTCCCGTGGATAACACTGGTGGCATGGAGAGGGGAGGCCGGTATTCACGGGCGACTACTTTGCCCAGACTTGTGCCTGGGAGGGTAACTTTCTAGGTGCAATCCCACGGTCAGTCATGACCAAAGAGAATCTCAATATGTATATATATATATATATATACACACACACACACACACACACACACACACACACACACACACACACATATATATATATATATATATATATACATATATATATATGTACATACACACACACACACACACACGTATATATATATATACATAAAGGGTTTATTCCTGTTTCCACCTGCCAGTTCCACTCATTAGTTTTGGGTCAGTCTAGGGCTAAAGTATAAGACACTTGCCCAAGGTGACACACTATAAAACTGACCTTGGAACCATGTGATTGGGAAAGAAACTTCTTACAATAAGGCCCCATTTGTGCCTGGCCATACCTGCATCTCACTATGCATTAATAATCACAATTAATACTGCTTCTGCCACTGTTAGTTATTTTTTTAATAATCCAACTGGTTGTTACATCTAGCCAGATATCCACCACTGACAAGGCCAACGGATGCCGAAATCACGTGATCTCATAGTTCCAGTGGCTGTAGCAGACAGATCTTGCCAAACAGCTATATGAACATTAGTGCTTTTATGTACCACAAGTCTATATGAGAGGTCCTCTCTTGGTAAATAATGAAGTATTCTGTGTTCTCACTCAACATCCACTTTAAGTGGAAGATAAAAATTACATAATTTATAATTTTCTGAATTAAATACTAAACATCATTCCTGTGAAGAACATTCTGTAAATTATGTCAGTTATGTGGAGGAAAGCATTTTCTTGTGGACAAACGATGATTACTTATTTAATAACTGTTGCCATAGAAATAAAGTTTGAGTTGCCAATATTGCATCAGGGTAAGTTTACTAAAGAATTTCATTTTGGATGTGTACGTCTGTGGAATACTCAACCACTTTTATGCTAATTCAATGAGTAAGTAGTTTGGTTAATTGCACACCTGAACACTCATATGTCATTCTCAATGGGATAGTCCTTCATATATATACATGTATTTGTATATATAAAGACAGATAGATAGAGAGAGAGAGAGACAGAGAGAGAGAGAGAGACAGTCAGACAGAGAGGGGGAGAGGAAGAGAGAGTGGGAGAGACAGAGAGAAGAGTAATTTTTTTTTATGCGCCCTTTTCAAGCCTAGCCAGGCTCATGGGCCCGGTTTCCCAGTTTCTGTGGCGTATGTGTTCCCCCGAGCTGGATGGGATGCCAATACATTGCAGTGTTACTCAAGAAACAGGAAGAAATAGTGAGAGAAAGTTGGGGCAAAAGAGTACAAAGGAATCGCCCCCCCCCTGCCAGAGCCTCATGGAGCTTTTAGGTGTTTTCGCTCAATAAACACACGCGGGGTCTGGGAATCGAAACCGCGATCCTCCAACCATGAGTCCGCTGCCCTAACCACTGGGCCATTGCGCCTCCACAAATAAATAAATGCGCCCTTTTTTAAAGCCTAGCCAGGCTCATGAGCCTGGTTTCCCAGTTTCTATGACGTACGTGTTCCCCAGCTGGACGGGACGCCAGTCCATCGCAGCGTTACTCATTTTTGCCAGCTGCGTCGACTGGAGCAACGTGAAATGAAGTGTTTTGCGCAAGAACGCAATGCGTCGCATTAACAGCATAAACACAGACACACACACACACACACACACACATACATATATATGACAGGCTTCTTTCAGTTTCCGTCTACCAAATCCATTCACAAGGCTTTGGTCGGCCTGAGGCTATAGTAGAAGACACTTGCCCAAGGTGCCATGCAGTGGGACTGAACCCAGAACTATGTGGTTCGTAAGCAAGCTACTTACCACACAGCCACTCCTACAACTTGTTTATTCTATTTGCCTATACACTAGGAAACAAACATGTTCACATTTGTTCTCTTTATTTGATTAACCTCTAAGCCACGCGCTTCCACGAAGAGTAATTAGACAACTATATTTCATTAATATATTTGATTGAGTAAACATCTGAAAAACCTGGCAGCCAATTTACAATTGAGCTGTTTTCTGTTCTTTAATGTCTGGAAATGTATGAATCTAATGGGAAGGTTAGCTGAGTTTTCATCCTTATTTGTAGTCATCTTTACATAATGAAATAAAGAGAACAATTGTGAACATGTTTGTTTCCTAGTGAATAGGCAAATAGAATAAACAGGTCGTAGGAGTAGCTGTGTGGTAAGTAGCTTGCTTACAAACCACATGGTCTCGGGTTCAGTCCCACTGCATGGCACCTTGGGCAAGTGTCTTCTACTATAGCCTCAGGCTGACCAAAGCCTTGTGAGTGGATTTGGTAGACGGAAACTGAAAGAAGCCTGTCGTATATATGTATGTGTGTGTGTGTGTGTGTGTGTCTGTGTGTGTGTCTGTGTTTATACTGTCAATAATAGACATCTGCATTGATGGTCCTTCCATATTCCAGTAGCTTATTATGGAGGGTATCTGTCATGTTCCACCAAACACAGAGCAAGGATTTTTGTGGATGGAGTTCTGGTTTTGGTGTTGGCACTGGCCTTTCATTATCTGATAACCATTGTCTTCTTCATTTTCTATTGTAATGCAAAACCTGTTTTTAATTACCTGTAACAGTACACTGCAGAAATTATAGGTTGTTATCTCTAATTAAAAGACTGCTGCAGGTAATGGAACACTGTACTCAATTCTCAAGTGTAAACTCAGGTAGGGCCTAAATTCCCTCTTTGCATGTTTTCCCAATTTATTTGAGGTGTTTGTGGATAGTTTAACATGACACATTAAATTTTTGCACCAAATGTCTGGTGCTTTGACGTGGATCCAATACTGTAATCTCATTCAAAAGGTCATTATTCAGAATGGGTGATCTTCCAGAGCACACTTTATTGGATATGTCACAATCACCTTCTTTAAACCTTTTAAACCACAGCTCTCATGTATGAGCTTTCACTGCATCTGGATAAACTTCACAAATGTCTTTCATTGCTTCTGTAGCAGTATTTTTCTTTTGAAACTCATACAGTAAGCAATGGCAAATATTTCGTTGTTGGATTTGGTTTGCAAGATTCTTTACATGAGTTCGTGTGTTGAAGCATATTCTGTTGTGTCTGGGGAGAGTCATTTTCTTTTTGTGCCTAATAATATAACACACTCACCGGTAAAATTTCCACTTTTTTCTTATTTTTATTTTCTTATACTATAGAGTCAAAGATATTGAAAAGGTTGCAAGAGGCAACGAAAATTTTAGGAATTAAAAACAAGAAAAAAGTGGAAATTTTATCGGTGAGTGTGTTATATTATAAGGTACAAAAAGAAAATGACTCTCCCCAGACACAACAGAAATGTCAAATATGTTGTTTCATAATTCTCATCCTCCTTGGGGTTAATTACCGAAATAACTATGAATGACACATTGCTGGATAGAAGAGATGGTATACTATTTCTACACAGTTCCTGCTCATTTGACTTGGGCCCTGATGTGATTGGTTGGTTGGTATTTCATACTGGTGAAAAAACAATTATTTTCCAAGCACCCATATACATACATATACACATACATGTATATACTCTTTTCCTCTTTTACTTGTTTCAGTCACATGATTAAAGCCATGCTGGAGCACCGCCTTTAGTTGAGCAAATCGACCCCAGAACTTATTCTTTGTAAGCCTATTACTTATTCTGTTGATCTCTTTTGCCAAACCGCTAAGTTACGGGGATGTAAACACACCAGCATTGGTTGTCAAGCGATGTTGGGGGGACAAACACAGACACACAAACATATACACACACATATATATATACATATAAACGACAGGCTTCTTTCAGTTTTTGTCTACCAAATCCACTCACAAGGTGTTAAAGCCAGTTGGATTATTAAAAAATAACTAACAGTGACAGAAGCAGTATTAATTGTAATTATTGATGTATAGCGAGATACAGGTATGGCTAGGCACAAATGTGGCTTCATAGTAAGAAGTTTGCTTCCCAATCACATGGTTCTACGTTTGCCTTTCGAGGTTCCATGTTTTCTACATTAGCACAGCTGGGGCAGTAGGGGCGATCCACCACGGGAGGCACTTTTAAAGGAGTACTACTTTTGGGACTGCTGTAGGCAATATGTTTTTTTTTTTTTTGTGGAGTCTGGGGGCGGCAAACGGAAGGGTCGTCCACACACAGTGTGTGACCTTGGGCAAGTGTCTTATACTTTAGCCCTAGGCTGACCAAAAGCTAATGAGTGGAACTGGCAGGTGGAAACTGAAAGAAGCCCATTATATATATGGTGGCACGTTAAAAGCACCAACCGATCGTGGCCGATGCCAGACCCCCCTGGCACCTGTGCAGGTGGCACGTAAAAAGCACCCACAACACTCATGGAGTGGTTGGCGTTAGGAAGGGCATCCAGCTGTAGAAACACTGCCAGATCAGACTGGAGTCTGGTGCAGCCCCTGGCTTCCCAGACCCGGTCAAACCGTCCAACCCGTGCTAGCGCGGAAAACGGACGTTAAATGATGATGATGATGATGATGATGATGATGATATATATGTACACATACACACACACATATATATAGACAAATTGCTTTCTGCAACATGGTGGTAATGTCTGAGACCGTCCACTTTAATGTCATTATAAAAAACAGCTCTTGAAATGCCTAGACATTTTTATTGCTAACAGCAGAAGCTAGTAACAGACTGCAAAATAATTGAAGACTTATATCTTGGGACAGGCTTGAAAGAGTCATCTCTTAACAGTTGCAATTAGTGAAAGAAGTACAGTGACATAGTTTAGACTGCAACAGGTGCAAAACGGTGCACTGATCATTGAGAGACAATCAATACACTCACTCACTCACGTGCATGCTCAGGAATACAGGCACTCACACATACACAATCTCTCTGATATACACAAACATACACACACACATGCATATATATATATATATATTATATATATATATATATATATATACACAGACACAAGCACATATAAATGCATATATGTATATATACGTACATATATATGTACATGTCTATATATGTGTGTGTATATATATATACATACACAGAAGCACATATATACATATATATGTATGTGTATATGTGTGCATATATGTATGTATGAATGTATGTATATATTATATATGTATATGCATGTGTGTATATATATATGCACACACACACACATACACATATATATATACATGCATACACACACACATACACACACTTATACACCCACACACACATGCACACACACACACACACATTCAAGAATGCACGAATATAATGAGGAAGGTGATAGGGAGATGTGGAGGTCGTGAAATGTAATAGACAAAGCTAGATAAATGTCATACGGTGAGGCAGACATGTAAATGAGAAAGAAGAGGAGGGTGGGGAAATGGAAAGGAAACTGACAAACAGACAGACAGACAGACAGACAGGCAGGCAGACAGACAGATAGATAGATAGATAGATAGATAGATAGATAGATAGATAGATAGATAGATAGATAGATAGATAGAGGGGTAGATAGATAGATAGACTAACAGACAGAGAGATAGATGGATGGAAGGATGGATGGATGGATGGATAGACAGACGGACGGACAGACAGACAGACAGACAGACAGACAGACAGACAGACAGATAGATAGATAGATAGATAAACTGAAAGACTGACAGACAGATAAATAAACTGATAGATAGCTGGATAGGCAAACAGATTGACAAACATAGTCAGACATACGTACATACATACACACATACATACATACATACATACAGACAGACAGACAGACAGACAGACAGACAAATGGATAAATAGATCATCTGACAAATTTCTCAGATTTAACACACAGACAAAAGGGAAGCAGAGACAAATAAACTGGCAGTAAACACATATGCACCTGGAAATATTCCTCAACAGAAACAGAAATATTGCCTTCTTCAAATAGTTTTGAAACACACCAGGCTGTAGTAAGGTAGTCTGGAGTATTACAATTACAATTGTAGTACATCTGACTACTACTGTTTTCTGAATGCATTCCCAGTATATCCAATGGAGCAGTCTATATGTACTCTGACTTGGTGTACATCCAGTCCTGAGTCCTGTGTTCTGGGAGTTTTTTTGGTTTTTTTTACTGCTAGAATAGAATAGTTTGAGCATAGCATTGTGAGATATTAAACTTGTAGATATGTGAGTTACTAAAATGTAAGATTGTCAGATATTAAACTGTAACAAAATGCAGTCCTAGAGAGTACCATCAGAAAACTGCACATCTGCATTAAAGGACATGTACACACAAAGACTTCAGTCCATAAACACCTGCAGAAGAGCCAGACCCAGTATTTTACTGTATCCCCCAGGGCTATGGAACATAACACCGGTAACCTTTGACTCAAAGAGACTATCATAATTAACAAGCAGATACCAGCATTAAACAACAGACAAGGACTACACACAGCAGACTGGCTACTATAACAACACCAGTTTGCACATATCTGAGCAATGGTAATAGTTTTATTCCATCTTCTGCTTCTCTATGTGTCCTGATGAAGTGGTCCTAACCCCTGAAATATTAAAGAAATAAAAGATAAAACTTTAACTTATTCTGTCTTCACTTTTGTATTTTATTTTGCATTGTTTCAGCCTAACATTTTATCCTTTTTTTTTTTAACTTTTTAGTTAGAGGGGTAAGGGCAGTGCCTATGGCCATTCAATTTTTTTCAGGGCATCTAAGATTAGTGGAAAGAAAGGTGGACATTAACTTTGAACTGGGGGCCTGACCTGAATGCTTGCAACAAAGGGAACTCTCCTAAAAATATGCAAAGGACCAAGTGGTGGGGGTGTTGAAGTGAGCAACAGATTAAGACTGTAACTCAAGAATTCCAAATACAAAGAGTTGAAATAAATATCTCAAAGAATCTTGGCCATCCCTCTAGCAATTCTTGCAATCCCCACCACCCCTGAATTTTCTTTTACATTCTTTTACTTCTTTTGGACTGTGAACATGCTGGGGCCACTGTCTTGAAGGATTTTGAAGCCCAGTGCTTAGTTTTAAATTCAGTACTCGTTCTATCAGTCTCTTTCACCAACCTGAAAAAATATGGAGATGTAAACAAATCAACACTAATAGTCAAGCAGTGTAGAAACAAGCATAAGAACAATCACACACACACACACACATTTACATACATACAATGGCCTTCCACACAGTTTCTTTCTACCAAATTCAGTTTCCATCTACCAAATCCACTCATAAGGCTTTGGTCGGCCCGAGGCTATAGTAGAAGACTCTTGCCCAAGGTGCCACACAGTGAGAATGAACCTGAAACCACATGGTTGCAAAGTGAGCTTCTTAACCACACACACTCATGCCTGCACTTGGTACTTTATTTTATTGACCCCTAATGAAACAGATTAAATGCAATAGACATCAGTTGGATTTGACCTCTGAGTGCAAAAGTCAGGATGAACATCATCATCATCATCATCGTTTAACGTCCGTTCTCCATGCTAGCATGGGTTGGACAGTTCGACCGGGGATCTGGGAAGCCAGAAGGCTGCACCAGGCTCCGGTCTTATCTGGCAATGTTTCTACAGCTGGATGCCCTTCCTAACGCCAACCACTCCGTGAGTGTAGTGGGTGCCTTTTACGTGCCACCTGCACTGGTGCCAAGCGAGGCTGGCATCGGCCACGGTCGGATTGGTGCATTTTACGTGCCACCTGCACGGAAGCCAGTCGAGGCGGCACTGGCTTCGGCCACGATTCGGATGGTGCTTTTTATGTGCCACCGACACGGAAGGCATTTTGTCCAGTTCTTTAATAACTCTACCAAACAGCCTAGATGTATATGTAGGGTTGAGGTCTAGATGAACAACACACTATTAAAACCTTCGGATCACTTAATCTCAGATGATATCACACAGTGACTTCATGTATATAATAACATCGTGAAAATTACATTCCAAAGATGGCTTTTTTTCTCAAACTGGGGAAATACTTCAGCTCTGGTCAGTTCCTAATCTTCTACAAGACTCAGTTTAAACCTCCAGTAGTTCTGAAGACGTAGGTGCAGGCATGGCCGGGTGGTAAGAAGCTTGCTTCCCAACCACATGGTTCTGGGTTCAGTCCTACTGCATGGCACCTTGGACGAGTGTCTTCTACTGTAGCCTCAGGCCAACCAAAGCCTTGTGAGTGGATTTGGTAGATGGAAACCGAAAGAATACTATTATATATATATTTATTTTATTTATGCACCCTTTTCTAGCCAGGCTCATGGGTCCGGTTTCCCGGTTTCTGTGGTGTATGTGTTCCCCCGAGCTGAATGGGATGCCAATACATTGCAGTGTTACTCAAGAAACAGGAAGAAAGAGTGAGAGAAAGTTGGGGTAAAAGAGTACAACAGGGGTCGCCACCACCCTCTGCCAAAGCCTCATGGAGTTTTAGGTGTTTTTGCTCAATAAACACACACAACGCTCAGTCTGAGAATCGAAACCGCGATCCTCCGATTGCGAGTCCACTGCCCTAACCACTGGGCCATTGCGCCTCCACATTATATATATATATATGTAAATATCTGTGTGTGTGTCTTTGTGTCTGTGTTTGTCCCCCACCCCACCACTGCTTGACAACCACTCTTGTTGTGTTTAAGTCTCTGTAACTTAGTGGTTAGGCAAAAGAGACCAATAGAGTAAGTATTAGGCTTTAAAAAAAGTCCTGAGGTTGATTTGTTCAACTAAAACACTTCAAAGCAGTGCTCCAGAATGGCCACAGTCAAATGACTGAGACAAATGAAAGAAAAGAATGACAGAATATCTGGAACACTGAATCTGCTGCTACTTACACACACATACACACAAATAAACACCAAATAATTCCCATAAAAGAAGACAAGTGACATTTGATTGACTGGTAAAATCCTCTCTCAACAACACTCTACAGCTATTAGCTGACAAAATAACAAAGAAGCCTCTACATGGTCGGTCATTATGCCAGAAATAGCGGCCAAATCTCCTTCAAATCACACCTCTACTGTCTTAGAAAAGAATACACTAGATAACGTGGTTCTGGTTTCTCAGTGCAGTCCAAAAAAATACTGGTTTGTCATAGCTGAAATGTACTTTGATAACGGGACTGCTTGATCAACACTGACTCAGGACCAAACGACAACAACTGTTAGTTGACAAATGTACTGTGAATTGAATGTGTCTTCTAACTTAGCTACAATAGTTTTGACTTCCCTTAAGTTGCAACCTGCATAGCATCCACCTCCTTCCAAGCCCACCTTATATACCTGTCATTTTCTCCTCTCCTTCTCTTGTCAACCTTGTCTCATTCTTCAGATCCCTCACTAAACATTTTCACCAAACATTCTTTCCTTGTATTGCTATTCTCAGGCATTCCCTTTCCGCTGTATTTTTTTCTTGACTATATAGGCACAGGAGTGGCTGTGTGGTAAGTACCTTGCTTCTGTTTCCTTATTGCCCACAAGGGCCTAAACATAGAGGGGACAAACAAGGACAGACAAAGGGTTTAAGTCGATTATATCAACCCCAGTGCGTAATTGGTACTTATTTAATCGACCCTGAAAGGATGAAAGGCAAAGTCGACCTCGGCAGAATTTGAACTCAGAACATAACGGCAGACGAAATACCGCTCAGCATTTCGCCCGGCGTGCTAACGTTTCTGCCAGCTCACCGCCTTGCTTACCAACTACTTTGTTCCGGGTTCAGTTCCACTGCATGACACCTTGGGCAAGTGTCTTCTACTATAGCCTCTGGTCGAACTATGGCAGCAGTACTGAATATTAATAGTTATCACCAAGCTAACATTGCAGCCCAGAAAAATAGGACGAATGCTACCGTTGTTTGGCTCCAAGAGGCCATCGCCTCCAGCTAGCTATGTGACACACAAACCTGTGTCCATTATAACCTTTGAACAAGGGAGGTCAGCAGCTTCCCCTTGCTGGTTTGGCATCCACAGACTAGTTTCAAGGTGTTTGCCTCTTATCAATGTGGAGTAGCTGAATCCAGCAGGTGTTGCTGCTAACCAACTGTTTGAAGGATTATTTACCTAAATTCAGTGGAATACATCCACTGATTTTCAAAAATAGAAATATCATTATTTCTAATTCTCTCTAAAGGAGACTACAGCAGCGGTACTGGACATTAATAATTATCGCCAAGCTAACATGGCAGTCGAGATAAATAGGACAAATGCTGCCGTTGATTAGTTGGAGGCTGGTATGCATGGGTGGCTGCTAGCCTTCCACAAACAATCTTGCCCTGACTTGTGCCTCAGAGGGTAACTTTCTAGGTGCAATCCCATGGTCATTCATGATTGAAGGGAGTCTCCTCCAATATTTAATCATAAAAAGGGCAGCAAGCTATCAAAATCATTAGCACGCCGAGCAAAATGCTTAGCGGTATTTTGTTTGCCATTACATTCTGAGTTCAAACTCCGCCAAGGTCGACTTTGCCTTTCATCCTTTCGGAGTTGATTAAATAAGTACCAGTTACACACCAGAGGTTGATGTAATCGACCTAATGCCTTTGTCTCCCCTTGTTTGTCCCCTCTATGTTTGCTCCTCCCCCACCAGTGGGCAATAAAGAAATAAATGCCCTCGGGCATATGGCGTAGTGGTTAAGAGTGCGGGCTACTAACCCCAAAATTCCAAGTTCGATTCCAGGCAATGACCTGAATAATAATAATAATAATAATAATAATAATAATAATAATAATAATAATAACAACAACAACAACAACAACATCGGAAAATACCTTAGGAATGAGAACCCAGGTTCAAAATTTCCCCAAGACACCTGAAGATGGCTGGAGAGTATATCAGCCGAAACATTGTGTTAACAACAAACAAGATGAGGACAAATATCCGTCAATTGTAAATAATGTAAATAATGTAAATATTTAATTATAAAAATATAACAAGATATTTTAAACATTAAATGGCTATGGGAGTCCAGTAGAGTAAGATAGGAATTAAAGGGATCCATGGGCAAAAAAATGGTTGAGAACCACAGCTCTAAGTGGTCAATTGATTTGCTAGAAATAGCAAATTTTTCTCAAATCACAACCTACCATCTTGAAAAAAAAAAAAAAGGAAGGTTGCATCGGATAATGATGTTCTGGTTGACAATCAATGTTGCTGTGTTTACATCCCTGTGACGCAGCAGTTCGGCAAAAGAGACCAATAGAATAAGTACCAGGTTTTAAAATGAGGGTTAGGGTTGATTAGACCAATTAAAAATTCCTCAATGTGGTGCCCCAGCATGGCCGCAGTCTAATGAGTGAAACAAATAACAAAAAAAAGAAGAAAAAAAGAAGGAAGAAATAAAAGACAGAATGGCCGTGGATAAAATGTCTTCAATCATAAGACTTCTGGATCTGGGATGACAACAACAGTAACAGCAATCGTATTTGTCCCATTGGTGTAAATGGCTTGTAAATGCCATGGTCATTGCTATTTTTTCTTCAGACTAATTTATCAAATTTTCTCTGCTCTCACCTGTTCTGTTAGACCAGTATGGATACAGAGAGATAGCAAGGGAACAGACAGACATACAATAAGAGAGGGAGAGATAGATAGATAGATAGAGAGAGAGAGAGAGAATGAGAAATAAAGAGAAAGAAAAAGAATGAGAAATAAAAAGAGAGAGAAAGTGTGAGAAAGAAAGTGAATGAGATCAGGTGAGAAAATGAGATCAGGTGAGAGAGAGAGAGATAGATAGAGAGAGAATGAGAAATAAAGAGAGAGAGAGAGAGAGATAGAGAATGAGAAATAAAGAGAGAAAGCAGGATAGAGAGGAAGAGAGAGAAAGTGTGAGAAAGAGAGAGAATGAGAGAGAGAGAAATAGATAGACAGAGAGAGAGAGAGATAAATAGAGACAGAGAGAGAGCAGGAAAGAGAGACAGAGATGGAGAGAGCAAGAGAAAGAGAGAGAGTGAGAAGGAGAATGAACGAGATCTGGAGAGAGAGAGGGAGAGTGGGAAAGAGAGAGACAAGATGGAGAGAGCAAGAGAGAAGGACAAAAGAGATTGAGAGAGCAGGAGACAAATGAGACAAGAAGAAAAGAGAGAGAGGGAAGCATTAAACAGAGAAGACAGAGAGAGAGAGAAAATACAATGATGAGACAAGGGAAAAGATAGAGGGGGAAGAGAGAGAGAGGGAGAGAGAGAAAAACAGACAGAAAGAAAGAGACAATAACAACAAAGAGAGAGACAGACAGACAGACAGACGGAAAGGGACAGTAACAAGAGAGGGAGAGAAAGAGGAAACAAGAACAACACAGAGCAAAAGAGACAATGACAGGAAAGAGAGAGAAATGGAAAGAAATAGAGAGAGAAAGAGAGAGTGAATGAGAGGTAAGAGAGAGATAAATCTTTATAAGTTAACTTATTTTCTTAAGATGTTCCTTGAGTTGTTCTCAAGAAAATCCCTCTAATTCTTTCCTCCTTATTAATTAGCATCACCACTAATTATAAACTCCTGATTACCACTGCATTCCATGTCCCACTTCCTTTACGATCATCATTATAATTTCATTTGAGGTGAAGCCTAATGAGAGACGTAACGGGCATCATATGTCAAGAAGCTACAATTAATGCTGTGAAACATTTCACAAAAGGACAAGTGGCATTGTTGATGGATGTTGGTCAGCTGATGTCAGATCTTTGCAGTGCCAGACACTAAGAAACCAGCTGCTATTACCCTTTTTTTTGTTGTTGTTGTTTTTACAATCTTATTTATTTATTTGTTGTTGTTGTTGTTATTATTATTATTATTATTATTATTATTATTATTATTATTATTATTATTATTATTATTATCATTATTATTATTATTATTATTGTCATAGTTGTTGTTGCTTTGTTAAACTGTTCATGTAAAACAATTGTAAAAGAAAAAGACATGAGACAGCAATATATGAAATACCATAAATCAAAAAAATTAGCTTTATGTATATATATATATATATGTATGTATGTATGTATATATATATATATATATATAATAATAATAATATTAGGGAATAAATCCAAACTTACAGGGAAAAATTAGATTTAGGATTAAATCCAATTTTATAGTATAAATATATGTATTGGCTTATGTTTTTCACTGTTTGATTTGCCTAATAGTGGTTTTATCTCTAATTTAATATATCATCATCATCATCATCATCATCATTTAACGTCCGCTTTCCATGCTAGCATGGGTTGGACGGTTCAACTGGGGTCTGGGGAGCCCGAAAGCTGCACCAGTCCAGTCAGATCTGGCAGTGTTTCTATAGCTGGATGCCCTTCCTAACGCCAACCACTCCGAGAGTGTAGTGGGTGATTTTATGTGCCACCGACACAGGTGCCAGACGAGGCTGGCAAACGGCCACGCTCGGATGGTGTTTTTTATGTGCCACCGACACAGGTGCCAGACGAGGCTGGCAGACGGCCACGCTCGGATGGTGTTTTTTATGTGCCACCGACACAGGTGCCAGATGAGGCTGGCAAACGGCCACGATCGGATGGTGCTTGTTACGTGCCCACAGCACGGAGGCCAGTCGATGCGGTACTGGCTACGGCCACGTTCGGATGGTTTTCTTGTGTGCCACGTGCCACTGGCACTGGTACCACAAAGATACAAATTCCATTGATGTTCATCTATTTTGATTTGTTTTGATTTTCACTTGCCTCAACAGGTCTTCACAAGTGTCACAAGAAGGAAGGTATGCACAGGTGGACTGACTACGTCCCAGGTAGGGGCCATGGGTTATGGCCTGACTAGTCTTGCCGGGTCTTCGGATGGTTTTTTATGTGCCACCGACACAGGTGCTAGATGAGGCTGGCGAACGGCCACGATCGGATGGTGTTTGTCATGTGCCCACCGCACTGACTACAGCACTGATGGATTTCTTGTGTGCCACAGGCACTGGTACCACAAGATACAAATTCATTGATGTTCATCTATTTTGTCTATTTTGATTTGATTGATTTGATTTTCACTTGCCTCCAACGGTCTTCACAAGTGTCCAAGAAGGAAGGTATGCACAGGTGGACTGACTAGTCTTGCCGGGTCTTCGGAAGGTGTTTTTATGTGCCCACCGGACACAGGTGCCAGATGAGGCTGGCGAACGGCCATGATCGGATGGTGTTTGTTACGTGCCCACAGCACGGAGGCCGGTCGATGCGGAACTGGCTACAGCCACGTTCGGATGGTTTTCTTGTGTGCCACCGGCACTGGTACCACAAAGATACAGATTCCATTGATGTTCATCTATTTTGATTTGTTTTGATTTTGATTTTGATTTTCACTTGCCTCAACAGGTCTTCACAAGTGTCACAAGAAGGAAGGTATGCACAGGTGGACTGACTACGTCCCAGGTAGGGGCCATGGGTTATGGCCTGACTAGTCTTGCCGGGTCTTCGGATGGTGTTTTTATGTGCCACCGACACAGGTGCCAGATGAGGCTGGCGAACAGCCACGATCGGATGGTGTTTGTCATGTGCCCACAGCACGGAGGCCAGTCGATGCGGTACTGGCTACGGCCACTTTCGAATGGTTTTCTCTTGTGTGCCACCAGCACTGGTACCACAAAGATACAAATTCCATTGATGTTCATCTATTTTGATTTGTTTTGATTTTGATTTTGATTTTGATTTTCACTTGCCTCACAGCCTCACAAGTATCACAAGGAGGAAGTATGCACAGGTGGACTGACTACATCCCAGGTAGGGGCCATGGTTTATGGCCTGACTAGTCTTGCCGGGTCTTCGGATGGTGTTTTTATGTGCCACCGACACAGGTGCTAGATGAGGCTGGCGAACGGCCACGACCGGATGGTGTTTGTTATGTGGCCACAGCACGATGGCCAGTGATGCGGTACTGACTACGGCCACGTTCGGATGGATTCTTGTGTGCCACCAGCACTGGTACCACAAGCGGTACTGACTACGGCCACGTTCGGATGGATTCTTGTGTGCCACCGGCACTGGTACCACAAAGATACAAATTCCATTGATGTTCATCTATTTTGATTTGTTTTGATTTTCACTTGCCTCAACAGGTCTTCACAAGTGTCGCAAGAAGGAAGGTATGTACAGGTGGACTGACTACGTCCCAGGTAGGGCCCACGGGTTATGACCTGACTAGTCTTGCCAGGTCTTTGGATGGTGTTTTTATGTGCCACCATGTTCCCATAGCACGGAGGCGAGTCGATGCGGTACTGGCTACGGCCACGTTCGGATGGTTTTCTTGTGTGCCACAGGCACTGGTACCACAAAGATACAAATTCCATTGATGTTCATCTATTTTGATTGATTTTCACTTGCCTCAGCAGGTCTTCACAAGTGTCACAAGAAGGAAGGTATGCACAGGTGGATCAACTACGTCCCAGGTAGGGGCCACGGGATATGGCCTGACTAGTCCTGCCGGGTCCTCTCATGCACAGCACACTTCCATAGGACTCGGTCTTCAGTCATTTCCTTGGTGAGACCTAAAGTTCGAAGGTCGTGCTTCACCACCTCGTCCCAGGTTTTCCTGGGTCTACCTCTTCCACAGGTTCCCTCAACTGCTAGGGTGTAGCACTTTTGCACACAACTATCTTCAGCCATATATATATATATATATATATATGTGTGTGTGTGTGTGGTGTGTGTGTGTGTGTGTGTGTGTGTGTGTGTCAGGCAGTACTGGCAAATTCGAGCAAGGTCGTTGCCAGTACCGCCTGACTGGCCCCCGTGCCGGTGGCACGTAAAAGCATCCACTACACTCTCGGAGTGGTTGGCGTTAGGAAGGGCATCCAGCTGTAGAAACTCTGCCAGATCAAGACTGGAGCTTGGTGCAGCCATCTGGTTCGCCAGCCCACAGTCAAACTGTCCAACCCATGCTAGCATGGAAAGCGGACGTTAAACGACGACGATGATGATGATGATATATACATATATTAGGTTGTCAAGAAAGTTCTTGCGGAATTTTAAATTTTGGTTTTAAATTATGTATTTTCAAATTAATTTTCATTTGATTTTATATATCATTTTAAAGCCCATTTTTCGCTCTATCTCAAGGTGTTACTCTTTTTCTTTTTGAATAATTAGGCCATTTGGTGGTCTGTGGCCAGTTTCATCCATCAAACAAAAATCCTCAATTTAATAATACTATTTACAAACTTTATGCTTGGAATGACCAATTTTAAATACTGTTGGAACTTACACACAAGGTGCAGGAAACTTATAAGTATACTATTCTGCTAAAATAATAGAACTGCAGATGCAATATCCCTGCATATCTCACGTCTATTTTCATTCCTTCACTTCATTCTCTCTTTCATACCTTATCTAGAATAATTATTGCTTAACCATTTTATCACACCATCTCTGATGAAGGGATATATAAAATATCCCGGAAACAGCTGTAAGACCTTCTCTTTATAAATGTTCTGAAATCTTTCACAGCCTTCGATTTTTATCTCACTCTGTTAATTTTTTATATATATGCATGCTAATATATGACCTATGTTGGACTCCTCATTCGCATAATCACCAAACCTGGTGCTTAACTATAGTCTGTCAATAGCACTTACTCAGCATTACCTGACATGTTTGAGTCTTCTTGACATCATTACCTCTCATAACCTATATATATATATATATATATATATATATGTATGTATATATATGCAGGGTGCAATGGGTAGTGTCGCCATTTTATATTCTTAATTTCATGCATACGCATTGTTTGTTTTGATGTAGTTGACTACACAGTATAGTAGGGTCAGTTGGGCACCATCAGTGAGAAAACAGCATCATGACACAATTCAATCTGCCAGAAATTTGGAAATTGCATGCTGCACTGCTCGGCATTTGTGCTAGAAGCTCCAATACAAAGATTTCAGAGTGTTTGGGTGTCAATATAAGGACAATGCAATCTGAGGACATATACCGAGAGTGATAGAAATCAAACATCTAGTCAACATCATGGTGTTTGGAGTGATCACTAGTGATGGTGGCTTTATGCCTCCATTCATCTCCCCACACGGCCTCAGACTCAACACAGAGGCCTACATCAAGTGCCTGGATGAAGTACTACTGGCCTGGGTCAAGAGGGTGGCTGTTGGAAGACCCTATGCCTGGCAACAGGACTCTGTACCATGCCACACATCCAGGAGATCCCAGTCATGGCAGTCAGACAATTAATTTCTGTGATCACATCACCCCTAACATCTGGCCACCTAACTCCCAGACTGCAACCCCCTTGATTAATGTGTAGGGCACAGTTGAGCGAGAGACCAACAAAACTCCTTGTAACACCAAAGATGAACTGAAGGCAAGGATTATGGCAGCATTCACCAACTTAAACAAGGAGACCATCCAGAAGAGTTGCAGGAGATTCCGAGGTTGTCTGGAGGCGGTGGTTGAAGCCAATGGCGATATTATTTAATAAATTTACTCTTCAGTATACCAAGATATTTTTATATAATTTTAGTAAATATATCTGTTAAAATGAGATGTCAGTGTTATTTTCATTTTTACATAATTTAGACAACAGTATATTCACCGCACCCTATATATATATATGTATATATATATATATATATATATATATATATATATATATATATATATGAATGAAAGAATGGAGTCGAACGACGATTTAACAAAATTCCTTTATTCTCGACATATGTTTCGAAGACTGCATATTCTTAATTCCGAAGGAATAAAGGGTGCATTATGCTGCCTTCTCATCAGGAAAGACAAGGAACTTATGTCAGCATCATGATGAACATGTAGCTTCTACCGTGCTTCCTGACGTAAATTTGCTACCCGGGTATCGGTTAACCGAATTATCC
>NC_043013.1:7567888-7575388 GCF_006345805.1 Octopus sinensis
GGTTAATCAATCAATCAGCTACGTTTGTCAAAGTCCTTTTGTCACCATTCATGGCCCCTTCAATGACATGGCCCCTTCAATGTCATGACCTCTCTGCCCCAGGTCAGCTTCAGGTCAGTCTGTTTGTCTGTCTCTTAGTTTTAAGTTCTATATTTTTGTAGTAGTATGGATGTAAGTGGGAATGTACATGAAAGGGGTTCTGTGAAGTCGTAGTGTTGCTACCAAAAATATTCCATCAAATGCATGTATATCATCATCATCATCATCATCACCATCATCAGCATTTTATGAGGATACTTTTTCTATGCTTGCATGGGTTTGGTATGTCTTGTCCTGTAAATCATGTCTCCACTTGTTGCAGTCTTTTGTCATCTCCTTCATGAAGCCCAAACCTCCTGAAAGCATCCTTCCCCTCTCCTTCCCGTGTCATCCCTGGTCCTCATCTTCCACTTTGATCCTTTGGCCCTTTATTACCCAACTACCATCATCCTCCATGCATCACAAAGCAATAGTAGCTTACAGTAAATCCTCGAGTATAATCCGCATTTTTTCCCCCAAAATTTAAAGGTCAAAATCCCTCGTGCGTATTATACACGAGGTTAAAAATGAAAATTATTTTCTAAGCAATGTCCGAGTCTCTATTTGCTGTCCGGCAATGTTTATTCAGGCGCATTTTGTGATGTTGGGTGCAAAAATACCTTAAGCTAAGCCTGAAAGCAATGAAGTCATAAAAGAATCATCCGTAACTTGCAGTAAACAACATTTATTAAACATTATTACTGTTATTTCTTTATTTTCTGCAAACAAAATGCACAAAAATGCTACACATTCTGTAAAGAATGTTACCGTATACAGTTTTACAAACCAAGGATGTTATATTGACCTCCTTGACTCAAGTTAGAGAAGGGGTGTGTATTATACACAAGGTTTAGGTTTTTCAGAGGTACAGCCCCCTAAAAATCCCCTGCATATTATACTCAAGGGCGAACTCTACTCAAAGATTTACGGTAGTTTTTTTAGGTTTTTCAGAGGTACAGCCCCCTAAAAATCCCCTGCATATTATACTCAAGGGCGAACTCTACTCAAAGATTTACGGTAGTTTTTTTTTTTTTGTTCATTATATCTAAGTCTTTTCTTCAGCCCCATCAATGCTCCATCAGCCATGCAAATTAATATTCCTTTGTGCTATAGGCACAAAGCCTGAAACTATAGGGAAGTGGGGCTAGTCGATTACATTGACCCCAGTGTGAAACTGTTTCTTATTTTATTGACCCCACAAAAGGATGAAAGGCAAAGTCAACCTCAGCAGAATTTGAACTCAGAATGTAAAGAAGGACAAAATGCTTCTAAGCATTTTGTTGAGCATGCTAACAATTCTGCCAGCTTACCTCCTTAAAGTACACACTAACATTGTGAAACTTGCTTGCCTCATTTCTATCTTTCATATATGCTTCATATTCAAGGACCATATTTTGTTACCAGCCAACATCGCACTTCATTTACAGACACTCTGTCCTTCACTTGAAGAGAAAATCCCTTTGCTACTTATCGAGGAAATAGATCCTTGATCTGTTCTCCAGTTCGTCTTTACTTTGGCTATTGTGCTTTCAGAACACTTTCCTCTACTACAAATTAGATCACCCAGAGAACAAAAGCTAGCTGTTCCAATGGAGCCTTCCAAATATTGAAAAGAATTTATATCGCAAATGCTCATATGACTTACTCCTGTATATCTATGTTACTGACAAAGTTATTCTTTGCCAGCCTCTGATCCCATAATTTACTTTGGCTCATGGAATTCTTATCTGTTTCCTATCTGAATATCAAGCATTGCTACCTCCGTCATGGCTATTGAGTCTTGTCTTATCTGCTAACAAAACTTTTCATCTTTACTTTTACATTAATACCTTTCATTTAAAGTTTTGCTTCTACATTTTGCTTCTACAAGAGTAAATAATGCAAACTGAATCATAAACATACAAAAGTTCCCATGGACATATCCTCTGTTATGGCCCGGAGGACTATAAAACAAAAACAAGAAGAGGTTGAGAGTGAAGCTCTAATAGACAACTACTTGCATGATAAATTCCTTGCTATCTTTATGTATGATTTGCATTAAGCTACATCTAATTTTCATAGCGACTTCCATACTACAGAGTACAGTTCACTGTTAAAGACCTTTTCTGGGTCAGCAAATGCTTAATGCAGTAGCCTGCACATTGCCGAGGACCTATCATGTAGTTGTTTCACAAGGAAGTACATTATTCTGGCACCAATTCCGACTACATCTCATCAAAGCTAATATTCTTCCTAATTAGTTACTAGTCATCATCATCATCATCATTATCATCATAATCACCATCATCATTATCATGATGATGATGATGATCATCATCATCATCGTCAACATCATCGTCATCATTTAATGCCCATAGTCCATGATTGCTTGAGTTGGATGGTTTTACCAGCGCTGGCACTCTGAGGAGCTGCACCAAACTTCAGTCTGTCTTGGTTTGGTTTCTATGACTGGATGCCCTTCCTAATGCCAACCACTTTACAGGGTCTGCTGGGTATTTTTACGTGGCACTCATTTTTGCTATAATTTTTGTAATTTGATCTACCAGTTTCATAGTAGGTCTGTTTTTTTTCCCTATAGGCACAGGAGTGGCTGTGTGGTAAGTAGCTTGCTTACCAGCCACATGGTTCTGGGTTCAGTCCCACTGTGTGGCACTTTGGGAAGTGTCTCCTACTATAGCCTCGGGCTGACCAAAGCCCTGCGAGTGGATTTGGTAGACGGAAACTGAAAGAAACTCATCGTATATGTGTGTGTGTGTGTGTGTGTGTGTGTGTGTGTGTGTGTGTGTGTGTGTTGTGTGTGGTGTGTGTATGTGTGTGTGTGTGTTTGTGTGTCTGTGTTTGTCCTCCCAATATCGCTTGACAACTGATGCTGGTGTGTTTATGTCCCCCGTAACTTAGCAGTTCGGCAAGAGAGACAGATACAATAAGTACTAGGCTTACAAAGAATAAGTCCTGGGGTTGATTTGCGGTTTTCCAGCATGGCCACAGTCAAATGACTGAAACAAATATAAAAGAAAAAAAACGAAAAGCCTCTCCTTTGTCAATCTCTTTGTGTGTGTGAGCATGTGTGTGTGTGTGTATCTGTGTATGTGTGTGTGTGTGTATGTGTGTGTCTGTCTGTGTGTGTGTGTGCACTTGTGTGTATGTGTGTGTGTGTTCATGTGTGTTCCAGTTTGGAATGAGGACACTTTATTGTGCCATTTGCACGAAAGAGAGTGACCCTTGCAGCAGGACCTAGGAGCACTTCTTAATCCGTATCAGTTTCATTCAGAATCACTGCCTTCCCTGAGGGGGTCATCTGTGATGTGACCTGCAGAGGTCATGTCTTACTCATACGTTACATTTTCTACATATCCTGGCACGGTCTCTGCAGCTGGAAGCCAGTCATGTCACCGACCACTTTAAAGAGAGTAATTTGTCATCATCCTCATCATCATCGTTGTTGTCATCATTGCTGTCTGTCATCATCATCGTCGTCGTCATCATTATCATCATCCTCATTATCATCATCATCATTATCATCATCATCCTCATCATCATCATCATTAGCATCATCATCACCATTGTCATCATCATCATCATCATCATTGTCATCATCATCGTCATTTTTGTCGTTGTCATTATTGTCATTGTTGCCATCGTCATTGGTTGTGATGTTCATGACGATTATGATGATGGTGATGATGGTGATGATGATGATGAGGAGGAGGAGGACACCAAATATGGAAGAGGAGGGGTGGCAGCAGCAGCAGTGGTGGTGGTGGTGGTGGTTTTGGTAGTAGTAGTAGTAGTAGTAGCAGTAGTAGTAGTAGTCGGTGCAGCGGCCGTAGTCTTCTCTTATTCCCGTAGACTTAAACTTTGGATTAGTTTCAGAATCGTAGTAACCTGATCAGTAAGCAGAAGAGAGGTGCAACTTTTTTGTTCATGGAAATACTGAAACCATACTCAAACACAACTCAACATCAACAACATCAAGTCTTCAAGGATCTTGTATTCATCATAATATCTGCAAGACAATGACCTTTTCTTGAAATACCATTCTTAGTCAAGATATTCTAATCATCTCCACTCCTTTAAGAATCATCATTTCTTAGGACCACCATTCTTATCTGCACCATTTCTAACATAAATATATTCTTAATATCACCAGCCTTAGCTATATATATATATATATATAATATATATATATATATATATATATATATATGTATATGTATATTTTTATTTTTTTTATTTTACTTGTTTCAGTCATGCTGGAGCACCGCCTTTAGTCGAGCAAATCGACCCCGGGACTTATTCTTTGTAAGCCCAGTACTTATTCTATTGGTCTCTTTTTGCCGAACCGCTAAGTGACGGGGACGTAAACACACCAGCATCGGTTGTCAAGCAATGCTAGGGGGACAAACACAGACACTCAAACATACTCACATATATATATATATATACATATATACGACGAGCTTCTTTCAGTTTCCGTCTACCAAATCCACTCAAAAGGCATTGGTCGGCCCGAGGCTATAGTAGAAGACACTTGCCCAAGATGCCACGCAGTGGGACTGAACCTGGAACCATGAGTTGGTTAGCAAGCTACTTACCACACAGCCACTCCTGCGCCTATATATATATATATATATATATATTGTTACGGTTTGGCTAGTGCAGTATTTCTTGACCCACTTTTTTGGGAATGGCGCCGGCAGGCCTGGAGTAAAAAGTGACAGCCCTTTGTTTACTGGAAGAGTAATGGGTTTTGGAGGGACCTTTGGCCTTGCCGGTCGATTGGCGGTCAGAGAGGTGTGAAGTAGGAGAAAGATAGAGTAAGGAATCTGAGAGCATATACAGAGGATGACAGCAGCAGCGAGATAGAGATAGAGTAGGGAATCTGAGAGCAGATAGAGAGGATATTAGCAGTGAGAGAGGATGAGGGGCAGAGGAGAACAGGCAGAGAGTATGGCAGAGCTAAGGGAGAGAGTGATTGCGAGGGACAGATTGAGGGGTAGTGAGAGAGGAACGGTTGGTATTCGGTCATCAAAGAGGATAGTCGGATTTTGGTTGTCGAGGCAAGCAAGTTGGGATGCGAGAGCTTGGCAGGTTGGAGCTAGTAGCGACAGAAGGGGATATATACAGAGGAATAAGCGGTACAGAGAGAGATGAAGTGCAGGATGGGACACTGGCTGTTCAATTAGGAATTAAGGTATTTGATTATGTATTGATACGTGTCACGATGTAAAGAGACAGTGAAAGGAACAATGTGAATTGAGTCAAGGACTTGTCGATATGTCGATTATCGAGTTGTGGTATTTATGTTCAGAATTGTGTTGATATGTGTAGAAAAAGACTTTAAAGAACTGTGAACGCTATCTGTTGAAGTGATTTGGAAAAGAACTGTGTCTTCGGACGTGTACCTTTGAAATGCTGATATATTGACCTTGTTGTGTCGTCTCCAGACTGTTATATTGTTACTTGCATGTTTAAATGCTTTGATCTGTGGCATACCCGTATGATGTATTGAATTGTTGTTTCCTTTAAATGTATTTGATGTGTAACAATTGATTGTCATAAACTGTTGTTAAATGTAAGCCAGTTGTTGCCGTTTTGCCTTGCCGTTTTGTGTCTCTCTCGGTTGCCTCTCTGTATCTCTGTGCTGCTGCTGCTGTTGTTGTTGTTGTTGTTGTATCTCTCCTCTCTCCTCTTTGGGATCCGTGGCGAACTTGCGCCATTCGGGCGAACGGCGACGACGGGTGATTCCATAACAATATATATATATATATATATATATAATAAACAAAGCAATATGTTATTCATATCACTAACCACTTAAGAGAGAGTAATGTATTTTACCATATCTCTGGCAAAAATTTATTCTTGAACCCTTTAATCACAGGCAATAGCTGACCTTCTACATGATGAATATGTTATGTACATTCCAAGTATTACTTAAATAATAGCATGTAGGAGTGATGGGAAATAAACAAGTTATAGGTCAGTTCAAATATGTTTGTGGAATATTTTAACTGTTGAAAGCAATTTCACTACAGTTTACTGTGGAGAAAAAAATCCTCACTTATGGTTTAAAAAATGCAAATACATCATTATTAGTTCAGTGGTGCCTTCTATGGACTCCTAGATACATTTCTGCCTTGTTATGCTCTCTTCAGAAGAGGATACTGAAGGGAGATAATCCTGAGTTGACTAGAAAGCTGTAAATTTATAATGAATCAGTCAGCACTAGTGACTGATTTGTGCTTGTAGATGCCCAGTCTAAACAAATACATAAGTAACAGCATGAAGCAGTGATGAGAAATAAACAATTTTTCAGTTAGTTCAAATATACCTGTGACATATTTTAACTTCTAAAGGCAATTTCACTGTAGTATATATATATATATATATATATATATATATATATATATATATATAAATATATATACATATATATATATATACATATACATATACATTAACCTGTCTAATCACATTAGGGATAATGAAAAGACTTGATTTCATTTCATCATAAACAAAACTATTTGTTTTTAAAGACAGCATCCCTAGTTAATCTGTATCAATTGTTCTTTTAAATTATTACTCCAATCGATGTTCATTCACCCAAAATCTATGTATTTCTGTCAGTTATCTAAGATCTTGCAAACACTGGTAAGACAGTTCTTCACTGAGGACACCCAGTAGGATTGAAACATGTTCAGAATTATCATGGCACTCACCAAAAATCAAACACAATCCCCATTATTGCTCCCCATCAATTTTTAATTAATTTAGATTTCAGAGTTGTTTTCCTTGTCTTTCTTAACCAGAATTTATCACGAAAGCTAACAATTTTTCTCTTTATCACAAATGTAATTTTTATTTGGTCGAAATTTTAGTGGTTCCCTATCTTAAATATGACAGCCTCTGCTGCATCATATATTTTCCGTGTGTGTTTGGGTAATTTCCACTTCCTCTCTTTTATTCTTACTTCTATCTGATACTTATAGTCTATTCTGAGTGAAGGAACTAAAGACAATATTATCGAAAGCGGTTCTTCTTCATATGATGGATTTTTGAGTTCAGCACACACCACAAATATGATCAGCAAACAATTTGCTTCTTTGACATGACCAAAGATATCAACCGACAATCAGTGCTGTTGACTTTTTCCCTATAAAATATGGCATCTATTCCTGGCAGTTAGTTGAAGTGAGGTGTATGCAATAACACGTGCTACTCAAATACACCTGAAGTAGATTCAAAGGCATGATTTGCATTAACTCATTCATCAAGTTATTTTAACTCTCTAACATTTTGAGTAGACCATGTATAATCAATCTTTATCAAACAGCATGTCTCATGACTCACTGCTCATCATAAATTAAGCCACACTACTAAAACAGTGATTTTACCAAGTGTTAAATGTAGTACAGAAAA
>NC_043013.1:7580388-7585388 GCF_006345805.1 Octopus sinensis
TGAAACACATGACCATATGCACACACACTTCACTTCACTCAAGGACATATATGGAGACACACGTCCACACATATAGAGATGCACATCCATACATACAGACACAGTATATAGTCACAAAAATCCATACACATACACATGGACACACTCAGACAGGCACACACAAGGAGACAGAGGTGCACACACACACATAAAAATGCACAAACACACATACACACAAACACACACACACATGAATATGCAAAATACATACATACAAACATACATACATACATATATACATGCACACATACACACATATATACATGCATACTTACATACATAGATACATGCATACATACATACATACATACATACATACATATGTACGTATGCTCACACACACACACACACACACACACACACACACACTGAACCACACTCATGCACACAAACAAACAAAAAGAACGCAGCTTGAATAATGGACAGAGTCGACAGCTATTGAAAAAGTTGCAAGACACAATGAAAGTTTTTAAAAAATCGATTAGTAAATGAGTGGAAATTTTACCGGTGAGTGTGTTAAATAATAAGGCACTGAAAGAGAACAACTCTCCCCAAACACAACAGTATATATATATATATATATATATATATATAATCAATTCAAAGAATGAAAAAACAGAAAAAGCACAAACGAACATGGTATAATAGCCTTATGGGTCTAGGGGCATCGAAAGTCTAGCGGCTTTGTAGGTCTAGAGGCCTTGTGAGTCTAGAGGTCTCACAAGGCAAGGAGTGTCATGAGTCTAGGGGCTTCTTTCTGATTTACTGTCAATAAATACTATTGGGCCCACTGCATTGATTTGTCAAGGAAGGACCAGGCATAGTGTTTCTCACACAGCCCTCACTGTTACAATGTAGGGTCACTGCTAGGTAAGACTACAGATTAATTTGACGTTCGGCAAAAGAAGAGAGCTGTTCTTAAAGTTATGAGTATAGCTCTTTGTTGGAAACAGGAAAATCCAAAGAGAAAGAAGGCAAAATAAGGAAAAATTGCCAACAGTCCATGTGTGGTTACATTCCTGAAGTATATATACGACTAGCTTCTTTCAGTTTCTGTCAGCCAAATTCACACGCAAGACCTTGGTCAGCCCAGGACTAAAGCAGAAGATACTTGCCTAAGGTGCTATACAGTGAAACTGAGCCTAGAACCATGTGGGTGAGAAGCAAACTTCTTACCACACAGCCATGCTTGTATCTTTTCTTACCATGCATGTGTAAAAAGAGAGATCCTGGACTCACAAGATCTGGAATACATAGTACCCTTTACATACAGTACCCTAGGTGAAAATCTCTTGCTGAATCAGGCTTATAGCCATTGTTCCCTCAGCATGTCTTGGGGGACATGTTGCCCTAAAATTTAGGTTTAAAAAAATTGTTTCCAAAGCTAGTAGTCACTAGCATAGCTAGAGTGTGTGCCATCTGGGGTGGCCCTTCAGTTTGTTGCCCCTAGGCCCCAACGAAAAATACAAATTACCTACAGCACACCCAAAAGTGGTGCTACCCAGGGTGGACCTCACTCCTTCTGAACCTGCATCTATTTAAACTAGTGCTGGTAGTAGTAGTAGGAGAGTTATTGAGAAAGATTTATCTGCTACATTGACTTAACAAGGTGACAATGGACACTGTTTGCAGCTTGTTGCTTTAATAAGAGAGGCTGTGGTTATTGTTTAACGCAAAGAGACTGAACCTGGAACCATGTGGTTCGTAAGCAAGCTACTTACCACACAGCCATGCCTGCACTTACGAAGAGGTACGCTCATTGGTTAATATCAAGGGAGTAGTGGCTGCAACATTAGAAGTGACCCTACATAGCAGTGCTCCTACCTAACAGCAGCCTTATCTAACTGCAGCACTCCTGTCTAGAAGCAGTGCTACCCAGCAGTAGTACCATAACTAACACACTTAATAACACCCTATCTAGCAACAGTTCCACTTTCATGTATGCCAAAGTAGTAGCAGCAATCTTTAGAAGCAGCCCCCTCCAGAAGCAGCCCCCCTCTAGAAGCATCACTATCCAGAAACAATTCTATACAGAAACAGTCCTCTCTAGAAGCAGCCTTCTCTCAACGTATCCTCACCTAGAAGCAGCCCAGCCTTGAAGCGGCCCTATTTTGGATCAAGCCTACATGGTACCCCTGTCGAGCAGCAGTCCTACATAGCAGCAATAACCCCATGTAGCAGCAATACCTAAAATTAGTATTACCTGTCTGTAGTCTTACCTAGCAGCGACCCTACATAGTAACAGTGAGGGCTGTGTGAGAAACATTATGCCTGGTCTTCCTTGATAAATCAATGCAGTGGGCCCAATAATATTTATTGACAGTAAATCAGAATGAAGCCCCTAGATCCATGATGCTCCTTGACTTGCAAGGCCTCTAGACCCGCAGGTCGTCTAGACCTGCAATGCTCCTAGACCCTAGACCAGCAATAACCCCATGTAGCAGCAATTCCTAAAATTAGTTCTTCCTGTCTGTAGTCTTACCTAGCAGTGACCCTACATTGTAACGGTGAGGTGTGTGAGATACACTATGCCTGGTCCTTCATTGACAAATCAATGCAGTGGGCCCAATAATATTTATTGACAGTAAATCAGAAAGAAGCCCCTAGACCCATGACACTCCTTGACTTGTGAGGCCTCTAGACCCACAAGAGCTCTAGGCCTACAAAGCCTCTAGACCTGCAATGCCCCTAGACCCATAAGGCCCTTATACCTATGAGATCCCTGGGAAACTACCCAGTGTGCTTATGCCTCAAGAGAACACTGACAACTGTCTTATCTGGCTACATCCCTACCTGGTTGCAGCCCTACCTGGTAACAGTTGTATCTAGTAAATCCCTACCTGGCAGCAGTCTTACCAAGCAGCAATTCTACCTAGCAACAGTCTCACCTGGCAGCAACCAACTTAGAAGCATCAGCAACAAATGATACCAGGATCAGCAGCAACAGCAGCAGCACTGCAGCAACATCTCTTGTGCAGCAGTCGCAACAGCAATTCATTTCAATTCTATTCACATCGAAGATGCCTTTCAGGAATATTAATACAATACAACACAGACATGTAGTACAAAAGTTTCTTTGCAGTCCAAGATACAATAACAATCAATACATTACAAATATTCTTAATCAAGCCAATAATAAAACCTCTATCTGATTGCTTGATCTGCTAAAAATAACAACCAAATTTCTTCTATTCACATTTTCCATCTTTTAAAGAGTAATCATCATCATCATCATCATCTTCATCATCATCGTTTAACGTCCGTTCTCCATGCTAGCATGGGTTGGACGGTTTGACCGGGGATCTGGGAAGCCAGAAGGCTGCTTCAGGCTCCAGTCTTATCTGGCAATGTTTCTACAGCTGGATGCCCTTCCTAACGCCAACCACTCCGCAAGTGTAGTGGGTGCTTTTTACGTGCCACCCGCACAGGTGCCAGGCGAGGCTGGCAATGGCCACGGTCGGATTGGTGCAATTTACGTGCCACCGGCACGGAAGCCAGTCGAGGCGGCACTGGCATCGGCCACGTGTAATCACAATGGATATTAGAGAAATTAATGGTATTAAGAAAGAAGATATGATAGACACAGCTGGAACAGCCTTGATCAAAGGTCTGCTTAAACAATAACAAACATGTAATCAATTATAATACAAAACAATATTCTGGGGCAGTTGTATGTCTTGTAGGGCCATTGGTCTACACCTGAAAACTTTCTCTCCAATGCATAGATCTAAGCAAGACCAGTTGTTGCCCATCGATGCAAACTTTCCTTCTCTGTGCAGCTAATGTTGTCCAAGGTAAAAGCAAGATCCAGTACATGTTGGTACACGTGTCAACACAGATTTTGCCATCAGAAATAAACCAGACCCAGATTATTGCAAAACATCCTACTACCCTGGGCTGGTATTTTAACTGTTGATCCCAAAAGGAAGAAAGCAAAGTCAACTTTGGCAGGATTTGAACTCAGAGCACAGCGGGGCAAAACTAATACCACAAGGGGCATTTTAGCCAACAATCTAATAAATCTGTCAATTCATTACCTTGATATAATGTCCAGTACTGTATTCTTTTATTCTTTTATTCTTTTATTCTTTTACTTGTCTCGGTCATTTGACTGTGGCCATACTAGAGCATCACCTTTAGTCGAACAAACTTTACCCCAGGACTTATTCTTTGTAAGTCAGGTACTTATTATATCAGTCTCTTTTGCTGAACCACTATGTTATGGGGATGTAAACATACCAACATCAAGCGATGGTGGAGAGACAAACACACACACACATACATACATACATATATATATGTGAATTTATGGAAAGGTATCCCATAGAATTCAACAAATTTGTTAAAAATGGAGAAGAGAAGATGTTAAAATTTGTGAGAATTTTAATACATGCATACAATCGTTTCAAACAGTGATATTAAAACATGCAAATTCATGGTAGAATAATTAAATTAATTACATATCACTGTTCTCCTCAGTGCAAGTTCATACTTTTTGCACTGAGAAGAACTCATAAGATAGTAGTCAACCCTAGACCATAGTAGAAGACATTTGCCTAAGGTGTCATGCAGTGGGACTGAAACCAAAACCATGGATTCGTATGGTCAACATATTTAAACATTTAAATATTCATGCAACAAACTCTGTAGATTATACTAAGTGTGTTATGAGCATTTTAGAACTTGTAATCCACAATCTGCCTCCACTCAATGTATATCATATACATACGCATACACACTCCATGAACACCACACACACATATGTGTGTCTTTATGTTTATATATATGTCCAACCCATGCCAGCATGGGAAACAGATGTTAAATGTTGATGATGTATTGAGACATCTCAATAGTCTAGTGACTATGACTTTCATAAACAGCTTATGGAGGTGAGACAAGAAGCATATAGCTTCTTAAATCTTCTTTATATAGCTTCTTAAATCTTCTTTATCACCCTTCTT
>NC_043013.1:7602888-7613250 GCF_006345805.1 Octopus sinensis
GTGGCCAATGCCAGCGCTGCCTTGACTGGCGTTCATGCTGGTGACACGTAAAAAGCACCAACCGATCGTGGCCATTTGCCAGCCTCCTCTGGCCCCTGTGCCGGTGGCACATAAAAAGCACCCACTACACTTTCAGAGTGGTTGGTGTTAGGAAGGGCATCCAGCTGTAGAAACACTGCCAGATCAGACTGGAGCCTGGTGCAGCCTCCTGGCTTCCCAGATCCCAGTCAAACCTATTTCTTTATTACCCACAAGGGGCTAAACACAGAGGGGACAAACAAGGACAGACATAGGTATTAAGTCGATTACATCGACCCCAGTGCGTAACTGGTACTTAATTTATCGACCCCGAAAGGATGAAAGGCAAAGTCGACCCTGGCGGAATTCGAACTCACAACGTAACGCAGACGAAATACCGCTAAGCATTTCGCCCGGTGTGCTAACGTTTCTGCCAGCTCGCCAGTCAAACCGTCCAACCCATGCTAGCATGGAAAACAGACGTTAACGATGATGATGATGATGATGATGATGATGATGTGTGTCTCCTAGTGAAAAAGCCTTAAAACAACCACACAGATTCAGCTGTGAGAAAGAATTTCTTTTTTTTTTTTGCAGATTCTTTGACAGCTTAGATTTCTATACCCTGGTGAGACTTTTAAGTAAGACCCAAGCTTTACTGATACATAGCTTGACATCTTATTCAGTAGATGCTGTATTACTTCTGAGATATGTGAAAAGGTATGGGCTAAAATCAATACATTTTCTGTTTCCATAGTGAGAGGATATGCTAGGAAAAAGCTATCTTTTTTTTAATTATATAATTGTAAATGCTGTGAGAATGCTTCTTATTCATTCACTGTAGACTTGCTTTAGGGAAGGGATTAACATCCGTTGGGAAACTAATCTCACACAACAGTCCGTCACTTTTTCCTTTAATCCAAATGACAAGATTAAGACTTATTTTGCATCATCCTCATCGTCATCATCCTCATCGTCATCATCATCATCGTCATCATCACCACCACCACCACCATCATCATCATCATCATCGTCGTCGTCAATCATCATCATCATCATCACCACCACCACCACCACCATCATCATCATCATCATCGTCGTCGTCATCATCATTTCATCATCGTTGTTGTCATCATCATCATCATCATCATCAACATCACTGTTACCATCACTGCCGTCCTTGTTGTCATCATCCTCAACATCATCATCATCATCATAACTTCTACTTTTCCATGCTTCTTAGATGAGTGTAAGTTGGGGCAGAGTTTCAAAGGTTGGATGCCTTTCCTGGTGCCAACCCCAACCTGTTTTCAAGCAAGATAATAATCTCTCAGTCTAAGTCTATTGAACAACATAAACCCTAGACGTAGTCATGCAGAAAATTAGAAAACAAACAACACCAGCATAATGAGCTTTTTGTTTACAAAGATCATGCAACGTATCAGGAATTCAGTTCTATATTTAAGAGATGAGGAATTATGTACATTATTTACATTATTTACATTCGATGGATATTTGTCCTCATCAGCTGATATACCCTCCAGCCATTATCAGGATGAGGACAAATATCCGTCAAATGTAAATAATGTATATCAGGAATTGTCAAGCAACCAGGACATGTTTTCATATTGGACTGCAAGCAAAGAACACTATCTGTATGAACAGTGAGATTTTTATTTACACTCAGCAAATGCTCATAAAGGTGAGTAAGCAAAAACCTCAAATCATGCTGATTTATAAGGACTGGTTTCCCGGTTTTATGGTGTATAAGGTGAGAATTTACAAAAAAACAAAAGATGAAGACAGATGGTGTAGACAACAAACAGATGTATTAATATAACGCTCGGGAAGTGAAAAAGTCTTTAACGTTTCGAGCCTACACTCTTCTACAGAAAGAAACAAAGAGAGAAAATAAAGAATGTGTAGTGACTAGCGATCTCTCATGGCGAAGGCCAGACAGAAGGATCATACAGGAGAGCTAGGAAGAAGGGGAGATAATAAAGTGGTGGTGATCCCAAAGTGAAGGTGCCCGTGTGTGTGTATAAGAGAGTTTGTATGTGCATATGGAAGAGGGCTGGTGATCTTGATGTATGCGTGTGTGAATGTGTAGGTGCGAAAATGTGGGTCTGGGAAGTGGTCAGTGCTGATGTGTGTGTGGTGGTGTGTTGTGATGTGATGTGTTGTGATGTGATGTGTTGTGTGGTATGGTGGTGTAAGGTGTTGTGGTGTGTGTGGTGTGGGATGCTGATCCATCACAAGATTACTCATTTTTGTTAGCTGAGTGGACTGGAGCAACTTAAAATGAAGAATTTTGCTCAAGAACACGATGCATCATCCAGTCCAGGAATTGAAACTACAATCATACAATCATGAGCCCAACACCCTAACCACTAAGCCACTCAATTCCACTTATAAACACAGCTATGCAAACAGATGCCTCCTCCCCTCTCGAAAGTTTTTGTCTTGGCATTCGGAAGGGCATAAAAATCTTGTCAAAACTGACTTTACATGTGCTTGTGCCACATAAAAAGCAACAAGACGGCAAGTAATGAAGCAATAAAATTGAATCAGAAAAGCTAAAACAGAAGTCTGCAAAGTCGGGGATAAAGGGGGAGAGAAAGGGACAATGGAAGAGAGACTAAAGATCAAGTATACGTAACAATGAGAGGAGCTGGAAATAAGAGATCTACCAACGTCATGCAACTGGAGGATCAAAGACATGTGATGCTCTGTATTACAAAGCAAGGCGTCAGTGAAAAATCTGTGTTACTGTAGAAAAGTATGTACAGAATAACAGCTACACCTTTGTCCTCAATTTTGCTGAAGAAGGAACAAGGAACTGTCACAATTAGCTGTTGTGGAATGAGGAGAATTCATGGGAGAGAGGGAATCTCTTCCAAGTAGATTCCATAAAGGGACCAGCTAGTAAAGCTAGCACATTCAAACCAAAGTTGTCATACACACATGTATGAATTTATGATTTTAGTTGTGAATAATATATACACATATATACAAATATATGGGAAACTACCACCTGTATCATCTCTTGTGAAAGGTAGAAGACTCCAGTTTGCTGGACATTGTTGTAGAGCTGAAAACGAGGTAATTTCTACTCTTCTCCTCTGGAAGCCATCTGCTCGCGATACCAGAGGGCACACACTCTCCTACCCTGATGTAATCTCCAGGGATATAGGCATCCAGCAACAGGACCGCCGTAATGCTATGATCGACTGTGAAGTCTGGCGTAACATAGTAAATTCATTGTCTCGACCACGGTCGAACAATGATGATGATGAATATATACACATATACAGTTAAAAGACATTATTATAGATATTAAGGCAGAGAAGCAACTGGAGTATCAAAAAGATATTGCTAAATATTTGCGAGGGTGGGGTGCTGAAAAGTTCCTGGCTTTGGGTAAAAAATACAGGAGGATCAAGTAATTGATTTCATCCAACATATTCCCCTCTCAGATTCACAGACTTATTGCAACATTCCTTCAGTTTTTCTAAACCCTTTAACCCTTTCGTTACCATATTTATTTTGAGATGCTCTGTGTTTCTTTCAATTACTTTAAATATAACAAAGAATTTAGTAAAATAACTTAGTTATCATTCAGCTAGTGTTAGTAGCATAAATTGGGACTAAGGTTTGGTGGAAGATTTTAATTCGAAATTTATGAAAACAAGACATTTGTACTCAGAGCCAGAACCGGTTTCAGCCAGGTTGGTATCAAAAGGGTTAAAATAGCTCTATCATCCCCATTCCTTTATTCTATTGGTCTATGTTTTTAGTGCCTTCGTATTCCTCCCTCTTCCATATTCCTCTCCTCACATTCTGTTTCTACTCTATTCTACCTTCCCAATACAGCGAAGCCCTTCACAATACCCTTAACGAAAGGAACTTTTCAGCAACGTCTCATACAACTAGACAATAACAGCATGCCAAGAATTTATATTTGATTGACCAAGAATTTTCCCAAGTCTCATTTCTATCACCATACGAGTATTCATTAATGTACCAGAAAAATAATTATAACAAGTCTTTCCAAGTATATTTAGTTCTTGCAAGAAACATGTCTGAGAGAATTTAAAATCAAGTATGTAATACTTGAACATAGGTGTAGGAGTGGCTGTGTGGTAAGTAGCTTGCTTACCAATCACATGGTTCCGGGTTCAGTCCCACTGTGTGGCACCTTGGGCAAGTGTCTTCTACTATAGCCTCGGGCCAACCAAAGCCTTGCGAATGGATTTGGTAGATAGAAACTTAAAGAAGCCCATTGTATATATGTATATATACATATGTGTGTGTGTGTGTGTATATGTTTGTGTGTCTGTGTTTGTCCCCTCACCATCGCTTGACAACCAATGCTAGTGTGTTTACATCCCTGTAACTTAGCAGTTCAGCAAAAGAGACTGATAGAATAAGTACTAGGCTTACAAAGAATAAGACCTGGGGTCGATTTGCTCGACCAAAGGCGGTGCTCCAGAATGACCACAGTCAAATGACTGAAACAAGTAAAAGAGCAAAAGAGTAAAAGAGATACTTCTACGTGTGTATGGCAGCTTTAGTGAAAAAGTATTCATTTTATTTTAAGACACCTGTGCTTTAAGTGGAAGGTGTGGCATGCTGGGGTGTAATAGATGTTTCTCATAAGACTTTCTATCTACATTGCCTCAAACTGATGATTTCAGAAATATTTCAAGTATTTGAAAATTACATAGATAAGAGAAGATTCCATAAGAATTATTACCCATAACCAAAACCAAAGATGTCAAAAAAGTGCAGCATAAAATAACAAAATAGATAAATGATCAGTTTCAATGAGGAGTAGGAAGCAATAAGAGTAACAGCAACAAATGTGTGTGTGTGTGTGTGTGTGTGTTTGTTCGTGTGTGTATGTGCATGTGTATGAGTGTGTGTGTGCATGTGTGTGTGCATGTGTGTGTGCATGTGTGTGTATATGTGTGTTTATGTGTGTGTGTGTGTGTGCATGTGTGTGTATGTGTGTTTATGTATGTGTCTATGCATGTGTGTGTATATGTGTGTTTGTGTGTGTGTGTGTATGTGTGTGTATATGTGTGTGTGTGTGCATGTGTGTGTGCATGTGTGTGTGTGTGTGTACATGTTTATATGTGTGTGTGTGCATGTGTGTGTATATGTGTGTTTATGCACATGTGTGTATATGTGTGTTTATGTGTGTGTGTGCACAGGGCTGTGTGTGCATGTGTGTGCAGGTGTGTGTCTGCATGCGTGTGCAAGTGTGTGTGTGTGTGCACGTGCAGGTGTGTGTATGAGTTCTATATAAAGCTTGATCATTGATTATGTAAATCAGATCTCAAGAACTATTCAATATGCAATTGATGCAGAGTTGACATTTCATTTCTTAACTCGGGGCAGATGCCTTACAGCTGTAGACTCTTGTATTTCTTCAAAACCCCTTTGAATGTGTATCGTCAAACAGTTGTAGAGTTTGTAAGGGATCACCTGGTTAATAACAGAAATATATGTATGCGTGTTTGTTCGTGTGTGTGCGTGTGTGTGTGTGTATGTGTGTGTGCATGCACGCATGTTATGAATAGTTCTCCAGGCCATAGCTGAGAAATTTAAGACTTGCTGTCCGTGAGAACTTGCGTATGCTAATGACCTAGTTCCCATAATTGAATCTGTTGAAGAATTTGAGAAAAAATTCCAAGCTTGAAAGTGAAGGAATCCTAGAACTGGGAGGTCTTAAAGTAAATGCACCAAAGAGAAAAGTTTAACTTGGAAGTAAAGAAGAGAAGACTCATAGCCAACTGGGAACTGGCCTTGCTTAGTATGCAAAACTGAAGAATGTAGGAAATTCGTACAATATAGTCAATGTACACTATGGGTGCAGAAAAGATGCAATGCAATTACAAGCAGGCTGTCAGAGATAGACTTAGCAACAATTGTATCTATAGAATGTGGAGGCGCAATGGCCCAGTGGTTAGGGCAGCGGACTCGCGGTCATAGGATCGCGGTTTCGATTCCCAGACCGGGCGTTGTGAGTGTTTATTGAGCAAAAACACCTAAAGCTCCACGAGGCTCCGGCAGGGGATGGTGGTAATCCCTGCTGTACTCTTTCACCACAACTTTCTCTCACTCTTACTTCCTGTTTCTGTTGTACCTGTATTTCAAAGGGCCGGCCTTGTCACTCTCTGTATCATGCTAAATATCCCCGAGAACTACGTTAAGTGTACATGTGTCTGTGGAGTGCTCAGCCACTTACACGTTAATTTCACGAGCAGGCTGTTCCGTTGGTTCGGATCAACCGGAACCCTCGTCGTCATAACCGACGGAGTGCTTCCCATCTATAGAATATATTCTTTAAAATTTTCAGAAATCTCTTAGAGGTATTGATTGCTTTCAGTACACAAGTGACCTAATTATCACTGGTATACCAAATGCTTAACCCATGGACATATTTACAAAGTCAGAAAACAGCACAGCTCCCATGACTTTCGGAAACATTTTTTCGCGCTAAGAGTTGCTGAAGCATGGAACAAACTGCCGGCATCAGTTGTTAGTTGTCGGAGCACTGCATCCTTCAAAACTTCCATGCTTCCTGAGATTCGCCAACACTACACTTGATATTCTCCCCTCCATACACACACAAGCATGTATCTGACTCATACATTGTTTGCTTCCCAGACATTTGTACATTACTGCATATGCTTTATACACACTTTTTGACAAGTTGTGGTGCACCTGAGCACTGTATACAATAATTTCATTATTATTATTATTATTGTAGAATAAGAACAAGTCAAGTTTAGGAAGTTATTACCTCCCTTGGAAACAAGGGGATTCACTCTGAATGGTGAGCTTGGGTATGAAGTGTAATGTTGAATGTGAAGGATGTGTGAAGGAAGGCAGGAAGTAATACACAGGGATACTCTGCTGGATGTTTAATGTTAGTATGAATGATTGGCAAAGCACAAAATGAGCAGAAACAAGAGGAATAGGATTTAGTATAGAAAAGAGCACACTAAGATAGTGTGGACATGTGATGTACATGGAGACTCATATTTGGGTTAAAAAAAGTGCCAAGTAATCAAAATGGACTCTATGGAAGAGGAAGACCAAAAGACATATGAAGAAGTGGTGAAGGCTAACCTAAGGAGTTTGAGCCAGGAGATTCTTACACCTCTTTATTCTACCTTTATTTTCTTACATTGTGAGATGCTTACTGCACCTGGGTTTCCCATAACAAACAAACAGGTGTGGCTGTGTGGTAAGAAGCTTGCTTCCCAAACACATGGTTCCAGGTTCAGTCCTACTACATGGTACCTTGAGCACATGTCTTCTGCTACAGATTCAGGCCAACCAAAGCCTTGTGAGTGAATTTGGTAGATGGAAACTGAAAGAAATCCATTGAGTACGTGTGTGTGTGTGTGTGCGCGCACATGTGTGTGTGTCTGTCTGTCTGTGTCTCTGTCTCTGTGTCTCTGTGCATGTGCATGTGTGTGTGTGTGTGTGTGCACGTGTGTGTATGTGTGCACGTGTCTTTGTATCTATGTTTGTTCACTATCTATGTTGGTGTGTTTACATACCAATGACTTAGTGTCTGGCAAAAGAATAAGTATTGGGGTTGAGTCACTTGTCTAAGAAAAAAATCTTCAAGGTGGTACTCCAGCATGGCTGCAGTCTAATAACTGAAAGAAGTAAAAGATAAAAGATATAAAATAAACATAACTATATAGGTGCAGGAGTGGCTTTATAGGCGCAGGAGTGGCTGTGTGGTAAAAAGCTTGCTTACCAACCACATGGTTCCGGATTCAGTCCCACTGCATGACACCTTGGGCAAGTGTCTTCTACTATAGCCTCGGGCCGACCAAAGCCTTGTGAGTGGATTTGGTAGACGGAAACTGAAAGAAGCCCATCGTATATATATATATATATATATATATATATATATATATATATATATATATATGTGTGGTTTGTTTGTGTCTGTGTTTGTCCCCCCACCATCTCTTGACAACCGATGGTGGTCTGTTTACATCTCCGTAACTTAGCGGTTCAGCAAAAGAGACCGATAGAATAAGTACTAGGCTCACAAAGAATAAGTCCTGGGGTCAATTTGTTTGACTAAAGGTGGTGCTCCAGCATGGCCACAGTCAAATGACTGAAACAAGTAAAAGAATAAAAGAAAAAAAATACTGCAAAAATACAAGAATAAACCGTCTAAGGATACATTTCTTGTATTTTTTTCCTTTCTTTTTTAACTCTGATTTTCGAATAGTTTAACCTTTTCATACCAACCAATATGAGACCACATGGGGTACTATGACACACACTTCCTGTTTCAAAGTGATTTAAATTTAACCCACCCAGCCAAATTCCGTGACCGTTTATGTTCCAAACATTAGCTTGATAATGACTCTTATTTAATGAAATCTTTCGTTATTGGACAAAGTTAATTAAAACAAAGTCAATGTAACTCAACAGAAATAAAGTAACAAAATGGTTACTCTTTTTACTCTTTTACTTGTTTCAGTCATTTGACTGTGGCCTTGCTGGAGCACCGGTTTTAGTCAAGCAAAACGACCCCCAAGACTTATTCTTTGTAAGCCTAGTACTTATTCTATCAGTCTCTTTTGCTAAACCACTAAGTTACAGGGACATAAACACACCACCATCGGTTGTCAAGCGATGGTGGTGGGGAGGCAAACACAGACACACAAACATATACACACACATACATATACATATACATATATATATGACGGGCTTCCTTCAGTTTCCGCCTACCAAATCCACTCACAAGGCTTTGGTTGGCCCGAGGCTATAGTAGAAGACACTTGCCCAATGTGCTACGCAGTGGGAATGAACCCGGAACCACGTGGTTGGTAAGCAACCTAGTTACCACACAGCCACTTAATTTATTTTTCAGCAAGTTGTGTCATGTAATTAAAGTGGCATTAATGGTTTTATTTTATTTATTTTTTTTTTAATATTTTCTTTTATATTTTTATACCAACAAGTTTTTGAAATATAAATGGCTACAACAACTACCACTACAACAACATAACAAGAAACTAAATTTTCTGTTTCAAAGAAAAACAAGGCAAAACATTAGCAAAATAAATGCAAAATGAAACCACATTCACGTTGCAGTGTCAGAAACATTGATGGGGGTCTCTGTCAGTATACATGACATTGAGGAGGGGTACCCCCTGTCCCACCCATCCACCCACCACCAACCAACCAACAAACCAACCAACCAGCCAACCATGCAACCAACAAACCAAAATCTGGTTACATCTTTGGATGGGGGGGGAGGTGACCCGGACACGTTCAGACAGATGCATTATTACATTTTCAAGAATATAGGTTGGAATCCAAATAAAAATTTTTTTTTTGAATTTACAAGAAGCGGGTAAAGGAAGAGATTGACAGTGGTGCTGGTAGTGGCAGTGGTGAGGCTGGTGGCAGGGTTAAGAAATACCATCTTCTTCTTACAATCAGATTTATCCACACGTTTTTTTGTATGTAGCAAGTTCACCTGACATGTTTCTCACATAATTGGTCCTTCACACCTGCCAGCGCAGCTGTTGCTCAACGTGATTGCATGCATTCCAACAGCTTGTTGAAGTAACTGACCTAGCAGAATTTCTGTTACTTTTTCTGTTTTGTATTATTCAGAAGCCTATTGCAACAACGATCTATCTTGCCCCATTACCTCCCGGTTTGTTGTTTCAATTCAGCCTGTCTTCTTTACGTTCATTACACATATGTATTGTCATTTGGATTGATGGATCTTATGTAGTCAACAGCAAGTTAGGTTAGCCATGTTTTATAGCAAAGGTTTTTTGAAACAATTTGTTACTGTTTGCAGAGCCTCTGAGAATAATTTGGCAACGTGGAACAAAACATCTCTCAGGTCCCTAAAATGGAAAACCTCATATTTATAAATACACACACACACATGTTTATACTAAGCAAATACTTGCCTTGCAGATGGAGAAATATAAATATGAAACAGAGATTCTCATTTCATGCCTGAAGTGAAAATACGAATGAGTAAAATCATATTAACAGTACACGAAACTAAAGTAATGAGACACTTAACGAAAATGAATGGGTGGACAGAGAGAGAGAGAGAAAAAGAGAAAGAAAGAAAGAAAGAAAGAAAGAAAGGAAGGAAGAAAGAAAAGAAGAAAGAAAGAAAGAAAGAAAGAAAGGAAAGAAGAAAGGAAAGAAGAAAGGAAGAAAGAAAGAAAGGAAGAAAGAAAGGAAAGAAGAAAGGAAGAAAGAAAGAAAGGAAGAAAGAAAGAAAGAAAGAAAGGAAAGAAGGAAGAAAGGAAGGAAGAAAGG
>NC_043013.1:7623350-7633350 GCF_006345805.1 Octopus sinensis
GCATGGCTGCAGTCTAATGACTAACACAAGTAAAAGATAAAGGATATGTGTAGACATGGCTGTATGGCAAAAAAGGTCATTTTGCAACCACATGGTTTCAGGTTCAGTTCCATCGTGCAACACCTTGAACAAGTGACTTTTACTAGAGCTTAGGGCCAATCAATGCCCTGTGGGTGAATTTCGTAGATGGAAACTGGGTGGATGTCCTTGTGGTGTGTGTGTGTGTGTGTGTGTGTATGTGATCATTACCAACATCGCTTCACTGGCATGTGTAAAAAGATTTGAGCGAAGTCATTGCCAGTACCGCCCGACTGGCCCCTGTGCCAGTGGCACGTAAAAAGCACCCACTACACTCTCAGAGTGGTTGGCATTAGGAAGGGTATCCAGCTGTAGAAACTCTGCCAGATCAAGATTGGAGCCTGGTGCAGCCATCTGGCTCTCCAGCCCTCAGTCAAAATCGTCCAACCCATGCTAGCATGGAAAGCGGACGTTAAATGATGATGATGATGATGATGATATATATATATATATTATATATAGAGAGAGAGAGAGAGAGCAAGAGAGAGAAGTAGTAATGTAGATAAATATAGTTTGTCTTGATGTACATACATCTATATATATACATAGAGCAGAAAAAAATACAGAATGAAATATAATGAAAAAAGATATGTATACATATATATATATATATATATATAGATATATATTATATATATATATTATTATATATATATATATATATATATTATATATATATTTATAATATATATTTTATTATATATATATATATATAACAAAATTATGTAATGTTTTAACTGAACAGGTGTTTCAGGAAGCCAAGATTTGCATATACAGTAATCCCTTGACTATCGCATATGTTATGTTCCATCCCCCCACCCCCACGATAGGTGAAAATCCGTGAAGTAGAAACAGTACTGTACTGCATATTTCTTTCTATTATTTTTATAATTTGTATATATTTATTTTATAATAAATGCAAAACAATATCACAGAGGAATCAACGTAAGCTTAAATAATGAACCGTCATAGGTGAACCGCGATAGGTGAACTGCAGTAGGTGAATCACAAAAGGTGAACTGCTATATGGTGAGGAATTATTGTATAGATGATATGTATATTGGTATGGTGATGCAAAGAGGAAAAATAGACCTCAAAATATGAGCAGATGTATAGTTTTATTAATGTTTAGCAGAAGCAACAGAATGCTAATTCACGAAACTCTCATCCCTTGAATCACTCTGTTCCTTCTGATAAACTGCTAAATATTAATAAAATATTATCATCATCATCATCATCATCATTTAACGTCCGCTTTCCATGCTAGCATGGGTTGGACGGTTCAACTGGTGTCTGGGGAGCCCGAAGGCTGCACCAGGCCAGTCAGATCTGGCAGTGTTTCTACAGCTGGATGCCCTTCCTAACGCCAACCACTCCGAGAGTGTAGTGGGTGATTATGTGCCACCGACACAGTGCCAGACGAGGCTGGCGAACGGCCGCTCGGATGGTGTTTTTATGTGCCACCGACACAGGTGCCAGACAAGGCTGGCAGACGACACGCTCGGATGGTGGTTTTTTTTTTATGTGCCACCGACCAGGTGCCAGACGAGGCTGGCGAACGACCACGCTCGGATGGTGTTTTTATGTGCCACCGACACAGGTGCCAGACAAGGCTGGCAGACGACCACGCTCGGATGGTGTTTTTATGTGCCACCGACACAGGTGCCAGACGAGGTGGCGAACGGCCATGCTCGGATGTGTTTTTATGTGCCACCGACACAGGTGCCAGACAAGGCTAGCAGACGACCACGCTCGGATGGTGTTTTTTTATGTGCCACCACACAGGTGCCAGACGAGGCTGGCGAACGGCCACGCTCGGATGGTGTTTTTATGTGCCACCGACACAGGTGCCAGACAAGGCTGGCAGACGCCACGCTCGGATGTGTTGTTTTTTATGTGCCACCGACACAGGTGCCAGACGAGGCTGGCGAACGACCACGCTCGGATGGTGTTTTTATGTGCCACCGACACAGGTGCCAGCAGAATCGAAATCGATCAATGGAAATTGCAGATGTGTTACCAGTGCCGGTGGCATGTAAGAGAACCTTCCGTTTCGCGACCGTTACCAGCGCCGCCCCGACTGGCCTCGTGCCGGTGGCACGTAAAAAGCACCATCCGTTCATGTCCGTTGCCAGCCTGGCCTGGCCCCCGTGCCGGTGGCACATAAAAGACACCATCCGTTCGTGGCCGTTTGCCAGCTCTGTCTGGCACCTGTGCGGGTGGCACGTAAAAAGCACCCACTACACTCACGGAGTGGTTGGCGTTAGGAAGGGCATCCAGCCGTAGAAACACTGCCAGATTTGACTGGGCCTGATGAAGCCTTCTGGCTTCACAGACCCCAGTAGAACCGTCCAACCCATGCTAGCATGGAAAACGGACGCTAAACGATGATGATGATGATATTTATATATATATATATATTTTTTATTAATATTTATATATATATATATATATATATCAGACACCATGATAGATTGTTAGCCACTACACACATTTTTTTTCTCACCTTGTTTTCTGTGTCCCTTTCTGTAGAAGAGCATAGGCTCGAAACGTAAAAGACATTTTCTATTCCTGAGCGTTATACTAACACATCTGTTTGTTTTGTACACCACCCATCTTCGTCTTTTGTTTTTTTTCCGTAAACTTTCCCTATATATATATATATGTGTGTGTGTGTGTAAGATATAATATATATATAAAATGTAATATATATATACATATATGTGTGTGTGTGTGTGAGAGAGAGAGAGAAAACCTGACAATAAAAGTGAGATTGCAGCCATAGCTGATGCCAGTGTTGCATGTCCAGACCATTTAAGAATGCCCTTGATGTGTCAGGTGATATGATATGCTTGAGAAGACCTGTTGAGTCAAGTAAAACCAATACTATAGCTGTGGCCCCTGACTGGCTCCCATTCCAGTGGCACATAAAATGCATCATCTGAACATAGATTAAAAACACTTGCTCAGGTTACTATAGTGATGACGATGAGCAATCCAGCTGATCAACAGAACAACCTGTTCGTGAAATTAACGTGCAAATGGCTGAGTGCTCCACAAACATGCGTACCTTTAACGTAGTTCTCAGGAAGATTCAGTGTGACACAGAATGTGACAAAGCTGGCCCTTTGAAATACAGGTACGACTCATTTTTGCCAGCTCAGTGGACTGGAGAAACAGGAAATGGAGTGTCTTGCTCAAGGATATAATGTGCTGCTGGTGGTGGTGGGGGGTACAAATCAAAGTCACAACCTTATGATCATAATCCGAATACGCCTGACCACTAAGCCATGTTCTTTGAACCCCCCAAACCACATATTGGGAAGTGAACATTTAGCCACCCAGCCATGCTAGCACCTATATATAACATAATGTATATCTCTTTACTCTTACTCTTTTACTTGTTTCAGTCATTTGACTGTAGCCATGCTGGAGCACCACCTTGAGTTGAACAAATCGACCCCAGGGCTTATTCTTTGTAAGCCTTGTACTTATTTTAATGCTCGCTTTTGCCAAACTGCTAAGTTACGGGGACGTAAACACACCAGCATCAGTTGTCAAGCGATGTTGGGGGGACAAACACAGACACACAAACATGTACACACGCATAGAGAACATTCTTTCTTTGTAGTTTGATCGTAGGTGATCTATTTCTAGCATATGGCTGTCCACATAGTGGTTTTTAGCCCTTAAAATATACACATGTATTAGAATTTTCTCTGATTTTTCAGATTTTTGTATGCTAGGCTACTATTAATTAAATTAATATTCAATTTATCTCCCTCATTATTTAAATATATATATATATATATATATATATATATATATATATAATATATATATATATATATACGATGGGCTTCTTTCAGTTTCCGTTTACCAAATCCACTCACAAGACTTTGGTCGGCCCAAGGCTATAGTAGAAGACACTTGTCCAAAGTGCCAGACAGTGGGAGTGAACCTGGAAGTATGTGATTCATAAGCAAGCTACTTACCACACAGCCACTCCTACGCCTGTGTCAAAATATATGTCAAAACCTTTATTATACACAAGCACACACACACACACACACACATGTATATTTAAGTCAGGAGGGGAAGCAGCTGTGTTCAAGATCTTCACAGGCCTTCACAGTTTGAAGAAACTGAGAGGGCTGATGTTGAAAGCACACATGTTTTAAGTCAATATCTACAGAACAAAAATGAGGGCAGGTAGGTAATTGCAGACGGTTGACAATCTAAAGAAGGGTGGATTTCCCTAAATAAATGGTTAGTGCAAGGCTAAAGGTAGGTACAAGTGGTAGCTGGGATGAAAAGAAGAAGGGGTGAAGGCCTGAATGGAAGTGGTATGCAATTAATTATTTATGTAATTAGGAAGAAATAGTAAATAGAACAAGTGGGTGGGTTAGATGAAGCGTTGGAATGTTGCACAAAATGCCTACCAGTCTTTAGTTATGACAGTTTACATTCTGAGTTCAAATCTGGCTGAGGACAATTTTGTCTTTTTTCCCTTCTGGGCTTTTTTTTTTTTTTTTTTTTTTTTTCTAGTTTCAACTCAGAGCTGCAACCATGCTGATGCACCGCCGTTTGTGTGGCGAAAGAGTACAGCAGGGATCGCCACCACCCCCTGCCGGAGCCTCGTGGAGCTTTAGGTGTTTTCGCTCAATAAACACTCACAACGCCCGGTTTGGGAATCGAAACCGCGATCCTACAACCGTGAGTCCACTGCCCTAACCACTGGGCCATTGCACCTCTACTTTTTTTGGTGAAAGAGTACAGCAGGGATCACCACCCCCTGCCGGAGCCTCGTGGAGCTTTTTAGGTGTTTTTGCTCAATAAACACACACAACGCCCGGTCTGGGAAGCAAAACCACAATCCTACGACCGCGAATCCACTGCCCTAACCACTGGGCCATTGCGCCTAAGTACTGTTGTCAATTTATATTTCTGTAATACATCCTAGTTGTGAATGAAATTGTAATAGAAAGAGAAGAGTAGAAGGAAGAGGAGGAGAAAGAAGACGAGAAACCAATGGGAGAACTTCTACATGATGTTCAGTCTGCTAGAAATAGCAGCCAAAGCTCTTTTGAATCATTGAATCACACTCTATTGCTTCTATAAAAAGGACCCCTATTAGATGCTATTCTTAAGGACAAACAAACACCCCCACCACCACAACCGCCAGTAAAAGAGAGATGGGATAGTCATGATTTGGATACTTTTGATCATAGGTCTATTCAACCACGAGTTGACTCATGGCTAAACAACAAGAACAACAACAATTGAGAGCAGATAAGACTTGGAAACAGGAAGTATCAAATAATACTGTAGATGTGAAATGCAGGGTTTGAATATATGTAACTCTCTTGTTGCATGGCTTTAATCAAAAAAGAATGTATGAAAGATATTAGGGGAAAAATAGTAGTGTGAAAAAAATGTATGTCTTTCTTTTATCTCTTGCTTGTTTTAGGTGGCCATGCTGGAGCACTGTCTTGAGGAATCAACCCCAGGACTTATTTTTTTTAAAAGTCTGATATTTATTCTTATTTCTTTATTGCCCACAAGGGGCTAAACATAGAGGGGGACAAACAAGGACATTTAGTCGATTACATCGACCCCCCCAGTGCGTAACTGGTACTTATTTAATCGACCCCGAAAGGATGAAAGGCAAAGTCGACCTCGGCGGAATTTGAACTCAGAACGTAACGGCAGACGAAATACTGCTAAGCATCTCGCCCGGTGTGCTAACGTTTCTGCCAGCTCGCCGTCTTCAAGTCTGGTATTTATTCTATCGGTGTCTTTTGCCAAACCACTAAGTTATGGGGGACATAGAAACACCAACATTGAGTCAACTATGGTTGAACTGACCTTTGGTCAAAAGTATCCCAACCATAATAGTGTAAGTGGGGAACAAACACAGTAAGTCCAATCACATACATTCACATACTTCCCTTGTACATGCACACACATACTCACGCAGAGTTGAAACGCTGTTTGATTTTTCTTTTCTGCATTGAATGTTCACCATCCCACTTCCATTGCACACACACACACACACACTGACATTCACATACCTCCCTTTTACATACACACACACACACGTACTCACACAGAACTGAAACGCTGTTTGATTTCTTTTTTCATCGTACAATTTCCAACATCCCACTACCAAGTTTGCCATCACCCCTCCCTTCCTTATTCATCTATCACCCCTTCCTTTCTCATTCATATGTTGTGACGGAGAAAGACACAAGTATATCATTATAGTCGATGGATGGTAAATCAAATTAATACACTTGTCAATGTTATCTAATGGTTGTCTTTTATGATGTAACATTGATCATCGTTTGTTACTGAAAGAACACTGGTTCACGCATACAAACATTCACATACTTCCCTTGTACATGCACACACATACACACATATACTCACACACAGTTGAAACACTCTTTTACTCTTTTACTCGTTTCAGTTATTTGACTGTGGCCATGCTGGAGCACCGCCTCTACTTGAGCAAATCGACCCTAAGACTTATTCTTTGTAAGCCTAGTATTTATTCTATCGGTCTTTTTCGCTGAACTGCCAAGTTACGGGGACGTAAACATACCAACATCGGTTGTCAAGCAATGTTGAGGGGATAAACACAGGGCATCCAGGAAGGGCATCCAGCTGTAGAGACATTGCCAAATTAGACTGGAGCCTGGTGCAGCCTTCTGGCTTCCCAGAACCCCGGTCGAACCGTCCAACCCATGCTAGCATGGAGAACGGACGTTAAACGACGATGATACATATATACGACGGGATTCTTTCAGTTTCCGTCTACCAAATCCACTCACAAGGCCTTGGTCAGCCCGAGGCTATAGTAGAAGACACTTGCCCAAGGTGTCTCACAGTGGGACTGAACCCGGAACCATGTGGTTGATAAGCAAGCTACTTACCACACAGCCACTCCTACATCTGTGATTTTTGATTTTTTTTTTTTCACTCTTTCCTTCCTTCTTCATCTATCACCCCATTCCTTTCTCATTCATGTGTTGTGACAGAGAAAAACACAAGAGTATTATTATAGTAGATGGTTTCAAATTTTGACAAAAGACCACCAATTTCAGGGAAGAGGAAAGTCAATTACATTGACCCCGGTAGTCCTCAACTGGTTTTTATTTTATTGATCCTGAAAGGGTGAAAGGACAAAACTAACCCCTGTGGAACTCGAACTCAGAACGTAACAACAGACAAAATATGACTAAATTCTTTGCCCAGTGTGCTAACAGCTCTGCTTGCTCACTGCCTTAACTTCATGTTATAATAATAAAATCAGTAAGTTCGATGATGATAACACTTGCATACTTTGATGGCTCCATAAATAGAGTGATTGAGCATCAGATTTACATAGCATCATACTTTAATGCCTCAAGATACAAATAAGAGATAATAGCTTGGGGTATAAAAACTGCTGCTTTATTTGTTTATTAACTGCCCCTAGATATTTCATAATTCCATATATAATGTTTATATCTCCATAAACAACGAACTGCTATCAAAGAGTATATATATATATGTTTTTTTTTTACTTCTTTTGTTCTTTAATCTATTGTGGTTATATTTCATAGATATCTTTTATTACATTATGTATATTCAATACATTGCTACTGGTTATCCTCCCTGTGAATTCAGGCTTTGTTACAACACTGGCCTTTCAAAAGAAGGCAAGTCCATGATAATGTTTTATGTACAGTGTTCTTCATGAAAACATATACGTTTGTGATATAATTTTGGTTCCTTATTAATTGGTATCCGTTTTCTTTTTTTTAATTCACTAGAGAGTTCACTGTTATCTTTTGCTATTTCCTAAAAATAACATATTTGTTGCTGTTTAACCCTGAGTAGACCTTCAATGAGCAGAGAAGAGCTTTGATCAAAGACATTCTAGTCATGACCATTGTCCTTTTTTTTTTTTGTTCACTAGTGCAGGCATGGTCATGAGGCTAAGAAGCTTGCTTTGCAACCACATGACTATGGGTTCTGTCCCACTGTGCAGCACCTTGAGCAAGTATTTTTTTTTATTATAACCCCAAATTGACCAGTGCTTTGTGAGTGAATTTATCAGATGAAAACTGTGTGGTAGCCTGTTGTATATATAGTTCAAATATATAGTTGTATATATAGTTCGAAGACAGGTGAGGGAACAAGAAATAGGTTTATTAGTTTGACACTTGGGGAAAAATGGAATTTCCATCACCTGGAATTTCCATCACCGGTCTGGAACACCTATCTTGCCCAGGATATTAATCGTCTGGAAACCGTTCGGCGATGTGCAACCAAGAGAATACCCTCCATCAGGTATTTGCCATATTCTGAAAGCCTTACATCCCTGGTCATGGATATATTGAAACTCCGACGTCTGGTAGCTGACTTGGCAGACACCCATAAAATTATTAACCATCTTACTAACAATAAATCTGAGCACCTTTTCAAACTCCACCTGTCTAACACCCGTGGACGTGTTTACAAAGTCAGAAAACAGCACAGCTCCCATTACTTTCAGAAACATTTTTTCACGCTAAGAGTTGCTGAAGTATGGAACAAATTGCTGGCATCAGTTGTTAGTTGTCGGAGCACTGCATCCTTCAAAACTTCCATGCTTCCTGAGATTCGCCAACACTACACCTGATTTTCTCCCCTCCATACACATGCAAGCATGTATCTGACTCATATACTGTTCACTTTCCAGACATTTGTACATTACTGCATATGATTTATATGCACTTTTGACAAGTTGTGGTGCACCTGAGCACTGTATACAATAATTTCATTATTATTTATTATTTTTAAAAAATGGAGGGAACGAAAAAAAACAAATATATATATATATATATATATATATATATATATATGTGTGTGTGTGTGTGTGAGTGCACGTGTGTGTATGTGTATAAAGATATTGGTTATATCTTTTATCATTTTACTTATTTCACTCACTTGCCTGTGGCCATGATGGAGCACCACCCTGAAGGTCTTAGTCAAACAAATGGACATAGGTACTTGGTTTTAAAGTTTAGTACTTATTCTATCAGCCTCCTTTGCTAAACTGCTGAATTAAGGGGGACATAAACAAACCAACATCAGTTTTTAAATGGTGGTGAGGGACAAACGCAAAGACACCACCACTTTAGAACTGGTGCTGGTTTGTTTGTGTTCCCCTTAATTCAGCAGTTTAGCAAAGTAGGCTGATAGAAGAAGTACTAAACTTTAAAACTAAGTACCTATGTCCATTTGTTTGACTAAAACCTTCATCACTATAGTTGCAAGATTATAGCTGAGTTGGTAGTTATGGAGCCATTGCAAATTTCCGATGCAACGGATATATAATTCTTAAAGAGGACAACGGAAACAGATGTAAGACTTTGAATTGCTTCCAATAATAATAATAATAATAATGCATATGACTTGAGATGTTTGCCTTGCCTTAACGTTTGTTGCCCTCTTTAACAATTGGCACCTGTGTCGGTGGCACATAAAAAACACCATCCGAGCGTGGCCGTTCGCCAGCCTCATCTGGCACCTGTGTCGGTGGCACATAAAAAGCACCCACTACACTAACGGAGTGGTTGGTGTTAGGAAGGGCATCCAGCTGTAGAAACACTGCCAGATCTAACTGGCCTGGTGCAGCCTTCTGGCTTCCCAGACCCCAGTTGAACCATCCAACCCATGCTAGCATGGAAAGCGGACGTTAAACGATGATGATGATGATATATATATATATATATATATATATATATATTCTTTTACTCTTTTACTTGTTTCAGTCATTTGACTGAGGCCATGCTGAAACACCGCCTTTAGTCGAGCAAATCGACCCCAGGACTTATTCTTTGTAAGCCTAGTACTTATTCTATCGGTCTCTTTTGCCAAACCGCTATGT
>NC_043013.1:7638350-7668350 GCF_006345805.1 Octopus sinensis
CATTTCTTTTAAACAACGACAAAATAGAGTAGAGGACATACAAAACAAGGAGAATTCCCCTCCTTCAGTCGCCTTAGTTTCATTCACTCCACATAATTCAAAAGAAAGAAAAAGTGATACTGATTTATTTTAAGATAATTACTTTCATTATTCCTTAAAATAATTTTTCTTATATATATATATATGTATATATATACTAACAAACCCAACCCTTTTTCTAAAAAAAAAGAAGAAAAGCAGTTAGAAGTGTTTTAAGAAAATATTTAAACAACCTTGTTTAGTTACATGCATTGCCTTTTCCGATAGCAATTTCCGTTTTTAAGTATGGAAAAACAGGATTTTAGTTTTGCTTGTTACATTAGTTAAACAGTGGTTACTAATTTAGGCACAAAGCCAGCAGTTTTCAAGGGAAGAGATCGGTCGATAGAATCGACTCCAGTATATGACTGGTACATTGTTTTATCGACCCCGGAGGGATGAAAGGCAAGATCGTCCTCTGTAGGATTTGAACACAGAATGTAAAAGGGCCGACACACAAATATCGCGAACCATTTTTCCTGATACTTTGCCACCGCTAATTGTTATTACTTAGGCCCAAATCCAAATGAACTTTGATCGTACAGACCTTTGGATCATCATACATAATAAGATATATGCCATGCATGTAGCAGTAGAAGACCCCAGGACCTATTATAATACGTACTCGTTATATTATGTTGGCAGTGGGGACCTGTTTCCTTGGTACAGTAACCTGGTTCAAGAGCACCGAAACATGGTCCGTCATATGACCATAAGCATCCTACCGTGGCTACTGCTTCATTTTAGGGATATGTAGGATTATGTGTTTTGCAGCATTCTGATTTAAACACTCCTTATAACCCCTCGTAACTTTTTTTTATTTTGGAGTAGAATTGCAGTGGGTGAGGGGCGGAATTTTCCGAAAAAATTTGCGAATTTGTATTCTTCACATGGGAATTCATACGATTATGCTGACATTTTTTTTAACCCATCCCTCCTTTAAAATTCTAAAAGTTCCACAATATGTTATTTCCTTGTTTAAAATGGTAGGCTGTGTTCTGAAGGATATTTTAGCGTTCTTTTTAAGTATACGGCGAGAATAGAAAAAAAATAAAACTTTACAGTGAGAAAGAAAAAAAGAAAAAGTTATATTTGGAGTTTAATAACACTTCAAAGAGTTAAACTCCTGAATGATGCGGATGTAGTTTTTTTTTCTCGGTGCCTAAGCACTTACTCAACATACATCCTTATCTATATGCATCCACACAAACATGTTGCATTGTGGTCGAACGAATAAGAGGAGTGCTCAATATATTTTGTTGAGGATATGGTGTGTGTGTGTATATGTGTGTGTGGCTATATGGTAAGAAGCTTACTTCCCAAACCACATGGATCCGGATTCAATCCCACTGCGTGGGACCTTCGACAAGTGTCTTCCATAGCCTCGTGTCGACCAAAGCCTCGTCAGTGGATTTGGTAAACGGAAATTGAAAGAATCCCATCGTGTATATATATATATATATACTAGCAGTATCGCCCGGCGTTGCTCGGGTTTGTAAGGGAAATAACTATAAAGCATTTTTAGAGAGTTATAGCCAAAAAATGGGGAAAAAATTATGGTAAATTTTTTTTTAGTTAAAAAGGTCGAGTTGCGTCCCCTAGACAGTCTGTGGTTTGTGTTTCTGATTCTCGACCCCATGTCGAATTTATCGATTTTTTTCAGAACTGGGGGAACTTTGCAAAATTTTCGCTGCGTTAGTTTTGAATTATGACATTGGGCTATGTGTGTGTCAAGTTTCATCAGAATCGGTTGAAAGCCGTGGTCAGGGTGAGGGTACAACCTAACAGACACACAGAAACACACACAGACAAACTGCCGTTTATATATAGAAAGATACACAAAAATGGGACAAGAACGCGAAACATCCAGACAGTTAAGTGATAAAAAAAAGGAACAACAAAACATCCAGATAGACGGTACAAAGTAAACAAGGACGGATCTTAGCTTAGTTTTTCCTTAGGGCTGGCCAGATTGGAGCAATATCGAGTATAACCAGCCGAAATTGCAAAGATAATCTGGAACTCGACTGAGGAAAGAAAACTCCGAATGACCCGTTCTTGTTTTCTTTGTATCGTCTATCTGGACGTTTTGCTGTCCCTTTTTTGTATCACCTAACTGTCTGGATGTTTTGCGTTCTTGTCCCATTTTTGTATTTTTTATGCTTATGTCTGAACAAACGTACGACAAGTCATTCGTTCTTAATATGTCAAATATGATTAGTAACAGGAATCGATTTGATCATAAAGAAATGTGTTCTTGTATATTAAAAAAATTTTTTTTACAAGAAATATATAAGCGCAGGAGTGGCTGTGTGGTAAGTAGCTTGCTAACCGACCACATGGTTCCGGGTTCAGTCCCACTGCGTGACATCTTGGGCAAGTGTCTTCTGCTATAGCCCCGGGCCGACCAAAGCCTTGTGAGTGGATTTGGTAGACGGAAACTGAAAGAAGCCTGTCGTATATATGTATATATATATGTATGTGTGTGTGTTTGTCCCCCTAGCATTGCTTGACAAACGATGCTGGTGTGTTTACGTCCCTGTCACTTAGCGGTTCGGCAAAAGAGACCGATAGAATAAGTACTGGGCTTACAAAGAATAAGTCCCGGGGTCGATTTGCTCGACTAAAGGCGGTGCTCCAGCATGGCCACAGTCAAATGACTGAAACAAGTAAAAGAGTAAAGAGAGTAAGTTACCTCTCGTTTCCTAATTAAAGCCAAACTTTATTTCGTTTCAGTTAATCACTTGGGGGAATATATGAACATATTGATCCTACTTCTCATGTTTTTATATGATCCAAGTAAAAAAAATTATTTCAAAATCAAATGCTAGATTTTTGTTTTTAATTATATCATATTGTGTAGGAAATTCTTAATTTGCGATCATTTTTAAGGTCACAACAGCAATAACTAAAACATGACATTTTGTTTTTAAAAGTGACTGATATGTCTTTTGTTATTATGAAGCACTTATTTACTGAAAAGTGATGATGATGATGGTGATGACGGTGGTGGTGAGGATGATGATGGCAGCTATTGTAACCTTCATCCCTCTTTTGGGCCATGAAATAAAGATTCAAACGTTGACATTACTTAACTATTATTAAACAGGAGACTGAATAAATTTTAGTGCGTGCTCTTAGACACACATATACGCACGCACGCACACATACACACATAAGTACATACACAGACATACATACTTATAAATACTTTTATACATATACACATAAATACACACACATATATACTCGTAATTACATACACGTATACACATACATGCATACACATATGCAGACACGCACATACATACATATATATATATATATATATATATATATATATATATATACTAGCAGTATCGCCCGGCGTTGCTCGGGTTTGTAAGGAAAATAACTATATAAGCATTTTTAGAGATGTAAAGTATAATAGCCATTTCAATATGGCTAACCACAAAGTTGGGTGTTACTGTAGGTTTTTACATTCTGAGATTTAATAATAAATTTTTAGAGAGTTACTTCCCTTATATAATAGCAAAAAAAGTGCATTAAAAATGGGAAAAATTATGGTAAATTTTTTTTTAAATCGTAGACTCATCGTAGATGCGCGCTAATACCCAGAAGGGCTCGATGTGAATCACGACTATAAGATACCCGGTTTTGGTTACACTGCACTGCAAAATGTGGGAGTAGTTAGGAATCTAAATCGTAGGAGACAGACACACAACCTCACTTTTATATATAAAGATATACTCATAAATACATACACGCATGCACATACATGCATACACACACACATACGCACACACACATATACACTAACAAACAATAACAGGCTGTCACCAAACTTGTATTATTCAATATCTGTTACGCTGATTGATTTCCAATTATTCCATAAAGTATCATTTCATCACTATATCATTTGAATAAAAAAGATGTTTGTTTTGTTACTATCATTATTGCTTTTCGTTTTACATTAGCTCAAGGCCACGTATTTGTAAAGAAAGGTTTTAAGTTAGTTGAATCGATTTGCTAAAAAGAAAAACCAGCTGAACAAACCAATCGCTCTAAAATCATGTTACTGTCTTAGAAAAAAAAAGGATATTGAATAGTGTAGACTGTATGTATGTATGTATGTATGTGTGTGTGTGTGGCTGTCCCCTCATGCACAATCCTTCTCCACCTGCTACGAGTTGCACATGAGAAAGTAAGGAGGGATGTCAAGAAGGGCATCGCTGTTACACTTCCCGAAGGGAAGGGTCTTCCTTTGATGCTGACATGCAATGTCTCTGCAAGACCCTGCCTCAGTAAAGCTGGACTCAAGAGTCATCTTCGTAGTCATAAAACGAGACAGATGAGTGACAACCTGGCCACTGGTGGTTAGTGTAACACACCATACTAATCATACTAATCATATCTGTCGGGCTTGTGGAAGAGAGTGTAATTCGACAGGAGGACTTAAACGACATGCAAAGGTACATGAAGCCCAGTTACAACTACAGCCGGCTATTACCGGTAAAGGTTTTAGCTGCCAATTCTGTACAAGACATTGTAGATCTTTAGCTGGGCTAAAAAGTCACATTCGATCACAGCACCAATAACAGTTAAGCTTCGTGCAATGGCCATACTCGATAATGAGGGGGCAGCCATAATAATAATAATAATGTATGTATGTATGGATGGATGGATGTGCATGTATATACATACATAAATGTGTATGTATGTATGTTTGTACACACACACGCACATAGATAAACATTGTGTGAGAAGAAAAAAAAATATATACGATTGTCTGTTTTTCATTATAAATCTGTTTGATCAGGGCTGACCTGAGGCTGGGCTTGAGCAACAAAAATATCTAGTATTTCTTTTACTGAAATCAGGAGGCAAGAATGGCAAAGCATAATTAAATGCCAGTGGGAACAGAATTCAGAACTTAAAGAGACGAAATTAAATACTGTGAGCCGTTTCGTTCCATGACGAAACATTTGCCTTCAGAGGGTGTAATAGCTAAGGTTTAGTAGTTCAGCAAAGTAGGATGTGTGTGTGTGTGTGTGTGTAACAATATCTGTCTAACCAGCTGTCTGTCTCTGTCTGTATATATATATGAGTGTGTGAGCATACGTCATCATCATCTGCATTGAACGTCCGTTTTCTATGCTGGCGTGGATTGGATTGTTTGACAGCAGCTGACAGGTCAGAAGACCACGCCAAACTCCATCCTGTTTTGGTCATGACGATTATGGCTGGATGCCCTTTGTACATTGCGTGTACGTGTATGCGTGTGTGTGCGTATTTGAAAGAACGAATTGGAATGGCTTTTCTCTTTTACTTGTTTCAGTCATGTGACTGTGGCCATGCTGGAGCACCGCTTTTAGTCGAGCAAATCGACCCCAGGACTTATTCTTTGTAAGCCTCGTACTTATTCTCTCAGTTTCTTTTGCCAAACCGCTAAGTTAGGGGGACGTAAACACACTAGCATCGGTGTTGGTGGGGGACAAACACAGACACACAAACATACACACACACATACATATATAGAGAGATATATACGACGGGCTTCTTTTCAGTTTCCGTCTACCAAATCCACTCAAGGCTTTGGTTGGCCCGAGGCTATAGTACAAGACACTTGTGCCATGCAGTGGGACTGAACCCGGAACCATGGTGTTGGTAAGCAAGCTACTTACCACACAGCCACTTATAACCTTTCTATTTTAATTAGATGTTTATAAGTTATATATACACACACATCAGTATTTTCTGAACAACCCTGTGTCCACTCCTTATTCAGCAATGATTTGCCTATGAGGGAATTTCTATGCAATTGCTTTACTTGCTGAAAATTGCCTGTGTCTAATTATGTTGTATATTTTGGGCACATTGGTTTAAGTGGTTTGTAATACCTTTAACTAAAGAAGGGATGGCCACAGCCAGAACTCCTTTGATTATATATCTATTTCTTTATTGCCCACAAGGGGTTAAACATAGAGGGGACAAACAAGGACAGACATAGGTATTAAGTCGATTACATCGACTCCAGTGCGTAACTGGTACTTAATTTATCGACCCCGAAAGGATGAAAGGCAAAGTCGACCTCGGTGGAATTTGAACTCAGAACGTAACGCAGACGAAATACTGCTAAGCATTTCGCCCGGCGTGCTAACATTTCTGCCAACTCGTCACCTTTGATTATATATCTGCTTGGAACTAATCAATAACAGTAACTCGGTAGAACTGAATATTAATTGTTTAGTGTTTAATGTTTTAGCATTTAAACTGGCCATATCCGACTCAAACTGTCTACCTATTTTATGTGGAAACCAGCCAGATCCAAAAGGTCAATTAGAATAAGCACCAGGTTTTAAAAGAAAATAAATCATGCGGTTGATTCATACCATTAAAATTTCTTCAAGGCGGTACCCCAGCATGGTCGCAGTCTCATAACTGAAACAAGTAAAAGAATTTCATCATAGAAATGTCAAAACTACAAGATAACACGTGGTTAATTCTATAGAATAAATAAATAAGGAATAAGCAATGCCCGTCTAATCTGAATACTGGAGGGTTAAGCAACATTCATCAAGGAAAACAAATGAATACATTTTAGGACCCTAGGTACAACACGGTGTTATTAGTAAGACCAACAATGTCACTTGTCTCACTCTTTCTCTCTCATTCATAAATTTTTGCTTATCTCAGCAGAAATGAAAGTTGTACAAATGAAAAGCAAGCAAAAAAATATCCTGTTTTAGCCTCTCAAATTACAGAAATTTTACTGAAGCTCTGGAGAACCAAAACATGAGGAAAGCTATACATAAAAGAAAACGAAAAATAAGATTCAGAGAGAATTTACAGACATAATTAATGCCAGGAATGTTGAACTGACTAGTCTATAACATGTTGTTGTTGTTGTTGATGATGATGATGATGATCCTTTCTACTATAGGCACAAGGCCTGAAATTTGATGGGAGGGGACTGGTCGATTAGATCAACCCCAGTGTTTCACTGGTACCTAATTTATTAACCCCAAAAGGATGAAAGAAAAATTTGACACCGGTGGAATTTGAACTCAGAATATGAAGACAAATGAAATACTGCTTAGCGTTTTGCCCAGCATTCTAATGATGCTGCCTTATATTATTATTATTATATTATTATTATTATTATTATTATAATAATACCAACAACAACAATAATCTTTTCTATTATAGGCACAATGCTTGAAATTTGGTAGGAGGGGACTATTATTATTATTATTATTATTATTATTATATCGGCCCCAGTGTTTCACTGGTACTTAATTTATCGACTCCAAAAGGATGAAAGGCAAAGTCGACCACAGCGGAATTTGAACTCAGAATGTGAGGACAGACGACATACCGCTAAGCATTTCGCCCTGCATGCTAACGACTCTGCCAACTTGCTGCCTTAATAAGAAGAGATGGAGTTTTGACTACAGAGAAGAGACGAAAATGTTTGGAATTGGCTGGTGAAAGTGACCCTTTGTCAGTTAGACTCTTATAGAGAAAGTAATACCTCTGAACCAATGTTATTATTGGAAAACTCTGAATATATTAGCGGTGGTGGTGGTGGCGGTGGCGGCACCAAAAACTGTTTCAACATATTTTCCTTTAAATCCTGTTATTTTCCATATTTGTACAGATGAATTTTTGCCTAGAAAACTATGCAATTTATCTAGTCTTTTGTCATCAATGGTATTTTCTGTGCTAAAACAATACCTGACCCCTCTCCCCAACACACACACACACACACACACACATCTTAAAGATCACTGACAAATGTTAGAATTTAAAGCTTTATCAAAACACCTGACTGGTACCAACCTTTCCTTGATCACAGTGCCACCATTAGCTTGTCACTGATTTTTATCTTCACTGATTTGACACAAATTGGGGCTCCCAGTACCTATCACTGCTCACTTTATGTTTCTGTCTGCCTGTCTGTCTGCACGTATGTCCTTCCCCCCTCCCTCCCTGATCTCTTGTTTGCTATCTTTTCCATTACTGCATTGCTCTCTATTTCTCTCTAAGAGTCTCTCTTACCCCTCTCTCTGTCAGTACATACAGATGTGTATATATAACTTATATATGTGTATGTATGTATATATATATATATATATATGTGCAGGAGTGGCTGTGTGGTAAGTCACTTGCTTACCAACCACATGATTTCGGGTTCAGTCCCACTGCATGGCATCTTGGGCAAGTGTCTTCTACTATAGCCTCGGGCCAACCAAAGCTTTGTGAGTGGATTTGATTGATGGAAACCGAAAGAAGCCCGTCGTATATATGTATATGTATATATGTGTGTGTGTCTGTGTTTGTCTGTGTGTGTGTGTGTGTCCCTACATTGCATGACAACTGATGCTGGTGTGTTTATGTACCCGTAACTTAGCGATTTGGCAAAAATAGAATAAGTACTAGGCTTACAAAGAATAAGTCCTGGGGTCGATTTCCTTGACTAAAGGAGGTGCTCCAGCATGGCCACAGTCAAATGACTGAAACAAGTAAAAGAGTATATATATATATGTATACTCTTTTACTTGTTTCAGTCATTTGACTGTGGCCATGCTGGAGCACCGCCTTTAGTCGAGGAAATCTATAATTTAGAGAAAAACCACTATTAAACAATTCAATAAAGGAAGATGCTATTCACACTATATAGAAAACATATACTTTGAAAAAAAGTTATTTTAAATAAATCTTATGTTTTCTATATGGTGTGAATAACATCTTTCTTTATTGAATTGTTTAATAGTGGCTTCTCTCTAAATTATATACACATATTATATATTGTGAAATTTGATTTAAAATTGTTAGATTGGATTTTTTTCCTGTATGTTTGGGAATTATATTCCCTACTATATATATATGTGTGTGTGTGTGTGTGTGTGTGTTTGTGTATGTATGTATGTATGTATGTATATGTATGTGTATGTATGTATGTATGTATGTATAAGTGTGTGTGTGTGTGTATACACGTTTACAAATATATACGTGCATGCTTGCAAATCCACATTTGCATATAAATCATCGTTATCTCCTTCTTATCATTTGTAGCAACTTAGGAAGATTTAGCTCTGTTATCATCACAGTGTATTATTTCTATTCAGACATTGAAATGTGTTGCAGAGAAAACTTGTCCAAATTGTATTTTCTCTAATGATAATCACATACCAAAGCAGCATTTAATCCACTCAATCTTCCCACCTCTCTTTTTTTTTTTTACTCTATGTCTGACGTAATGGCTTATGCTTAAATAAATCTTCTTATGCTCTTTTTTCTCTCTCATCTCGTAATTCTAATCTCGAATGAGGATACACTGCACAGCAGAAACTTCCAACGCGTGCCAGTATAGAAAGACAGGAATTCATCTAGAGAGATAATGGTGGTGTTGGTGATGCTCTTGAAGGCGCATGGTTCAGTTGTTAGAGCATCAGGCTCACAGTCTTGAGGTTGTGAGTTCGATTCCTGGACTGGGCTGTGTGTTGCGTTCTTGAGCAAGACACTTTATTTCATGTTGCTCCAGTTCACTCAACTGTAGAAGCGAGTGGCGATGTCACTAGTGCCAAGCTGTATTGGCCTTTGCCTCTCCCTAGGATAACATTGATGGCATGAAGAGGGGAGGCTTTTATGCATGGTTAACTACTGGTCTTCCACAAACAACCTTGCCTGGGCTTGTGCCTTGGAGGGTAACTTTCTAGGTGCAATCCCATGGTCGTTCATGACCAAAGGGAGATCTTCACCCTTTACCCTGGTGGTGCCAAGAATTATGAATCTATAACAGTTGATGCAGGAATATTTCATTCACACACTGGATTGTTGAGGTATCCAAAGACTTGATATTCAAGAAGAGATTTGTAAACCATTAACACTAGCATGGTTTCCTATAACTTTCTTTAGTATTCTACAGAAAAATTTCGATCCATCTCTAATGAAACATTTATCGGTCATGCAGTACTTACTGCTTAGAGTGGTGAATCGTACCTCTTCATAAGATCTGTGTACTGCCAGGTGGACTGAGACAGTGAGAATTAGGTCTTTTCCCTTTTACTTGTTTCAGTCATTTGATTGCAGCCATGCTAGAGCACCACCTTGAAGGGTTTTAGTTGAACAAATCGACCTCAGATCTTTTTTTTTCATTTTCTCAGCCTAGTACTTATTCTATTGGTCTCTTTTGCCAAACCATTAGGTTAAGGGAACATAAACACACCAACATCAGTTATCAAGCAGTGGTGGATAACAATCACATATGTAAAGACACACCCTCTCTCTCTCTCTCTCACACACACACATATATACGCCATGATTCTTTCAGTTTCATAGAGAATGAGACAATAAAATAATCACATCATGTGATCACATGACCAACCAGACTATCAGATGTAGTTACACATCGCTGGTCACAATGCGCTTTTGCATTGCTTTAGCCTTCAAATGACACCAGCCCTCTGGCTAGGCAAGTAGGCCAACCCCCCCCCTTGATTGAAGGGGGATTGGAGCAAGATGAAATAAAGTGTTTTGCTCAAGAACACAATGTGTTGCCCTGTCAGAGAATCAAACCTGCAATCTGACCACTAGAATAAGTACCAAACTTTAAAACAATTAGTAGGATTAATTTGTTTGACTAAACCCTTTAAGATGGTAGCCCAGCATGGCTGTAGTCCAGCGATTGATACAAACAAAAGAGTAAAAGGATCTCAGTGACTAATTCTGGTCAAGAAAGACAAGGGAGATAAATTTAGATTCAAATTAATTAAAAAATAGAATACAACAGTGAAGAGTGAATCTGATCTTTGGCAGTGCTGGGACAACTGTGGATAGGCACTGGTTTTATTAGAGGAAGATATTCACACCAACACTTTACAAACTGCTCAGATTTAAATACTATTGGCGATGCACTTGTGACACCCTTGTCAGCAGTGACATGCCACAAGATTTAGGCAACACATGGTGGTCTAAATACAGAGAAAAACTTCCTGTAATATCATGCTATAAAAAGCTTATCTATAAGCAATTAGCTAAAGCTAAAATACTTATAAGTAACACTGTAATAAGTAGATTATTAACGAAATTATAACTTTCACACATCAGGCTTAAATGGTTTGCTGTCAGAGCAATAGAAAGATACCTAAATACCATGGTTATGATGGTTGTAATAATGTAAATGATGAGGCGCAATGGCCTAGGGGTTAGGGCATCAAACTCGCAGTCAGAGGATCGCAGTCTCGATTGCCAGACCGGGTGTTGTGTGTGTTTATTGAGCGAAAACACCTAAAGCTCCAAGAGGCTCCCCAACTTTCTCTCACTCTTTCTTCCTGTTTCTTGAGTAATGCTGCAATGGACTGGTGTCCCGTCCAGCTGGGGGGAACACATACGCCAAAGAAACCGGGAAACCGGGCCCATGAGCCTGGGTAGGCTTGAAAAGGACACAAAAATATTTTTTAAAATAATAATGTAAATAAAAAAAAATAAGTGTGTCTTCTTATCGTGACATCACATGATGGCTGTAAATGAGTGTCACCACCATATAAGTGGTGTTATTTGTAACTAGGCTTCCGTGAAAACATGTTCAGCCAAGGGGAAATATTACCTTATTTGGAAACAGGTGAGGGAATCCAACTGTGGAAAATCTACCGCAACTAATTCCAAATATGAATGAAACACATGGCTGTGTGGTTAAATAGTTCACTTCTCAACCATATGGTTTTCGGTTCAGTCTCACTGTGTGGTGCCCCGGGCAGGTGTCTTCTTCTGTAGCCCCAGGCCAACCAAGGCCTTGTAAGTAGACTTGGCAGATGGAAACCCCCCACACACATATACATGTTTGTTTGTGTGTGTGTGTATGTGTCTTGACATCATGCAATGGCTGTAAACGAACATCATTGTTGTACAAGTGGGGTTATTTTTTTTCTAGTCTTCTTGAAAACATGTCCGGCCAAGGGCTGGAAATATTACCTTACTTGGAAATAGGTTAGGGTCAGCAACAGGACAGGCATCCAACCATAGGAAATTTACCTCAACAAATTCCATCTGACTTAGGCAAACCTAGAAAAGAAGACGATGATGAGGATGATGACGATGATGACAAAGGAAATTGTTTTGCTTCAGTTTTAGCCTTTTGTAAGAATTGTTGCAGTTATGTGCTAAGTCAACCTTGATATAGTTGACATATGATCAAGGTTTTCCAGCCATGACCATCCCATCTCACAAATACATATGTGTGTTTGTGTTAGTCCCCCATCATGCCTAACAACCGATGTTGGTCTGTTTATGTCCCTGTAACTTAGCAGTTCAGCATATAGGACCAATAGAATAAGTACCAGGCTTTCAAAATAAGTCCTGGGGTTGATTGATTTGACTTCAAGTTGGTGCCCCAGCATGGCCTCTGCCCAATGACTGAAACAAGTAAAAGACTATATGTATGAGTATGTATATATATGTATGTATGTATGTACATACATGCCTGCATACATGATCCAAGGCGGCAAGCTGGCAGAAACGTTACCACGCCGGGTGAAATGCTTAGCGGTATTTTGTCTGTCTTTATGTTCTGAGTTCAAATTCTGCCAAGGTCGACTTTGCCTTTCATCCTTTCAGGGTCGATAAATTAAGCACCAGTTGCATACGGAGGTCGATCTAATCAACTTTCCCCCTCCCCCAAAATTTTGGGCCTTGTGCCTAGATAAGAAAAGATTATGTATTTGTTTGTAGGACAGAAGAAGGGTATGACATGAAAGATCTTTTTGCTGCTTTTTCTAGCAGGTCTAACAACTGCTTAGAGGGTTACTCATTGGCTCATGTTTCAGGAATGTTTTACACATGCCAAGAATTTCAGAGTTTATGTTTTTTTTAAAATTTGTTTTCACATCTTTATTTTGCAAGATCACAAAATATCTGTTGAATAATATTTTGTGAGAGGAAGGGGTCGTTTCTTAAATACAGTGGGTTTATGCCTGCTTCTAGAATTATCATGTTAATGTTATGTAAGTATCATTATTAGGGTCTCGCTGTTTCTCCCATAGTTGTGTTAAATAAAAGGAGCTTCCTACTATATGATATTGGTGATACTACTTTCCATCTGCTTACTTCATTCCTGATTCTTTTAATCTTCTTCTCCCATGATGGTCTCTCCACATTTTACTAATCAAATTTAATTGCTTTTAACTAATTACTTATTCCTGTGTTTTCCAGCCCAAAGGATGTGACCATGCTGGGACACAGCCATTGTACTGGGAATTATTTTTTTTAAGGGAGTTGGTTAACAGTTCTCACTTGCTGTATATATATATATATCGGTGGCGAGCTGGCAGAACTGTTAGCACACCGGGCAAAATGCGTAGCCGTATTTCATCTGCCGTTATGTTCTGAGTTCAAATTCCGCCAAGGTCGACTTTGCCTTTCATCCTTTCGGGGTCGATAAATTAAGTACCAGTTACACACTGCGGTCGATATAATCGACTTAATTCGTTTCTCTGTCCTTGTTTGTCCCCTCTGTGTTTAGCCCCTTGTGGGTAATAAAGAAACATATATAGAGAGAGATATGCAAGCATGCATGCGTGCATATATATATGTATATATATGTATGCATATATGTATGCAGCCTGCAATCGTGCATCTATGTATGTATGTGGATAATAGATATACATATCTTTCATAATATGTTTGACTATTTGCCACTTAAATTAAAATTTAATTAAAGTTCATAACAATACTATGTTCATAACAACGCTATGTGAATGAATTGGAATAGAATAGAAGAGTTTTCAACAAATTTTACATGAATATATATATATATATATATACATACACACACACATACATATATATATATATATATATTAAGAATCAGCAAGCAAATTAGCTAGTTGAGAAAATCTTTGTAAAAGATGAAAGCAATAACTATACTGAGAAGTAACATTAATCACCACTTAGACATGACCGTTCTGTAGGAACCGATGTTACAAACACCAGTAAATGTCGGTTCTGTAGGAACAGCCATGTTTAAGTGGTGATAAACATTTCTTCTTCATTTAAGAATCTATAAATTACAAAAAATGCACTCATAAATTTGTCAGTAGGGTAGGTATATTATTTAAAGTGTACAGTATTATAAATCCGTTACAGTCAATGTTTCTGATTGGTTTTGCACTAGAGGTTCAATGGAGTGTTAGGTAACAGTCTGGTTACATAACCCTGCACTCTTCAGAGGTGGCAGTTATGGAATGAAGTATGGCAACACACACACACACACATATAGGATCTTCAAATTTACTTGCATCACATTTCCACCAAATGTACAGTTAATTCTCGCCATATCTTCTCCCAATATCATTTGAAGCTTGTTGGAGCAGATCAAACTCACACTTTGCATGTCCCCTTTATATTCTGGCACGTCTGTCCTCGTTTACAACAGTTGTTTGACTCATAAAAGAACACCGTGATAAATGACTGAGTGATTATGAATCATCTCCATGCAAAGTGTGAATGAAATAAACTGTAAAGTCATTGACACCAAACTCATGGCTCACAGCAACGAAGCTTCCACCATTACGTATTTTCTAGATTATCTCTACCTTTTCCAGTAGAGATAATACACTTGCTATGTAGTTTGTTAGGATCAGGTGCCTATGTATTTTTTCTGATCATTTCTCCCATGGTTTTGTGGAGGTTTCCATGAGCAACTTTTGGAGGTCTCCCCTCTTTTGGGGAATTTTCTTTTTGGAATTTTTGTTTCTTTGTTTTTGTTATTTTTTTCTTTACATGCCTTTATCTAAACCCCTTGTTGCATTGTTTCCTGTACCATCCTTAATTTGCTTGTAAACCTTTATTGGTTAATAACGAATTCATTATATATCTTATATTTAACAACATTGTGTATCTTGTATTTGATACCATTGTGTTTATTATCTCACAACTTACATTTGATATACTATATTTGACATTGTTATATATTTTATCTTTGATTGACACTGCTTTATCTTAAATTTGGTAATGTTATATATCTTATACTTAATACTGTTATATCTTATATTTGATACTGTTATACCTTATATTTGATACCATTATATATATCTTATGTCATATATTTGATACTATCATATAGCTTATATTTGACTGACGCTTTTATATATATCTTATATTTGATATCATTTTAAACCTATTTAATAGTTATATACCTTAGAGATAATATAGGGTGAAGAAGACTCTTTAGAATTGTTGAGGGCTTGACGACCTCTCTAATGCTGGTGCCACATTAAAATGCACTTGGTGCACTCTATAATGTGGTTGGTGATAAAAAGGTCCTGCAACTGTAAACACCGTGTTGTCACTCACGTATCTGAGTAAGACTTGGTCCTCCGACCTGTCTAAGAGGACAGTAACTCTCAGTAAGAACTGATGTGGACAGTGATGAATCACCTAACCCTGCAAGCTTGGAAAATGGCCATAAAATGCTGATCACCATATATTTAAGAGAGAGAGCGAGAGATACATACACACACAAACATTTATATATACATATACATATATATATATTTAGTGTTGACTGTCAGAGAAAGAGCACTCAATACCTTAGTAGAGATTAATAGTATGTTTTATTATGGCCGAGTCAGTCTCTTATTTCTCTGAGTTTCACCTGTGGGTGCACAGAATATTCAGACAAATTATGAACTGAAAAATTATGGGGATTTGCTCGTCTTTGTACAGGCTTGCTGTCATAGAGTTTGGTAGTGGAGAGAAAATATGATAAATGGGGATTCTCTTTCCTTTTATTTCCTTTCCTTTCTTTTTCCTCTTTCTCATGTCTTTGTCTCTTCTCTCCTCATCTCCACCTTTTATCATATTCCTCTCCGTCACTTTTACCTTATGACAGGGAATCTGTATGCTGATATGCAAAGCCCATCAATCTTCAGTCATGACTTACTTGAAGATCCTGTGTACTCACAGGTGAAACACAGAGAAGCAAAAGACTAACTCTACCAAAATTATGTATATGAATATGTGTGTGTGTGTGTGTGTGTGTACTTCTTAGTGAGGGATTATCAATCCGGGCAGAATACTTTATAAGCTCCCTGCTAATTTGCCAGGCTAACATTATTGTTTTAAAAAAATATATATAATGACCATTATTTATACCCTCTCTCTATCTCTCTCTCACACACACACACATTATTAACTACATATACTTAACATATATGCTTTGTGTATTTTCCAGTAGCTGCAATACACAAAACATATACATATACACATTGAGTATATGTGGTTAATAGTATTTATTAAACTAGAGCTGCTTTTATTTCATATATATATATATATATATATATATATATGTTCACATATATATATATATGACCGTATATATATATTGATTTATTAGTCGATTTAATGTGTATTATTTAGTATAGTAATCTTTAGTATAATATTAATAATATATTTAAATTTTTATTTTATTATAGATAATATCTTTCACTATTAATTGAATTACTTTGATGGAGGTTCTGTCTCTTAATTCTCTATATATATATGTATGTATGTATATATATATATATATATATATATATATATATATATATTTATGTTATATTGAGGGTACTACTATTCGTATATATGTATATATACGTATATATGTATATATGTATATATATATATATATATATGTATATATATATATATATATATATATATATATATATATATATATATATATGTGTATTGATACCATTTATCTTAATATTTTAATACTATTTCCATCATTACTATCTTGGTCTTTGATTCTTTTTGTTTACCTGCCTATCTAGCTGCTTGATTAACTGTCTCTAGCTACCTACCTATCTGTCTACTTGCTTGTCTGTCTGTCTATCAAGGTGATTGTCTGTTTCCCTGTCTGCTTGTCTACCTGCATAGACAACCTATCTACCTGTATGTTAGTTTGTCTGCCTACCTTTTGCAGACCAACACTTATAATTGCTGAACCATCATATTCTCCCCTTCACCTTCTTTTAACCATGGTCCTTTATCTGATCATTGTGACCATCAACATGCAGCTACTCATTACCAACGTCCTCGTTAGCATTGATTAATTTCCGTTACATATTAGAGTCTCTTTGCTAGGAGCATGAAATTTTTGGCCCATGGGCAAAATTCTACCTGTGGTCAGATTTGAGACCACATACTGACGAAGCTCTCTAATTACTTATCCCATCACGTGATCACGTGACTGACCAGGCTTTCAGATGTTGTTACACATCACTGGTCACAAGGCACTTTTTGTATTGTTTAGCCTTCGAATGACACCACCTCACTGGCTATGCGAACAGTCCAACATCCAACCCCCCCCCCCGATTGAAAGGGGGACTGGAACAATGTGGAATAAATTATTATGTTCAAGAACACAATGCACTACCCAGTCAAGGAATCGAACCCACAATCTAGTGATCATGAGTGCAACAGCCTAACCACCAGGCCACGTGCCTTCACTAATTACTTATATGCAGAGAAAAAGGACCATGAAAACAAAACAGCTAGTTTACGCCTTAAGACCAAAACAGTAATTTAATATAACTTTGCTTTCAACACTATCTGATTAATTAATCCATTATTACCGTATTTTAATTAATGTTGCTTGATGTGATTGCTTGCGTACCTGTGAATTTGTATAGTTAAAGAAGATTCATCATTCTTAGTACAGATGCACCCTCACAAGTTCTTATGTACTTACAGTTTGCACTTGGTGCTAAAATGCCTCTCAAACTCTGCTCTCTGCAGTCACTCAAGCTGCTGAATTTAGCAGCCAAGTTTCCCTAAGATCACATCCTGCAATCTTGTGTGGTAAGTAGCTTGCTAACCAACCACATGGTTCTGGGTTCAGTCCCACTGCGTGGCACCTTGGGCAAGTGTCTTCTGCTATAGCCCCGGGCCAACCAAAGACTTGTGAGTGGATTTGGTAGACGGAAACTGAAAGAAGCCTGTCGTATATATGTATATATATGTATGTGTGTGTGTGTGTTTGTCCCCCTAGCATTGCTTGACAACCGATGCTGGTGTGCTTACGTCCCCGTCACTTAGCAGTTCGGCTAAAGAGACCGATAGAATAAGTACTGGGCTTACAAAGAATAAGTCCCGGGGTCGATTTGCTCGACTAAAGGTGGTGCTCCAGCATGGCTGCAGTCAAATGACTGAAACAAGTAAAAGAGTATAAATAAAAAGAGGAAGGCCTCACTTATTAATGTAATTCTCAATACAGTGCCTTACCATATTCCTGTTGAAGTGCACTGCCTTTGTTTCAAATAATTTTGAAAATAACAAAGAATTCAGTAAAATAACTTTGTCGTTATTTAAGTGGTGCTTGGAACTTAAATTAACAAGAAACTTTAATGGAAAGTGTTAATTTAGATCATTTTAAAACATGGAGATTGTATCATAGGGCCATGGGCAATCACAAGAGAGTTGGCATCAAAAGAGTTAAAATCATCATCATCATTGTTTAACGCCTGCTTTCCATGCTGGCATGGGTTGGACGATTTTGACTGAGGGCTGGCAAACCAGATGGCTGCACCAGGCTCCAATCTTGATCTGGCAGAGATTCTACAGCTGGATGCCCTTCCTAACGCCAACCACTCCAAGAGTGTAGTGGGTGCTTTTACGTGCCGCCGACACAGGGGCCAGTTAGGCAGTACTGGCAACGACCTCGCTCGAATCTTTTTACACATGCCACCGGCACAGGTGCCAGTAAGGCGATGCTGGTAATGATCACGCTCGAATGGTGCCTATTACGTGCCACTGGCACGGAGGCCAGTTAGCCACTCTGGCAACAATCATGCTCGGATAGTGCTCTTAACACCCTACTAGCACTGGCACAAGTGCCAGTAAGGCAATGCTAGTAACGATCACATTTGAACGGTGCCTTTTATGTGCCACTGGCACGGAAGCCGGTTAGCTGCTCTGTCAAACGATCACACTCGTATGGTGCTCTTTGCACTCCGCTAGCACGGATGCCAGTCATCGAATTTGATTTTGATTAAAATAATTTTAAACGATGCATGATCATTCATGACTGGAATGCTTTTAATCATGTCTACTCAAAGAAGACTGTCCTAGGGCTAAACAACCGTTAATAGATCATCTACCATGTTTTTTGCTTTTCTATAGAAGGCAAGTAATGCTAAGGGGGTTTCTCTGGTAATTTTCTAACAAGTTATCGGTCTGCTAATTGTTTAATGTCAAATTTCTCTCTGGTCTTCACCACCTGCAGACATAAGAAACAAATATTTCAATTATGTTGGAGGAATGGTGACAGCGTTGGCAAAACAGAAAGGAGCGAGTAAGTCAGAGGTAAGCAAGCTTGAACAGGTTTTGGCACTAGAGCCATGGAAACTCATAAAAAGCAACAATACAAACAAATGTTTCCTGCTGAAAAGACCACCACCACTGAAGTTTTAAACTGTTGTTTGTCAGTTGTTACCAAGGGAATCATCCAAAGAATTCATGTTGAACAATAAACGTAGTGATTTAGATCTGGTGTCACTGCTACCGTTGCTGCTGGTAATTAGTTCTTTTGATTAAGTAGAATGTCAAATGTTGTAACTAAAAGGAGAGCATATACACAAGTGCCCTGTTAATCATCATCATTGTTATCATTGACATCAGCATCATCATCAGCAGCATTGTCATTTTAGTGTCCACTTTTCAATGCTTGCATGGGTTCAATGGAATTTGTTGAACCAAATTTTGTATAAGCTGGATGCTCTTCCTGTTGCTAACCCGCACCCGTTTTCAAGTAAGATAATATTTCCTCATTGCCGGACGATGGTGTGAGAAAATGGTTAAGCAATAGATGATTTAGATATGTATGTGTGTCTGTGTTTGTCCCCACAACATTGCTGGTGTGTTTACGTCCCCGTAACTTAGCGATTCAGCAAAAGAGACCGATAGAATAAGTACCATTAGATAAGATTTAGATAGGATACGAAATAGAGAGTGAAGTGGAGGAATGAAAATAGATGTGAGATATGCAGGGATATTGCATTTGTAGATCCATTATTTAGGCAGAATAGTATACATATAAGATTCCAAGACCTTGTTAGTGAAATCCAATAGTATTTAAAATGAGTCATTCCAAGTATAGAGTTTGTACACAGTGCTGTTGAATCAAGGGTTTTATTTAAAGTCCACCAAATCCACTCACAAAGCTTTGATCACCCTGGAGTTGTAGTAAGAGACACTTGTCCCTTGTCATCTCATTGGAAAGGTTCAGTGGCCTGAGGTCATCCTTCAGTGCATTGTCCCATATCTTTCTGCATCTCTCTCTTCCACAACTTCTATCCACCTTGAGAGATTGAAAACATGAGAAGATGTGGTGAAAGCTGATTTCAAGAAGCTGAGCTTCATTAAGATGATAAAGGATTGTAAAGAATCAACACTACGCTAGAGACAACTCCAGCCCATGCAGGTATGGAAAAATAGACGTAAAATGAAATTATGGTTCACCTTTAATAAACTCTGCTCTAAAATATCTGAAATGAACAGTGAACTGTAGACAGCGTCAGGAGTTAATTGTCTTGACCCAAGAGGAAAACACAGCACTGATGACCAAATGATCTAATCTCTTTGAGGATTGTCCAAATTATTATCTACCCAGCCCTATCTACTTAGCCATTCATAATCTCTTTCATTTATTTACTTAACTGTTTTCTAATTGTTTTTCTATTAAGTAGTCCTCTTTATTAAGACTGGCTTCTTTCCATTACAGATTCCTCGTTAAACAAAGCTAATATCATTCTTTTTTTTCTTTTTCGTTAATCTTCTTTAATCTCACCTCTTTCAGTTAATTACCCACTTCTTCTAATTATCTCCTTCAATCTGTTCTCTTTCTTAATTAAGCTCTTTTTAATCAATTTGTCTATTTAGTTAAATGTCTTCATCATCTTTAATTTCTAGACTAAACACTTTCAGTTTCATAGTGTCTTGGGGAGAGTACATGTCTGTCGTTTACTGTTGCCTTCTTCAGCTAAGCATGTCTTTAGTTGTCATCGTCGTCGTCGTTGTCCTCCTCCTCTTCCTCATCATCATCATCCTTCACGTCTTCTTTCACCTCCTCCTCCTCTTCCGTGCAACCACATCCAAGATGCATTTCACTATGTTATGCCACTCAGTATGTCTTGTCCTGCCCGTTCCTCCTCCTCCTTCTCACCATCATCATCATCATCATGGTCACCCTTCATGTCCTTATCCACATCCTCCTGCCCTCCAACTCTCATCTCCTCCTCCATGCAATCACATCCAAGATGCATTTCGCTGTGTTATGCCAGTCAGAAAACCTCTGGTACTCCCACTTAGCTTTGGTAGGTCCCCAGACTGACCGATGCCTTGCGAGTTATTTTATAGACAGAAACTGTGAAAGAATACCATATGTACATTATGTACATATCTATGTAGGACTTGGTATTTGTCCCCCACCCTCACCGATTTGACAACTGGTGTTGGTTTGTTTGCATTCCTATAATTCAGCAGGTTGGAAGAAGAGACCAATGGAATAAGTAGCAGTGTGTGTATGTATGTATGTATATATTTATGTCTGTGTGTCTTTGTGTCTACGTTTGTCCCCCTGCCATCACTTGACAACTGATGTTGGTGTGTTCATGTCCCTGTAACTTAGTGGTTCAGCAAAAGAGACTGATAGAATAAGTACTAGGCTTAAAGAGCAGTCAATTTCGTCAACTAAAGCCCTTTAAGGTGGTGCTCTAGCATGGCCACAGTCAAAGGACTGAAACAAGTAAAAGAATAAAAAAAATAAAAAGAATATGAAAGAAAGTTTATGAATCACAATAGAACATTTACTAATGGAGAGATTTAATACTGAAAGTAGTGTTGAATTTAGTATGTATGAGTAAATATATATATATATATATATATATATATATATATATAGTGTTTGTGTGTGTGTGCATGACTTGTTTTTAATTCCTCTTACTCCTCCTGGTGTGTAGATAGCCATTCAGTGATTACAGAATAAAAAGTCTAATTATGATAGAAATTAATATCACTATAAAAGCAACCTGGGAGAAAAACTTTGAAATTTTTATATGCTAAATGATTTTCATTGCAATGATGGCTGGCCACTTTGAAGCCATGTCGTTTGATGAAGTCTTAATGTGCGTATGATATACTAAACAAGATACAATATATAGATGCAGAGTAATTAACAAAGTAATTAACACGGATTTTAAACGAAGGAATTTTAAAACCAAAAATGGGATATAAATATTTTCTAAGTCATATTTTAAAATAACCAGAAAATGTGTCACCTAGTTTTTATTTATATATATATATATATATATAATATATATATATATATATATATGTGAACATAATCAAAGGGTAATAAATGTGTGTGTGTGTGTGTGTGTGTGTGCACGTGTGTGTGTGTGCACGTGTGTGTGTGTGTGTGTGTGTGCACGTGTGTGTATGTGTGTGTGTTTGTGCGTGTGTGTGTAGGCGTAGCTGTGTGGTAAGATGTTAGTCTCCCAGCCATATGATTCCAGGCCCAGTTCCATTGCATGCCACCTTGGGCATATGTCTTCTATTATATATATTGTTGTGTCTAGGGGAGAGTTATTGTTCCAATATAAGATATTTAATTCCTAATCGTTACTCTAACCAAATATATTTTGTCAGGTTAACAATTATGGGTGAAATATTTAATTCACTCTCAAACCTACTCTTTTACTTGTTTCAGTCATTTGACTGAGGCCATGCTGGAGCACCGCCTTTTAGTCGAGCAAATCGACACCAGGACTTATTCTTTGTAAGCCTATCACTTATTCTATCGGTCTCTTTTGCCGAACCGCTAAGTTACGGGAACGTAAACACACCACCATCGGTTGTCAAGTGATGTTGGTGGGGTGGACAAACACAGACGCACAAGCATACACACACACACACACACACACACACACACACACACACACACACACACACACACAGACACACACACACACACAAACACACACACATACATATATTTTTTTTCTCTCCTTGTTTCTTTCCGTGTTTCTTTTCTGTGTATCTTTCTGTTGAAGAGCGTAGGCTCGAAACGTAAAAGACTTGTTTTATTTATATTCCTGAGCGCCATACTAATACAATTGTTCGTTTGTATTCCACCTGCCTTCGTCTTTTGTTTATTTTCATAAAGCTTCCCGTTATATATATATATATATATATATATATATATATATATATATATATATATATATAAACACATATGTACGACGGGCTTCTTTCATTTTCCATCTACCAAATCCATTCACAAGGCTTTGGTCAGCCCAAGGCTATAGTAGAAGGCACTTGCCCAAGCTGCCATGCAGTGGGACTAACCCAGAACCATGTGGTTGGTAAGCAAACTACTTACCACACAGCCATTCCTACGCCTATATTTTTTTTTTTTTTTTTTTCTGCTTTTCGTTTTTTTTCTTTTGTACTTGAGAGGTCATATAATCTACCTATGACTGCTGAAAATCTTGTTTCATAAACACAGCATACTTCACAGTGTGCAGTACTCAACCATTTTAACCTATTTAACACCATCCTACATGAAACCAAATCTACTAAACTGTAACCATATAAAGCTAAAACTTAAATTAAAATCTTGATCAAATTCCCATGACATATTTACTATTATATAATTTCAATGTGTCTGCACTAGCATGATACATGTATACCAATACTAATATGTAAGGTCACAGATATTTTACTGATTATTCTGTCGTATGTTATGCTTATTTATTGACATTATTTTGAATGAATCATGCAAGATCTCGATGATGTGATCGTTTATTTTTAGAAGGATATTGTTGAGTAGATGTTGGTTACTCAACTTGCTGGAAGTGGTGACCTGAATCTTTGAGATCATATTTCTGTTCTTCTTAAAGGAAAATAAAGGAAGGGTTGGACTTCCTGTAATTATGTCTCTGTTTAGCCAGGACTAACTTCGGGGTTAGTCGTCAACATTTTATATGCATGACCGAGACCTTTGGAGATATGCTGTGCCTGAGAAGACCCGACAAGCCAAGTGAGACCATAGCCTGTGGCCTATCCCAGTGGGTGTAACCAGCCCACTTACGAATACCCCTCAATCATTGGACAATAAACTTTACTTGCAAAGACCAATTGAGGCAAGTGAAATCAAAATCACTGACGTAGCCGATGACAGTACCGCCTGATTGGCACTCGTGCCAGTGGAACGTTTGAAGCACATCTAAGCGTGATCGTTGCCAGGACCACGCATTGGCTCCTGTGCCAGTGGCACGTAAAAAAGCACCGTTCCAGTGTGATTGTGGCCTGTGTCACCTTACAGGCACATGTGCTGGTGGCACGTGAAAAACAATATTCAAGCATGATTGTTGGCAGCACCGCCAGACTGGCTCCCATGCAGGTAGCATGTAAAAAACATCTTTTGAGCATGGTCATTCCCAAAACCGCCTGACTGGCCCTCATGCTGGTGGCACGTAAAAGCACCCACTAAACTCTCAGAGTAATTGGTGTTAGGAAGGGCAGCATCCAGCTGTAGAAACTTTGCCAGATTAGATTGAGCCTTGTGCAGCTTTCTGGGTAACCAGTCCTCAGTCAAACGGTCCGACCCATGCCAGCATGGAAAGTGAACATTAAACAACGACACACACATTTGTAGGTGTAGGTTTGGCTGTATAGTTAAGAGGTTTGCTTCCCAACCACTTGCTTTTGGGTTCAGTCCCATTGTGTAGCACCTTGGGCAAGTATTTTTTAGTATAGCCCCATGCCAGAAGAATGAAAGGCAAAGTTAATCTACTGAAGTCAACTTCGCCTTCTATCCTTCTGGGAGCCAATATAATCAACTAACCCCTTCCACCAAATTTCTGGCTTGTGCCTCTGTTAGGAATTTTTGGCTTCAAATTTTGGCACAAGAACAGCAATTTTCAGGAAGGGGTTAAGTCAATTGCATCAACCCCAGAGTTCAACCGGTACTTATTTTACTGATCCCAAAATAAATTATTATTATTATTATTATTATTATTATTATTATTATTCAGTAGTTTTATTTTTATAGCGTGCTTTCACTTCACTACCGAGCGCAGCTCTGTGTGCTTTGGGTATGTGCTGTGATTTGTTGTGATGCTCTGATGGTTATTGTATGGAAAGTGTTCTGCGTAGGATGTGTGCAGTGCCTAGTAGTGCAATTTTGTGTATGTTATATGTGTTTGTAAGTCCTGGTATTTTTGTTATGTATTTGTCTGAATATTTTTTTATCATGCCTAATGCACCAACTATGATAGGAATTGTTTCTGTTTTAGATTCCACATTCTGGTTACCTCTATTTCCAGGTCTTTGTATTATTATTATTATTATTATTATTATTATTATTGATAATAAGGTAGCAAGCTGGTAGAATCATTCACATGTCAGACAAAATTACTTAGCAGCATTTATTGTGGCTCTTTATGGTCTAGGTTCAAATTCTATCAAGGCCAACAATAAGTACCATTTGAGCACTGAGGTCGATGAAATTGACTTGCCCGCTCCTCCTTTAAAATTGCTGGCCTTGTGCCAAAATTTGTAATCCATTATTGTTGTTGTTGTTTGTTGTTCTGTTTGTAAAAACAAACAATAGGGATAAATATTCATTCTTTATTGATCAAAAGAATAACAACAACAGTAATGATTATGATTATAATGATTTCTTTTATTGGCCACAAAGGCTCAAGAGACTGAACTGAGGATAGAACAAGGAGGAAATACAAAAACAGTGTTTACATCAATCAAAAAAAATAAGGCAGAAAAAACAATCAACAAATGCAAAATAACATCTACAAGAAAAGGTTTCCAATAAAGGGGAAAATCCATCAAGGAAAATTTGTAAGAAAAATCTCACCCAAAATTTCCATCTCCCAGTTCCTTGCATAATCAGAGGTGACCCATTTAGCCTCATCAGTTCTGTTGTTCTCACCTATCTTTTGTAAAACAGCACACTGGAAGGCAATCTCTCTCTCTTTCTCTCTCCCTCTCTCTCCTCTCACCTCTCAACCTGCTCTTTAAGTGACACTTGAAGATGTTGATGGGGGCTTATCCAGTCCTCAACCCTTTTAACTACATCCTATTTCTTTACTACCCACAAGGGGCTAAACACAGAGAGGACAAAACTTGTAACTACATCCACCACATAACTTCCTTTGCCATATTTATCAAACACATGACTGGCTGCCGTTCCTTACAAGAAAATTCTGGTGAGTTTGTCTTCAGGATAGCTAGATCTTATCCTACATGCAATTTCAGTTCTTTGATATGGGTCTATAAGTCAGTAATGCATAAACATTGAATAAACCTGTGCACGTCGGTCTCATTGTTCTGTGTACACCTTAAACGGGTTTGGCTGCCAGTACTGCAGAGCTTTTTCCAAATAGGCAAAGTAACTCTTTCACCCACAGCACTTTCAAATCTAAGACTTTTCAAAATTAACCCTTTAGTGTTCGCATTATTCTGCCAAAACTAATCCTTTTTGATCCACATTGCCTTGAACTAATCAGGCATTATCTTGTAGCTATGAGATTTTTATGGGGTAACTGTTAATTTTTAAAACGACATTGTAGGGTTGGTGTGAGAGACCAGATCTAGCCAGTTTGAACATAAAACAGGCAGAATACTTTTGGCCGGATATGGCCGGTTTAAAAGCTAAAGGGTTAGCCATAATCTCCAAATTGAAAGTCCTTTACAAATGTTGCTCAGACTATTCTCTTCAGTACCCAGAATATGCCAGCTCGCCGCCTTGACTGACATGAATATTTTCTCTTTCCTGATATGCATAAAGAGAAATATGGTCGTACACATAAACAGAGAGAATGAGAGGGAGAGAGAAACATTATGATTTATCAACTGAATATGATTAACACAAGCACTTTCCTTCTCCTCATACATATAAAGAGGGAGAGGATGAGAGAAACATTAAACTGTCTAATGTTAAATATGTTGAATTAGCAATGCCAAATAGGCAAGACCAAAATGACTGTCACAAAGCATCATGCCCCCATGCACCAGCTGTGGAGGCACGTGACTTGGTGGCAGAATCGTTAGCATGCCGGGCGAAATGCTTAGCCGTATTTCATCTGTCGTTATGTTCTGAGTTCAAATTCGGCCGAGGTTGACTTTGCCTTTCATCCTTTCGGAGTCGATAAATTAAGTACCAGTTACGCACTGGGGTCGATGTAATCGACTTAATACCTATGTCTGTCCTTGTTTGTCCCTTCTGTGTTTAACCCCTTGTGGGTAATAAAGAAATAGGTTAAGGTATTGGACTCATGATCATAAGATTGTGGTTTCAGTTCCCGGGCCAAGTGATGTGTTGTGTCCTTGAGCAAGTCACTTCATTTCTTGTTGCCCCAGTCCACTCAGTTGGCAAAAACGAGTAAAGATGAGTGTCCCATCCAAGTGCAGAATATATATGCCATAAGACCAGGAAACCAGCCCTTGTGAATTGGCTTGACTCAAGGAGGTAACTTTACCTAACTTCACCATGTACCAGCTGTGGTTCATCAGAAATCAAAAATATAGCATTTGTTACCACATGGCACCCCATCCACTTGGGCTTATCAAACAACTTTCCTTGAGCCCCCCAGCATACAATAATACAAGCAATCTATTCTTCAGGTTTCCTACCTGGAATGTTTAAAGGCCAATCTCACTACTTCATTTCATTTCATTGGCCATGAAGGCCGTATACCGAGGAAGTAGCTTGCAGGCTGGACAAAAAACATTAATGAAATGAGTGATGAAAAGAATGGTATGAATGGGAGAAGGCAAAAGATGCCCACCAATCTTCTGCTTCCCTAAAACATTGTTCTTTTTTTTTTCAAAACAAAAAGCAAAAAACAAAACGAGGTATTAAATCTCTTACCTCAGTTCTACAATTACGGACTTAATAGCCCTTTACAAATTGAGGCGCTGAGCCTCTCAAAAACAATAAACATTTAGGCACTAAAGCCTCTTTATTCTTCCTCCCGACCAGGCTGTATGCCTTCCGCAGGCAATGCTCCAGTTCCAGGTCGGGGCCCCAGAAGGCGAACCTAAACTGGTCCTTCGGGAAGGAGTCCAACACCTTGAACATATCGACTTCCGATCTGACCTCCATAGTCACCTGTGGAGGCCAATCCGGGTCTTCAGTCCAGAGCATGGGCTCCTCCCTCCGGCCCTCTTAGCTTCCTTAAGAAGCTCTGTATTGCCCCTCCCTTATGAAAGAAGATAACAAAATCATCTCTCATCACTCTGGAAGGAACCACAGTTTCCTCTGTCTGTGGCACACTTCCTACCAATCTCACTACTAGCCTGTCATCTGTGATACATCTTCTGTGCACCTCTTTTAACCAGTTGACTAGTTCTTGCACTACTTTGTAGTTCTCTGTCACTATTTCTTTGCTTAGGCTAACGGATGCTGCTCTGTGGTTTTGTTTTTTTTTTATTTTTGTTTTTCGTTGGCATTTTTTTTAAATGCAAAAATGACTCCATGCTCTAATTATCTTGTTAGCAAAAATTTCATCCTACAACTTCCTCTCTGCTTATGTATTTCCTCTGATTGCCAACGTAATTACAGTAATTGTCGCTATTCCTTCATCTCTGACTTCTATTACAGAAAGACGTCTGTAATCTATGGGCAATAACACAGACCAAACAATTATTCCTCTTGATGTATGTGTGTGTGTGTGTGTGTGTGTGTGTTTATGCACAATCATTATGTATATGTATGCATGTTTATTGAAATATATATGTGTGTGTACATATATCTATATCTATCTCTCTATCTATATCTCTCTCTATATATAATCAAAATAAGCAACAAGGATATCCAGAGGTAATGCAGTATGATCGTTTCATCTGAATCTCTCTCTCTCTCTCAGGACTTTTTCTTTGGAAGCCTAGTACTTATTCTATCAGTCTCTTTTGCCGAACCGCTAAGTTATGGGGATGTAAGCACACCAGCATCGGTTGTCAAAGGATGTTGGGGGGACAAACACACACATATATATATATATACATATACATATATACGATGAGCTTCTTTTAGTTTCCATCTACCAAATCCACTCACAAGGCTTTGGTCGGCCCAAGGCTATAGAAGAAGACACTTGCCAAAGGTGCCATGTGGTTGGTAAGCAAGCTACTTACCACACAGCCACTCCTTCGCCTATATAATGCAGAATAAATTCAAAACGATGTGAATAAATATGCATAACAACTGACAAAGCAATCTGAACACTAAAGGATTCATTTGACAAGCAGGCTGTTCTAGGGATCAGCTCAACTGGAACCCCCATTGTCATAACTGACTGAGTCCCAGCTTTTGTCCTTTCAGGGTGGATAAAACGAGTACCAATTGAGTACTGGGGTCGATGTAACTGATTAGTGCCACTTTCCCAAAATTTCAGGCCTTCTGCTTATTATAGGAAGCATTATTCATGGCTCTATCTGCTTTCTGTTTCATTGTCCTGCAAACAATTATTTCATGTTCTCTCAAACTTTCTAAAGTTTTGTGACATCAACGATATATTATTTTTCTATCCATTTTTTTTTGTTTTTTGCTCTCTCCATCTGTTTTATCACCTCATTCCTTACTGTAGAAGAGCATAAATGTCAAACTAATAATACACCTTGTTTGTTTTTCCCCTCACATATCTGTCTTTTTATTTTTGTTGTTGTTGTTGTTGTACAATTTTGAACCACACACATCACTGTATCACTGTATTGCTCAGAGTATCAAATGCTGTTATACACTGCTGGTCACGATGCACTTTGAATTCTGTTTTCATAGCACCATTTTTTTCCATCTTGACCAAAACTACTTGACTAAATTGTCTTTCTATCATTGTGGAGGCCTTCCAAGAGGCC
>NC_043013.1:7673350-7708350 GCF_006345805.1 Octopus sinensis
AAGTAGTGATAATGAGTGGAGAGGAAAGAGTTAGCGAAAAGATACATGAGAAGCTAAAACATGTAAAAATATATATTTTTTTTAAAGTAGGGGGGAGAGCGTGCGTGCGTGCGTGTGTGTGTGTGTGTGTGCGTGTGTGTGTGTGTGTGTGAGGCTGGTGGAAGAGAGGAGGGAATGTGTGTGAAGGAATAGATTTGGGAAAGAGAGGAAGGATTTGCCTGAAAAATGAGACAGGAGAAAGAGATAGGGAAAGAAAAGTGGAATCTGTGGAGAGATGTGTGCGGAGGTTGGGATGGGGGGGGGGTGTAATTAGAGAGATGTAGAAGAAAGAGTTTGAGCTTAGAAGGGGTGGGAGAGAATGAAAGAGAAAGAGAGAGAGAGAAAGAAATTGGGAGTGGAAGCCTGTGTAGGAAGGGGTTTGATATTAAAGTGTCATATTGAAAGTGAGAGGAAGAAAGAGGAAACTGGGACAATGTTGAAGTACCAAAATCAGACAGACAGACTGACTGGCGGACAGACAGACAAATAGATAGATAGATAGATAGATAGGGAGAGAGAGAGAGAGAGAGTAGTTAGACTAATATTAAATTGGTGTATTCAGAGAAATATTGAGGAGGAACATCGAAAGGGAGCTAGAGGGGTTAGATATGATAAAGTGGTCTTATTGAGAGAGAAAGAGACAGATAGACAGACAGACAAAATGAAAGTAAGACTGGGAGATAGAAAGTGGTCTTATTGAGAGAGAAAGAGATAGACAGATACACAGACAGACAAAATGAAAGTAAGACTGGGAGATAGAAAGTGGTCTTATTGAGAGAGAAAGAGATAGACAGACAGACAAAATGAAAGTAAGACTGGTAGATAGAAAGTGGTCTTATTGAGATAGAAAGAGATAGATTGACAGACAAAATGAAAGTAAGACTGGGAGATAGAAAGTGGTCTTATTGAGAAAGAGATAGACAGATAGACAAAATTAAAGTAAGACTGGGAGATAGAAAGTGATAGCAAATTTGAAAGTGTCATTTTGAGGGAATTATGGAAAATTTATTGGTGGGTTAGATACAGAAAGAGACAGACAGACAGATCTGAACAAAGATAAATGGATGGATAGATAGATAGATAGATAGATAGATAGATAGATAGATAGATATGGAGGGAGGGAGGAAGACAGACAGAGAGAGGGAGGGAGAGAGAGATTTCCAAAATGCTAGAAAGAGATGGAACTGAAATTAAAGTACAAGAAGTCAGGGAAGTAGAGAGATGGGACAATGTGAAAGTCCCATTTTGAATGAAGATTAGATAGATAGAGGGAGGGAGAGAGATCTGTCTGTTGGGTAGTGAAAGAGAGATAGATGCATTGATATATATACGTATATATATATCATTATCCATATACATAAACATTGATAAATAAATATGGAACTAAAATGAGAGAGAAAGAGAGAGAGAGAACTGAAGCTAAAAGGATTTGAAGAGAAGGGAAAAGGAAGAAAAAAAAAACATTGAAGGAGTGTATCTGTGAAAGAGGAGGGGAGAGGGGAGGGAGGGAGGGGTATATGAAAGGGGGTTGAAGGAGTATTTTTTAGGATAGAGTAAGCAAAAAAAAGTAACACAGCAAGGAGAGGAAGACAGTTCATTGTGCAAAGTCAGTGGAGCTGAGAAATCAGTTATTCGCAGAAGTCAATCAACTGCACAACAGGTTCAATTCCTCCCCACCTCTTCACCCGTCGTATTTACATTGCCTTCATATAACATACTGGTGCTTTTTTTTTTTTGTTTTTTTTTTCTCTCTTTTGCAACAAAACACATTATTCAGCTATGTGGGGAGACAATGTTGTTATTTTTAATCTAGAGATTTCGGTTTGACGGGGTTGTTTTGGTTTGGTGGGTGTTGTTTTGTAATGGTGGCTACATGAAAGAGAGAGAGAGAGAGAGAGATAGAGAGAGAGAGAGAGAGAACATGGATGGTGAGGGAGTGGAGCAACTTGTTTTTCTTCTTTACTGTTTTTATCAGGGGTGGGTGGGGGGTGAGCCCCTTTTTTTTCCTTATACTACCAGCATCACCCTCACCACCTTCACCACCACCACAACCACCATCATCGTCATTGTCATCATCATCATCATCATCGTCATCACCACCAGCACCATCATCATGATGTTAAGTACCACCATACCACTGGTATCACTCTGAATATTCTTTTAAACCCCACCCCACCTGCTACCCTCAGTAAGCAAATGCTGTTCTAAGGAGGGTTGCTGCCTTGACACTTGTAAACCATTAACCATCACTGCCACTTGCTGTGCCATTAACCACCAACCGTCCTTACCATTATGGTTGCCTCCTTCTCTTCCTGCAGAGAAAGAGAGATAGATAGAGAAGGGGTTGCAAAGAGAAAGAGAGAATCTCACATAGCACTCATCACACCACCACTACCATCACCAACACCACTACCACCTTTAACACTACCACTACTACCTTCACCAACACTATTACTACCACCACCACCAACAACACTAATTCTACCATCACCACAGGCGACACCACCATCACCAATACTACCACCACCATCGCCAACACTACTACCACCACCTTTAACTCTACCACCATCACTAACACAACCACCATCACCTACCACCACCTCCATCACCAACACAACCACTACTATCACCAGCACCTCCACCATTGCCAACATTACCACTGCTACTACAGCCACCACAACCATCACTGACAACCCCACCACTACCAACACTAACACCATCACCTATGCTACCACCATCACCACTGCTGACAGTACCATTGGGATGGATTCTATCAACTTGCTAGAAATAGCAGTTAAATCTCCCTCTCATCATATCCCACTATTTTGACCATAGAAAGCATACATGAAGTCTTGAATACTTCTAGAAAGTGGGGGTGGTCATGGCTAGAATCATTGATCATGGGTCTGTTTGATGAGCTAACCTGGGGTTAAATATCAATACCACAATCACTACTTACTCCACCACCGCCACTACCATCTCCATCTCCATCACTACCCTCACCATCAGCTTCTCCAGTACTATATCATCACCACCACTGCCACCATCATCACCACCACTACCATAATCTCTGCTAGCTGCTGTAGCAGCAGCAGCAGTAGCAGCACCGCCGCCACCCTCATCACTCCTAATAATACTTCCACCACCACCATCGCCACCTGTAGCACCATCAGCATCTCCAGCACTATACCCATCACCTCCACCACCACCATCATCAATACTACCATCATAACTGCTAGCATCATCACCACCACCACCATCATCAATACTAGCATCACCACCACTACTACTACTACTACCAGTAATAGTTTTATATATATATATTTGTATGTATTTTATACATCATCATCATCATCACAGCAGTAGCAACAACAATGCCAATTTTTCTTTCTCTATACCATCACTACTTCTACCACTACTTCCTGCAAACTCCGTCCCCACCACCTCCACCACCACCACCACCATCAATTTTTGCGTCTGTTATTCACTTTCTTTCTTTTTTCTGTATCATTATTAGCATTATTATTATTATTATTATTATTATTATTATTTATTCAAATTTTTTTGTTTTCCTTTATATAAATTTCTCCATGATCTGCCAATATCTATCTATCTAGTTGATTGTGACTGGGACTCCCAACAGCAACGGAGCATTTTGGGCGGTTTATATATTATATTATATTATATTAATTTATATTCTATAGTTGTTTTGTTTGTTTGTTTGTTAGTTAGTTCTTTTTACTTTCTCCTCTTCACTGTGTATGTGTGTGTGACATGCAGCTCACAGACACAGCAGTGATCCTACCGAGTTAATCTTTATTCCGCTGTGCTCGTGTGTGCATGGCTTATGTATGCATACCTTAACCGTCCTGAGAAGATGGAGTGCAGATCACTTGGAACGTGGCAGCGGAAAACGCAGATATTCGAGCTATTTAAACATGAAGTATGTTGTTTTGTCTTTTTCTCTTTTACTCTCTCTCTTGCTCTCTGTCTGTCTCTCTTTCTCTCTCTCCTTTTGTTTCAAGGAATTAAGTTGATTAGTTTCATTAAGCTGATTAATTTATTTTCTGGATTTAGATGTAAGCAATCCCATGTGTATTTATTTTCTGAGGACGTTTGTTTGTTTGTTTGTTTTTACTTTATTCAATCATGTGTCACCCCCACCCCACCCTCAACTCCACCATATCACACCACACACCTACTTGACCAAACTTCAGCCAAATATTATCTATATTTTTATTAATCAACACCACCACCACCACCACCACCACACCACTGTTGCCGCCTTCACTGTTATCTATCTTTTTTTTTTTTGAAAGGTGTAGTGAGGGGTGGCACTGGTTGGTTTGGATATGTTGGAAGTAATATAAACCCAGGCTGTTCAACAGACTCTAATAATAATACTTATGTTTGCAGGAATGTATTTTCTGCTTTCACATGAATTGGTGTATTCTTAGACACTACTCACCTGCTGTTCTGACACAAGTAAAAAAATAATAAAAGAAAATTTTTTTCAAAAAAGCAAAAATTCTTGTAAAGAAAATCTACCTCTTCTAAATATTGTATGAAGTTTAATATAACACACGAAACAAAAAGAAAAAGTTTTTTGTCTCTTTTTAATTTTTTTTTTTTCAGAATCTGTTACGGTTCAATGATTGTTGTTATATATAATAATATAATACTAGTAGCACACTGGAAATTACTAAAGTTTATGCATCATCCTTGTTTTGATAGATGAGCCATTCAAAGGTGTGCAGTGGTTTTTATTTGTTTTCTTTTCTCACACTAAACTCTCACAGGTGTTCAACTAATTAAGATATACTGTATTTACTTGTGCTTAAGTTGCACTGGTGCATAAATTGTACCGTTAATTTAGTGTTAAATTTTGGTACAGAATTTTTTTTCCCTTCTCAGTTTTATTTCTGTTCCATATGTAAGTCACAAACCCAGGTTGTTTTTTTTTTTGTTGTTGAAATGAAATATCAAAACAGTGCAGTATATACACGTGTAAATGTAAATACAGTGCTTTATTAATAAGTTTGAAACACCAACAGTGTGTTTCTTACAAAATTACTGTTTAAGGAGTCAGTACCTAACACCAAGTCCTGCCCTGGTCAAGCTGACTTACAATCCAAGGTATTCCAACTGTGTCCACTCCAACTTTATTCTCCGGGTTGGGAGCCATGAGGCAGGTGTCATCAGGCACTGTCAGCATTGTAGTAGCATGTCCACTTCCCAGTCATTTCAACCTGCCTGGTACCCCTCTAAGGGTACTCTTCACCAAGTGTCTGAGGCAACCAGTGTGTTCATTGTGAAAAAAATTGATTATGACTTGGACTCTCTGGCAACGGGACATTTTGGGTGTTATATATTATATTATATAATTGTTTTGTTTGTTAGTTCAGAGTGGACCCCACCAGAATAACATTCTCTAATGTGTTTCCTTCTAAAATAGTAGGGTAGGATGTAATTTGAGAGAGATTTAACTGTTATTTCTATCAGGTTGAGTAAATAACATAGCGGCTCTCTCATTAAGCTCATCATTAAAGAGTATTTTATTATAGTGATTACCACATAACATTTTACCTGGGTAAATAAAATGGAATATTTGTTATATTGATTTTATAATTTCTCTTAATTAGTGAAATTTCTTTACTGAAATTTTATTCAATAATTTTAGTTCCCTTATTTTCTCTTTTCATCTAATCCCATAACTTTTCCTAATTTTTATTGATATTAAGCTTTTACACTGATATTTAATGAAACCCTTGAGAGTCATTTTTCATCTAATTATTCATGTTTATTCTTAAAGTTGCAATTTACATACTAACCCCTTGATATCAACCTGCTTGAGACAGCCCTGTTTTATGGTAAAAACTTCCTGTTTTAAAGTCATCTCAATTAAATAACCTTCCATCAAAATATCACATTAATTTATGTTTCACAAAGCAGATTAATAATGACAAAATTATTTCATTATATATCAGTGATTATATTTTTTTTTAATGAAAAATCTTACTCATCATGATCGTTTAACATCCGTTTTCCATGCTAGCATGGGTTGCACGGTTCGACCAGGGTCTGGGAAGCCAGAAGGCTGCACCAGGCTCAAGTCTGTTCTGGTAGTGTTTCTACAGCTGGATGCCCTTTTTAATGCCAACTACTCCGTGAGTGTAGTGGGTGCTTTTTAGGTGCCACTGGTACAGGGGCCCAGGGAGGCTGGCAACGGCCACGATCGGCTGGTGCTTTTTACGTACCACTGGCACGGAAGCCAGTCAAGGCGGCGCTGGCATCAGCCACGTTTGGATGGTGCTTTTTACATGCCACCGGCACAGGTGCCAGGGGAGGCTGGCAGCAGCCACAATCGGTTGCTTTTTACGTGCCACCGGCACAGGGGCCATGGGAAGCTGGCAACGGCCACGATTGGTTGGTGCTTTTTTACTTGCCACCGACACGGAAGCCAGTCGGGGCGGCGCTGGCATCAGCCACATTCGGATGGTGCTTTTTACGTGCCACTGGCACGGGTATCATAACTACAATTTTCCATTTGATAAATTGGGAAAATGAGGGAACTAAAACTATTGAACAAAGTTAATTGAAAGAAACTGTATATCTTTGCTAAAATAGTTCAAGGTTTTTAATTGACCATTTGGCTTCTATAACTTGCATTATTATAAACCAGGTTTCAAACACCAGGTTAATCTCTGTGATGAAATAGAATAGAAAGTGACAGGTTTACAAAAGCGGACCCACTCCTTGGCTTCTGATGATGGATTACTAATGTTGCTGTTATTTAGCCCCAAGTCAACCCTGACTGAGTACTTCTATGATTAAAGGTATTCTACCTGTTTTTTTTCTTCCATATGTGCTGGAACCTATGATTGCACTATCCAACATATCCATTTGTAAAACAGTGAGATATGATTTAAGGGAAAATTCGGCTGCTTTTTCTAGCAGGTCGAGTGACCACATAGCTATTGATATTTAGTGGCTGCCTAGCCTTACCCCTATCTGAGTAGCTGCCCTGTACTTCTGTACTTTGTTTCTTTTAAAACCAGACTGCTTTTTATGATTTTTTGATTCCATTAATTACACCCTCTAATGACCTTAGTAGGTGACCAATGTCCTATCACCACAATTATCACTATTGCCATCATGTGGCCCTTGGAAGCTGCATGGAAGTTCATTGGATGAAGTAAAGTTGTATAGAAATGTCCAATCTTGTCAAACAAAATGAGTATCACACTGGTTCTGTTTAAGGGTTATGTTATAGGTAGAAATATCTGTGGAATACTCAGCTACTTGTGCTATGCTACAAGGAGTATGTAGTTCTGTTGATGGAACAGTCAAAGTACTCATTACCAAAACTGACTGAGGATCTGTTTGTTTGATGTGTGTGTGTGTGTGTGTGTGTGTGAGGTAAGTGTAAATCTTACTTGTTTTAGTCATTAGACTGCAGCCATGCTGGAGCACTGCTTGAAGAATTTTAATCAAATAATTTCACCCCAGTATGTTTTTGTTTTTCGATGCCAGGTACTTATTCAATTGGCCTTATTTGTCAAACTGCTAAGTTAGAGGGATGTAAACACACCAACACCAGTTGTCAAATAGTGGCAGGTAACAAACAAAAACACATCAACACACACGTGTGTGTGTGAGACTGGTTTCTTTCAGATTCCATCTACCAAATCCTCTCACATAAATTGGACGGTTTGACAGGATCTGGCCAGGCAGGAGCTTGCACCAGACTTATCTGTTTTGGCAGGGTTTTTTGTGGCTTGATGCCCTTCCTAACACCAACCACTCAGTAGAGTGGACTGAGTACTTTTTACGTGGCATAAGCACGGGTGAAGTCAGTTTTGGCAAGGATTTTACAGCTGGATGCCCTTCCAAATACCAACCACTTTACAGTGTGGACTGGATATATATGTGTGTGTCTATATTTATATGTATATGCTGACATCTAATTATATAGATATAATTATAGCAAAAAGGTGTGGATAAGCACACCAAAATACTGGAAATAGATGCTAATGGCTCTATAAACCACATATTATTTTACTCTGCTTATGAAAGTGGGCTAATGAATCAATCAGATTTTTAAAAGAATGATTCACTAGCTTGCTTTCAAACTGTGCTAATGGAGTAAAATATGTGGTTTATAGAGCCATTAGCTTCTATTTCAAGTATGTTGGTATGCCTATCCACACCCTTTTGCTATAATTATATATCAGTATAAATACTTACCTAAATGGAGTTAACATGCTGGCTAATTAATAGAATGGGTTTATCCTTCATTAATTAATTAAATATATATATATTTATATATATACATATAAGAGGGATGATCACTAAGTGGACATCCATTATGCTAGAGGTAGACCCCATATGGTCTGACCACTAAGAAAAGATTGTTCTCAAGAAAATTCAGCAAATGAAAAGATACAAAATATATTTATATTTTGTATCTTTCCATTTGTCTTGCTTGCTTATGTTCTGGCGTTTGGCTGAATTTTCTTGAGAACAATGTTTTCTTAGTGGTCAGACCATAAGGGGTCTCCCTCCAGCATAATCGATGTTCACTTAGTGGTCATCACTCTTATATGTATTTAATATAATTTTTCTGAATCTTCAGATTTTTCAATATGCTAGGCCACTGGTTTTAAATTGATATTAATCAAATTAATATTCAAATTTTCAGCCTTATTATTTAAATTATATATATATATGCACACACTCTTGGAGTGGTTGGTGTTATGAAGGGCATCCAGCCATAGAAAACCATGCCAAGTCAGAGTGGATCCTGGTGCAGCCTTCCAGAGTGCCAGCCCAGTCAAACCATCCAACCCATGTCAATATGGACAATGGCCATTAAATGATGAGGATATATATATATGTATGTGTGTGTGTGTGGAGGCGCAATGGCCCAGTGGTTAGGGCAGCGGACTCATGATCATAGGATCGCAGTTTCAATTCTCAGACCGGGCGTTGTGAGTGTTTATTGAGCGAAAACACCTAAAGCCCCACGAGGCTCCGACAGGGGGTGGTGGCGATCCCTGCTGTAGTCTTTCGCCACAACTTTCTTTCACTCTTTCTCCTATTGGCCTGCTCGATTAGCCAGTGGGGTGGCATCATTTGAAGGTTAAAACAATGCAAAGCGCATTGTGACCAGCGATGTGTAGCAACATCTGATAGCCTGGTCGGTCACAGTGATCACGGTGATATATATATATGTGGATGCCTGGACGTGCATGTGTTGTTCATAAGAAGACAGTTTATAGAAGCAAATAAAGCACTCACTACTTAAGGAAGTGTGTTATATCATTTATTAGGGGACTGATGTACATTTCTTCTCTACACATAACAAAAAAACTTACCTGAAGATGTGACCCTTCTCATAAGAAAAAAGTTTTTTGTAATGTTTAGATTTGGGGGAAGGGATCCAGTTACAAACTGTATACCTCAGATCTTGGAATCCCTATTTCCTTGCACTTATAATTATAGAGAGTGTAGACAAGCTGGAGAGTGCTATTGCTCCCTCATAATTATGTAAAGTTGTTGTTTAGCTTCACATTACTTCTCATCAAATGCATTCCAGCCATGACCATCCTGTCCTTTTTTCAAGTATAATGTATCTAGAACTATAATTATCCAATGTATCTTACCCTTCTTTCTAAGATAATAAGGGTGTAATTTACAAGAGATTTGGCTGATATTTCTAGGAGATCAAACAAGTGATGCATTTGTTGGCTTGAATTGGGGAAGTTGTTTTTGTTGTTGTTTAATTCCAGGTCAGCTCTCACTGAGCAAACCCTATAATTGAAAACATTCAGTCCTACCATTCCATTTTATTGTAAGATAATGTATCTAAGATAACTTTATTCAATGTGCCCTTTCTTCTTTGAATGACAGTAGGGTGTTATTTGAGGGAGATTTTACTGCTATTTCTAGCCAGCCATGTAACTACCTAGGGAGATTTCCTCCTCTGCTAAAATTGGAAGAAGTTAAACATTTTGAAGCAATTTATTTTGAAATTGTATTTTATATGTAATTAAAAATGATATTAAACCAGAATTTAGAAAGACACCATGCATAAAATAAAAGCAGGGCTTTCAAAATAAAGTATGATTCTTAACTTGTTTAGATTGTAGGGACACCATTAAAGATATCATCTTCGTAATAATGTGTCAAAGATAAGTCCTCCCTCTGTGTACCAGGTTTGTTTTAGAAGCATTGGTGATTATGGATCTCCATACCAAACTCTGAAGATGCATGATTTTTCTTAGGAACAATAGATACATATGTAGTTTCATGTAACCTTTTGCCAGTGTATTTGCAATTAATTCAGCCAGGTTCCTACTCTTCCAAGCTTACCCTTGAGGCATGGGGCCAATTTAACCATTAAGTAAAGAAACTGGTTAATGTGACATCTGAGCATGTCCACAGATTGGAGGGCCTGTGTGACATATTTTGAGGAGCCAGCCCTTCTCCAAATCCCATATGCTAATATCCATAGGGCCATATTCTGCTATTTCACCCACAACTGGCACAAACCTCAAATTTCGATCTATGCAAAAATCAACCCATCTTCAACATTACTGGTTATAATAAATATGAAATAATTGAACAGATATGATAATTGTACAACCAATATGTCGTGGGTTCAAATCCACTGCAGGTATTTCATTGCACCATTCAGCAGTGAAATCATTTCTGTCAGTCCCAGTTCTGTAAATTACCAATCAAATGATCTGAGAATGGAATGTAACTTGTGGTAAACTGGATGATGTGTTTGTTAAACTCTACCAGGTTGTCTTTTATTCAAACCCTATCTAGAATAACATTGTGTTATCATCACCATCATCATCATCATTTAACATCCCTGTTTCCATGCTGGCATGGGTTAAAATGGTTTGGCAAGAACAAACAAAAACCAAGGGGTTGCACCAGGTTCTATGTATGCTTGGCAGGGTTTCTATATCTGGATGCCTTTCCTAATGTATGTGATTAATATTTTTTTTAAAGACAGTAGGGTTGATTTGAGGAAGTTTAGGCTACTATTTCCAGCAAGTCAAGTGACTAAATAGAGGTTCCCTCAGACTTGTGTTGTTGTTTAGCCCCAAAGTCAGCTCTGATCAAGCAGACCTATGATTAAAAGCATTTAGATGCTGATCATCTCATCTATTGAGTATCTTTGGCTATATTATCCACTGTGTCCTTCCTTTTTTTTTCATGACATGTATTTGAAAGATTTTACTACTATTTTTAGCAAACGAAACAACTGTATAGGGGAGGGGTCCTTTGTTGGCTTGCTTAACCCTCAGATTTATTTTCTATCCATATATTTCTCTCGTCTCCTTAAACACCACAAGGCTAGAGCTAAATGTCAGCCCTTAAAAACTTGAGAGACATTTACATTGTATTTTTATATTGTCTTTTATGAATTAAAGTCATTGGACTGCTGCCAATGCTGGAGCACCACCTTCAAGATTTTTTGGTGGGGTCAAAATCATAAACCTTCATACTCTGCGTGGTACTTATTTCATATTCCTTTTAGGCTAGAAAACACCAAATGGACATTGCCATAAGAGGAGATAATTCCGTTGGACATGCCAGCATGGAAAAAGGGACGTTAAATGATGATGATGGTGATGATGACACAGTGTCATCCTAGATAGGATTTGAATACAAAACAACCTGGTAATGGCTCACTCATTGTTGATCTGAGTTTACCAAACATATCATCCAGTTGGATGAATATCACAAGGGATTTCAGTTTGAATGTATTAATTCTGACTTCACACACACACACACATATATAGTGGAGGTGCAATGGCCCAGTGGTTAGGGTGGTGGACTCGCAGTCGGAGGATTAGGGTTTCGATTCCCAGACCGGGCGTTGTGTGTGTTTATTGAGTGAAAACACTTAAAAGCACCACGAGGCTCTGGCAGGGAGTGGTGGCGACCCCTGTTGTATTCTTTTGCCACAACTTTCTCTCACTCTCTCATCCTGTTTCTTGAGTAACGCTGAGATGGACTGGTGTCCCGTCTAGCTGGGGGGAACACATATGCCACAGAAACCGGGAAACCAGGCCAGGCTTGAAAAGGACAAAAAAACATATATATATATATATATATATATATATATATGGGCATGGCTGTGTGGTTAGGGAGCTTGCTTCCAAGCTACATGGTTTCGGGTTCAGTCCCACTGCGTGGCAGTTTGGGTAGGTGTCTTCCACTATAGCCCCGAGCCGACCGGAGCTTTGTGATTGAATTCGGTAGGTGGAAGTTACTGCCGTGTGTGTATGTGTGTGTATAGCTGCTCAGTGCCTCTCTGAAAGAGAGAGAGAGGGATATATATATATATATACATATATACATACATATATATATATATATATTTTTGGTGGCCAACTGCAATGTTTTTGCTAAAATCTTCAATTACAATGCATGGGTCAACATAAAGCTATAGCAGAGGACAACTCGCCAGAGTGCCAGTTGGTGATATCAAACCTGGAACTGCACGATTGCAAACTAAACAGCTATGTTTACATAACTTTGTTGGCCTCCTGTGTTTTACGTTCTTCCATAGTTCAAGTGATTCTGTCTGTTGGGTGTAATATATTGATCATGCTGTGATTGCTGTCAATAGAGCTTTTAGCACTTGTAGATTATATACGTATACGTATATATCAAATCTGTGTTATATTATATGTCTAACTCTGCACTGATTTATTACAACATAAGTGTCCATTGATTGTAGTTGCTGAGGAAATTGAAATAACCAGTCTCTGAAATGTAGAACTATACATTAACAATAAATGGCAATCAAATACCAGAACACGAACTATGAAGATTAGCATTCTGTCATGACTGGTAAAACCAATTTCAATGAGAGGTCTCACATATTTCCCAATTTAGCATCACCACCTGGTCTTTAGGTGCTTTTAGTTTGTATAGCAGGGCCTTCCCACATTGGTTCAGCACCACCAAGAGCCAACTAGAGAGCCTCTACATGATCATTCAAACTGCAAGAAGTAGCAACCAAATATCCTTCAAATCACAAGTTTTAAGAAAAGGCAAAATATATGGGATAATGTAGTGCGAGGTACATCAACGTTGTTTTTGCATCTGCTTTTATCATGTTGGCTTGGCTTATATGGGACTTTTTGATGCAGTGTTTTGCAATTACATGCCATTCCTGATAGCAACTATTTTAGATGCCTTCTACAACATGCTAAAAAGACACATTAGAATGTGTATGTTAGTTTCAAATACATTGTGTGAAAAATATAAAGGATAAAACATAATTGTAGTGTGGAAGACATAAACTAACTATTCAGAAACACACAAAGACCTATTTCTTTACTATCCACAAGGGAACAAACAAGGACAGACAAAGGGATTAAGTCGATTACATCGACCCCAGTGCATAACTGGTACTTATTTAATTGACCCTGAAAGGATGAAAGGCAAAGTTGACCTCGGCGGAATTTGAACTCAGAACGTAGTGGCAGATGAAATACAGCTACGCATTTCGCCCAGCGTGCTAACGTTTCTGCTAGCTCACATACCATTAACTTTATTTGACCCTTTGGAGACAGAGCCTTGCTTGGAGTTTCAGTGCCAAGAAGACTGATCCAACAATACATATTCTTGAAGGAAATTGAATGAGCTAATACAATCTTTGCCATTTAACTTTTCAGACGATAGATTGGCCCTGTCATATCCTAAAGGTTAAACATTTATTTGTAATTGGATGACAAAATTTTCACCACTCAAAACTGCAACCTGTTTGCTGGCAAAAATTTCAACACCATATTACAAATAAATATTTAAGTGAAGTTAAGAGTCTTTCTGTGTTTCTGAATGGTTATCTTGTATCTTCCACGCTGCAATCACTTTAGATTCTGCATGTGATCTCAGATCAAAACACTTGCTTTGCAAATACATTTCTCTAATGATGGGAGGATTGAGGCTGAAATGCCTTGATCAGAGGTCTGACTGATCAGGACTTGATTTGAGGTGAAACACCACCACCACCACTATATGAACCTTTGATGCAAGTGTTCAGGCTAAAATCATGATTCTCTCTTGGCCCTTGGTTTTTCTGTAGATTTTTCAGGTTAGACATCTTCAACATTAGACTCACCAATCTTGGAAGAAGGTTTTCTAAAGTCATGGGACTGCTTCTTCTATTTTCCCCATAGACATTGCTCACTACTTGGAAGAACAGACAAACTGTTGACCTCTCAGCAGCCCAACACTCTCAGCTGTCATAGAGTACCTATTTTTTAACCATTTCACTGTGGAATTAAACTTTATGGTTCTTCCAGCAATGATGTTAAATATCTACCAAAAAACATAAAATTGATAATTTCTGTAAGTCATACTTGACATCTCAACAGAAAATAGCTTCAAACCTGACATTCCGCAAAGAACGCTAGATTGGTTTATAAGACTACTTTCCACAGATAAGGGTAACAGAATTTTAAATGGATATATCTGCTTTCTGCTGTAACAGGGTTAAGCACTAAGGATCTTTTCTTTTTTCTGGACAGCTTCACTATATTTTGATTGGTGTATTTTCCATTTGTCCTCACTTTTATAGTCTGGAATAGAAAAAACAAAAAAAACAAAAAAAGAATTGTAAGATTACAATTGATTAACAGAGGCTTTGTGCTTAATTCTTGTTTTACCGTAAATCTTTGAGTATAGTCCACCCTTGAGTATAATATGCAGGGGATTTTTAGGGGTCAGTACCTCTGAAAAACCTAAACCTTGTGTATCATACACGCCCCTTCTCTAACTTGAGTCGTGCATAATTAAGCCAGCAGCACCTAGTTGAACAAACACTTCCGCGCATGTGTAATACAATAATGGTGATGTTCTTAACTGTTATATGGGAATGTAAATATGTTTGCAAATTGTTTTTGTTACATGTTATTCTGTGTTCTGAATACTTTTATTTTAATAAATGTGACTTACTGCAGGTTATGGAAGATTCTTTTATGACTTCATTGCTTTCAGGCTTAGCTTAAGGTATTTTCGCGTCTGGCATCACAAAATGCATCTGAACATTTCCGAACAGCAAATAGAGACTCAAACATTGTTTAGAAAATATTTTTCATTTTTAACCTCGTTTATAGTACACACTAGGGATTTTGACCTTTAAAGTTTTTTTTTGGGGGGGGGGATGCGGATTATACTCGAGGATTTACGGTATATTAATGTATTAAATGAACAAGTAAGAAACCAATCATGGATAGAACACATATTTAGGGTTAGTGTAACTGATATTGCAAGAACACCTTCGGCTCATGATCGTAAGGTTGTTAGTTCAAATACATAGTGACACATTACGTCCTTGAGCAAGACACTTTATTACGTGTTGCTCCAGTCAACTCAGTTGGCAAAAATGAGTTGTACATATAATTCAAAGGACCAGCCTTGTCACATTGTGTTCTACTGAATCTCCCTGAGAACTACATTAAGGGTACTTGTGTCTGTGGAGTACTCAGCCATTTGTACATTAATTCCACAAGAAGGCTGTTCTGTTGATTGGATCAACTGGAACCTTCATAGTCATTACCAACAGAATGCCAGTTTTTTTTTGCTATTCCTTACAAGACAAACAGAAGCACATGGCATTAAGTCCCCAGCGTGGCTGTCTGGACACTGACAACTTGGCCCAACTGACCAGCTATTCAACCTGCCATGGCAATAGTATGTTTTGGCACTGGATGCATTATGTCTATGTCCAGCCTGCAGCTTCCCTTCTATGTAAGGCCGTTATCGTTTATGGCCAATATAATGAATAAAGAAGCTTGCTCTCCAACCACGTGGTTCCTGGTTCAGTCCCACTGCATGATACCTCGATCAAGTGTTTCCTGCTATTACTTCAGGCTGATCAAAACCTTGTGGGAGGATTTGCTAGATGAAAATTGAAAGAAGACCATCGTATACACATGTGTGTCTGTGATTGTCCTCTACCGCTACTCGACAACCTATGTTGTGTTTATGCAAAAAGAGAGAGAGATAGAATAAGTTACAGGTTTAAAAAAAAAGTCCCGGTATAGGTACAGGAGTGGCTGTGTGGTAAGTATATATGTATATATATGTATGCGTGTGTGTGTGTCTGTGTTTGTCCCCCTAGCATTGCTTGACAACCGATGCTGGTGTGTTTATGTCCCCATTACTTAGCGGTTCAGCAAAAGAGACCGATAGAATAAGTACTGGGCTTACAAAAGAATAAGTCCAAGGGTCGAGTTGCTTGATTAAAGGTGGTGCTCCAGCATGGCCGCATTCAAATGACTGAAACAAGTAAAAGAATAAAAAAAGAAAAGAAAAGAAAAGAAAGTATCAATTCATTTGACGGAAAATTCTTGAAGGTGGTGCTACAGCATGGCCATGATCTAATGGCCAAAACAAGTAAAAGATTCACACAGAAAATAATTAAAGGCAACATGGCATATGGCTGAAGCCATTACCTTCTTTGATCATCAGCAGATGAACATGGTAACTTTAACCCTTTAGCACTCAGATTATTCTGTCAAATGTAAAGCTTATGTATTCACACCATTTTAGAGCAATCATGCATCTTTTCATGGCTTTGAGATTTGAATGATGTGATTGTTTATTTTTAAAATTACACTGTAAGGTAGCTATGAAAGACCATATCTGACCAGTTTGAAGATAAAACGTAGAATATTTTGGCCAGATACGGCTGGTTGAAACACAAAAGGGTTACATATCTTTTTCTGTTTATCTCTTCGTTTCTTTCTCTTTCTCTTTATTTATCTACTTTTTGGGCAGTTGTTAGGTCATTGTAGTTGACTAGTGAACTATTACATCACAGTTTGTGAACAAAAGCATCGTTAATTACAGGTTTCCAATAAACTAATCAAAATTTCACTGAATTTCTGGTTGTGAGAGTAGCAAAAGAATATCTGTAATTTGGTGCAACACATATTATTCTTTTACTCTCTTTTACTCGTTTCAGTCATTTGACTGCGGCCATGCTGGAGCACCGCCTTTAGTCGAGCAACTCGACCCCGGGACTTATTCTTTGTAAGCCCAGTACTTATTCTATCGGTCTCTTTTGCCGAACCGCTAAGTAACGGGGACATAAACACACCAGCATCGGTTGTCAAGCAATGCTAGGGGGACAAACACAGACACACAAACACACACACGCATATATATATATATATATATATATATATACACACATATATACGACGGGCTTCTTTCAGTTTCCGTCTACCAAATCTACTCACAAGGCTTTGGTTGGCCCGAGGCTATAGTAGAAGACACTTGCCCAAGGTGCCACGCAGTGGGACTGAACCCGGAACCATGTGGTTGGTGAGCAAGCCACTTACCACGCAGCCACTCCTATTTTTTTTTTTTCACGTATGACTTTATTTAAAGAACATCATTTTTGCATTTGGTATTGACGTTTATCTCCTTTGCCAATTTATATCAGCAAAAGACATACCTATACTTATGTATTCAATAAGTTTCTTATTTCTTTATTGCCCACGTGGGGCTAAACATAGAGGGGACAAACAAGGACAAACAAAGGGATTAATTCGATTACATCGACCCCCAGTGCGTAATTGGTACTTAATTTATCGATCCTGAAAGTATGAAAGGCAAAGTTGACCTTGGCAGAATTTGAACTCAGAACGTAACGGCAGACGAAATACTGCTAAGCATTTCACCCAGCCTGCTAACGTTTCTTATTTTTTTATTGTCCACAAGGGACTAAACATAGAAGGGACAAACAAGGACAGACAAAAGGATTAAGTCGATTACATTGACCCCAGTGCGTAACTGGTACTTAATTTATCGACCCCGAAAGGATGAAAGGCAAAGTTGACCTCGGCGGAATTTGAACTCAGAACGTAGCGGCAGATGACATACCTATTTCTTTACTACCCACAAGGGGCTAAACACAGAGAGGACAAACAAGGACAGACAAATGGATTAAGTCGATTATATCGACCCCAGTGCGTAACTGGTACTTAATTTATCACCTCCCGAAAGGATGAAAGGCAAAGTTGACCTTGGCGGAATTTGAACTCAGAACGTAGTGGCAGACGAAATACCACTAAGCATTTCGCCCAGTGTGCTAACGTTTCTGCCAGCTCGCCGCCTTAAAAGTTTCTGTATAGTTTCTATCTACCAAATTCTACATACAGGGTATTGGTCAATCCAAAGCTATAGCAGAAGACACGTGCCTAAGGCGCCATGCAGTAGGATTGCACCCAGAACAATGCGATAACTAAGTGAACTTCTTAACCACACAGCTAATCTTGCACTTCAGAGGATTTCAATGAATCAGACTGATAATCCTAATCTTTAATCTAGTTAGTCATTTTAGTTTGTCTGGTGTACCAGTGAATTGCAGTGTTGACACACTGTGAACCGTTATAAACTAAAAAAAATTTTTTAGCTCAATCCTAGCTCAAAGATACAGAAAACGTTACTGGAAGTCGTTTGGGGAAATTAAACGTCAAAATTCTAGTGTAGCTTAATTTCCAACACAAAAATGAGGTTATGAGTCATTAATATGTGTCCTCCCAGATCTCAGAGAATTTTTCTTCTGTTCTGAAAATTTACCATTCTTTTTTTTCTTTTGCTTTATTTAAAGAAACATCATCACCATAAGCTTCAGTTTTAGCATCAATCATCCTAATTCTATCTCCATGGACATTGAGCACATGTTGGGTGTATACCTATATATGTATTATATTTTTGCATATTGATATGCATTCATATATGTCTAGCTGAAATTTTGCATGTATACACACATTCTACACATGAGGATATATATTTATAGGTGCAGGAGTGGCTGTGTGGTAAGAAACTTGCTTTCCAAGCACATGGTTCTGGGTTCAGTCCCACTGTGTGGCACCTTGGGCCAGTGTCTTCTACTATAGCTTCGGGGCCGACCAAAACCTCATGAGCGGATTTGATAGACAGAAACTGAAAGAAGCCCGTCAAATGTGTGTGTGTGTGTATTTGTGTCTGTGTTTCTCCCCACCACAATTGCTTGACAACCATGTTGGTGTGCTTATATCCCTGTAACTTAGTGGTTTGGCAAAAGAGACTGATAGAATAAGTACTAGGCTTACAAAGAATAAGCCCTGGGGTTGATTTGTTCGTCTAAAAGTGATACTCCAGCATGGCCACAGTCAAAGACTGAAACAAGTAAAAGTATATATATATAGTGAACTGGTAGATTATTATTATTATTATTTATTCATATAATTTTTATTGTAAGATCTTTGGTACTGGATTCAAAGCTAATGGGGTTATTAGGCATTGCTTGTAATACTCTTTTACTTTCTCTTTTACTTGTTTCAGTCATTTGACTGTGACCATGCTGGAGCACCGCCTTTAGTCAAGCAAATCAACCCCAGGACTTATTCTTTGTAAGCCTAGTAATTATACTATCAGTCTCTTTTGCCGAACTGGCCTGGGTGTCAAGGGGGCAGTAGCCCATAAAAGTTTAGGAACCACTGCCTTAAACGATGATGATGATGATGATGATGATACCAAATTGACTAACAAGGCATCGGTTAGTCCAAGGTTATAGAAAACACTTGTTCAAGGTGCTTCCCCTTTATGGAAATTTGATTTTAATTACAACTGAAATCTGAACATAATGTTTATACAGGTGTGTGCCTATGTGTGTTTACGTACTTGTGGTATATTTGCAGGATTTTGAGTGAGTGAGAGGTGATGTATTTTTATGTATGTGGTTGAAGGTATACTTATGTGTATTTTTGGTACGTGTATTTGTGTGTGTTTGTGTCTATGTGTGTGTGTGTGTTTATATAAATGTGTAAGGTTGTGGTTTTAGGTGTATGTGTGATGTATTTTTTATGTATTTGTCTGTGGTGTGTGTGTGAGAGAGAGCATGATTACAATTATGTAATTGTATTCAGTTCATATTCAATACAATTTATTGTAATATGTACATAGTTTATAACATTACTGTTAGTTGTTGTGCCTGAAATCTGCCTTGAATAAACAAATCTATGATCAAAGTTATTTTAACAGTTACCATCATACAGTTTATTTTAGGTACAGTGTATCTGGGACTACATCATATAATGTGTACCCCTTTTGTTTAAAAGATGATAGGAAGTGGTTTATTATATAATTACATAGTATATAACAGTTTTAGTTGTGCTTGAAATCTCCCCTAACTAAACAAACCTATGATCAAAGCTATTATAACAGTTACCATCATACAACTTATTTTAGGTACAGTGTATCTGGGACTACATCATATAATGCACCCCTTTTGTTTAAAAGATGTCAGGATGTGGTTTAGTTTCTATTTTTATTAAGTAGCCTGGTAGGATTCCCTCGTTGGTTTATCTACATTTTTCATCATACACATGTGTACCGTGTTGACCTGTAATCAAGTTTATTTTTAACTCATAACAATCTAGATGAGTGCGATGTGTATGTACTCTATAACCTCTATTATTATTATCACTTAGATATTGACTAATATCTGGTATGATTGAACCTAAGATCAGACCATCTTGACTTTTTTTTTTTTTGCAGTCAGGAAATGCGAATCACCTTCACCTTTAATTTGTTTTTATTTACTGTGACTTCTACGACAGATCAACATTAAGACCTTTTAGCCAGCCAAGATGTTTCCATCCTAAGAGCCCCAAACAAACATTTCAGAATTACAGATCACATTTATCACTTACTGATAGAAACAGAAGGACTTTTCAGCCTGTAAACTTTACGTTTTCTGTTCTCATACATTTTTAAGCAACTCGTTTTGTTGTTTTTGTTCTTTGTTTTGTCTTTTTTTTTATTTTTTTTGTTTTTCTTCCTTACCATTCACCATCTGATGCTGAATTAGTCATATTTATTTATGTACATGTCCTTAGGCTAGTATTGGAAAAAAACAAATAAATAAATAAACACCGCCCTGCCTCCTTACTTGGCATAGCCCAAGGGTTCCTATGATTTTTTTCCCATTAGGCTACATTTGAAACATGGTGTTTTTTATAAAACAAAATAGAACCCTTCCACCCTCCGAAAAAAACCGGAAAAAAACGAAAAAAAAAAAAAATAATAATAATAATAATAATAATGGAAAAAGCAAGAATAATAGCCTGAGAAGTCATTTCAGAGGAATTAATAATAATAGTGCATCTCTGAAATTTAGGCAGCGTATAGATTTTAGTTTTGTTTCCATGGCAACAAAGCACCAGACCACACTTAACTATCTGAGACATTTATTTATGCATTTACTTAATGCTATTCCATTTCCATCTCAAAAATAGAAATCAAACAAATTGAATTCCAGAATGTGCTGGAATAAATTGATATCACAAAGTCAGTCCATATGCTTGCCTCGGAAGCATGCTAATTGAAGGGGGAAGCCAGAGCCTCTCTCTACATGGCCACTTATGCCTGTTAGAAATAGCAGCCAAAAATCCCTCTCTCTCTCTCTCTTTCTCTCTCTTAAATCATATATTAGCTTCTCAAGACAGCATTGGATAATAAAGTCTGAGATCAACTATGCTGGAAAAGTTGGGATGGTCATGACTAGAATACCTTTCAGTTTATAACTCTGCTTTGTCAAGGCTGAGCTGCGGATAAACATACTTGCCTCGGAAGCATTCTAACTGAAGGGGAAACTGGAACCAGCCTCTACATGGTCAATCTTGCCTGTTAGAAATAGCAGCCAAAAATCTCTCTCCCTCTCAAATCAAATACTAACTTCTCAGGACTACATTAGATAATAAAATCCAGGATCAACTATACTGGAAAAGATGGGATGGTCACGGTTAGAATGCCTTTCTTCATAACTTTGCTTTGTCAGAACTGACCTGGGGATAAGCAACAATACTAACAACAATAAAAAAAATATGCTAATTGAACCATTAATATCTTCTCTACATTATTTCTGGTCTTTGTGTGTGTTTCAAAGTTGTTTCCACTCCATGTCCCTAAATGATAATTTATTCCCCTCCTAGATTTTATCACGTCAGGAATTTACTCACAGTTCTTTGCTCAGTAGCATTGGTATGAAATATCCATGGTGGAAACCTATTATACTTTCCAGGATTGATTTTCATAATAGACTGTTTGTTATAAGGATGAATGCACCTAATGTACTCTTATTTTAATTTTTCCTTTCGTTTTTTTTTGTTTCGTTGTTTTTTTGTTTTCACTACTGGTTCATCAAGCCAAATGAGGGGGGGAATGTCTGTGTTACCTATTCAGTCCGCTAGAAATAGCAACTAAATCTCTCTCTCTCAGATCACACCATCACATCTTAGAAAGAAAAATATAGCTAACATACATTAGATAAACGTGGCTCTCTAGATACTCCATGCCTTAAAAAAAAAATAAATAAATAAAGTAAAGCTGGATGGGCATGGCTGGGACACCTTTTATCATAGGTCTGCTCAGTCAAGCTGACCTGGAACTAACCAACAACCCCTACTTCATCTTTGCCTCCTCCTACTTCATCTTTGCCCCCTCCCACTTCATTTTACTTCCTCCCACATTATTATCCTTTGGTGTGTCCGCTTTTGCTATCCCCTCTTCTTCAAAACTAACCTCCCCCACTTCTTCCTCTTCTATGCCTTACACTTCTACTTTTTCCTTCTTACTCCTCTCCTTGTTTTGATTTCTTTTTACATTCTCGCTGCTCCATCCCCTCCTTGTTGCCATTCTATAGAATCAGTTTTCAAAGAACTATCTACCGCAACTGGCAACGGTCTTGTTGTTGTGACATCTCCCATCACAAAGTAACCTCTCCCGGGGATAAGCATAACAGTCATCTCTGGTTCCATCCACAGAACAATAATAGAATATCATTACAAATCCGAGAGAGAGAGAGAGAACAAATGAGTGAGTGAAGAATATGATCTGATGGATGAGGAAGAGGATATTGTAAATCTGGGAAGGGTTTGATTAAAGCAAGATTGAGAGATGGGGTTAAATGTAATAAGAAGTAACAGCAGATGTGCACACATGCATGTACGCACAGACAGACACTTATATACATATATGATAAGCTATTTTTTTTTTTATTTGTCTTGCAAGTTACTCGGGTGACTCTGCCAGTGCTGATGCCATGTAAAAGGCACCGGTGATGGTGCCACATGACACACATGAAAAACACTTGTGCTGGTGCCACGTAAAAAGCACCAGTGATGGTGCCACATGACACACATGAAAAACACTTGTGCTGGTGCCACGTAAAAAGCACCAGTGATGGTGCCACATGACACACATGAAAAACACTTGTGCTGGTGCCACGTAAAAAGCACCAGTGATGGTGCCACATGACACACATGAAAAACACTTGTGCTGATGCCATGTAAAAGGCACCGGTGATGGTGCCACATGACACACATGAAAAACACTTGTGCTGGTGCCACGTAAAAAGCACCAGTGATGGTGCCACATGACACACATGAAAAACACTTGTGCTGATGCCATGTAAAAGGCACCGGTGATGGTGCCACATGACACACATGAAAAACACTTGTGCTGGTGCCACGTAAAAAGCACCAGTGATGGTGCCACATGACACACATGAAAAACACTTGTGCTGATGCCACGTAAAAGGCACCGGTGATGGTGCCACATGACACACATGAAAAACACTTGTGCTGGTGCCACGTAAAAAGCACCAGTGATGGTGCCACATGACACACATAAAAACACTTGTGCTGATGCCATGTAAAAGGCACCGGTGATGGTGCCACATGACACACATGAAAAACACTTGTGCTGGTGCCACGTAAAAAGCACCAGTGATGGTGCCACATGACACACATGAAAAACACTTGTGCTGGTGCCACGTAAAAAGCACCAGTGATGGTGCCACATGACACACATGAAAAACACTTGTGCTGATGCCATGTAAAAGGCACCGGTGATGGTGCCACATATGAAAAGCACCCAGTGCTCTCTGTAAAGTGGCTGGTGTTAGGAAGGATATCCAGGCGTAGAAACCATCCTGAAACTGGCAAAGGAGCCTGGTGCAGCCCTTGGCCTAACTAGCTCCCTTCAAACCTATGCTAGTATCGATGACATACGAATAGAACAGAGTGGTGACATTTAGTAGAGATGACCCAGAAGTTGTTCCTCTTTGATTACTATCGCAAACGGCAGTAGCTTTCTTTAACTGAATACATGACGTTGATAGGTTGAAATTACCCAAATACGACAACTTCAAAAATACCAAATTTTGTCAAAAATGTTCAAAGTAAACCGTGTTCTGCATGAGACATTCCACCAATATATGAAGTTTCAAACTGTTCAGTTAAAAAAAAAATTAATTAAAAAACCTGTGCACCAAACTGAACAGATCCAACAGATGTTAAATGATGATGATGATGAATGAATGGATGCTTGCAAAAGGCCTAGGTTAACCCAGGGCTATAGTAGAAGAGACTTGTCCCAAGTGCTAAACAGTGTAACTGAGTCCAAAACAATATGGTTGGAAAGTAAACTTTTTACTATATTTCTCAGTATACTAGTTAAATTTTTCAAGCCAAAATTTACAGCCAAAAGACGGGTATTTTAATCCTCTCTCAAAGAATCTTTGAATTACAAATTACTTGTTGACCCTGTCAGCGCTGGTGCTACATGAAAAGCATCCAGTCCACACTGTAAAGTGGTTAGTGTTTGGAAGGGTATCCAGCTGTGAAAAGAAAAAAAAAACATGCCAAAACTGACCTTGCCTGTGTTGGTGCCATATAAAAAGCACGCAGTCCACTCTACATAGTGGTTGGTGTTAGGAAGGGCATCCAGCCATAAAAGTCATGTCAAAACAGACAGCATGGAGGCGCAATGGCCCAGTGGTTAGGGCAGCGGACTCGCGGTCGGAAGATCGCAGTTTCGATTCTCAGACTGGGCGTTGTGTGTGTTTATTGAGTGAAAACACTTAAAAGCTCCACGAAGCTCCAGCAGGGGGTAGTGGCAACCTCTGTTGTACTCTTTCGCCACAACTTTCTCTCGCTCTTTCTTCCTGTTTCTTGAGTAACACTGTGATGGACTGGCATCCCGTCCAGCTGGGGGGGGGACATACGCCACAGAAACCGGGCCCATGAGCCTGGCTAGGCTTGAAAAGGGCAAAAAAGAAAAGAAAAAAACAGACAGCAAAGCATGGTGCAATCTTCCACGTAGCCAGCTCCTGTCAAACCGTCCAACCCATTCCAGTATAGAAAGCAGATGTTAAATTATGATGATGATGATGATAGTGTGATTTGAGGGAAGCTTTTACTGCTATCTCTAGCAAGTTGAGTGACCACATAAAAGATAGAGGGTGTCTTGGTAATGGTGGTCTTAGCAAAAGTTGGTGGCAACATTTAGCGATGCTGGTGATGGTAATGATGATGGTGATGATGATGGTACTACTGCATGTAAAAATATATGAAACTACAACTCCATTGTGTATCATATTGTCAAACAGCAAAAGAAAGAAAGAAAGAAAGAAACAGTTATTTTACACAATTCACGCAACAAACACCTTTCTATGACTACCAAACAATGCATTTTGAAATACAATTACAATTCTCGGACTATACAATAATAGTAATTCTGGCCACACTGGAAAACTGCCCAGACATGTTTAGGAAAGAAAAAAAAAACCATTTAGTTGGCATTGCATGTGTTTTGGCAAATACATTACACTTGCTTCAATATCGGTCGGTGTAATATATAATAATGTCAAAGAACATAATCTAATTCTTCATAATGTCAATTCTCTGCCAGAAATATCAGCTTCTCTTTGGAAACAGTGGCAACATTTTTGTACCAGATGTTAAATTTATTTTAGTCAGATATGCAACATGCAATGGTTAATGGTTTCCTATTTCACCAAGAGAATTCTTTTTTTTTTTTTAATTGATGGCAACTTATTGCATTTGGAACAATAGGCATAGGAGTGGCTGTGTGGTAAGTAGCTTGCTTACCAACCGCATGGTTCCGGGTTCATTCCCACTGCGTGGCATCTTGGGCAAGTGTCTTCTACTATAGCCTCGGGCCGACCAAAGCCTTGTGAGTAGATTTGGTAGACGGAAACTGAAAGAAGCCCGTCGTATATATGTATATATATATATATGTATGTGTGTGTATGTTGTGTGTGTGTGTGTTTGTTCCCCAACATCGCTTGACAATCGATGCTGGTGTATTTACATCCCCATAACTTAGCGGTTCGGCAAAAGAGACTGATAGAATAAGTACTAGGCTTACAAAGAATAAGTCCTGGGGTTGATTTGCTCGAATAAAGGCGGTGCTCCAGCATGGCCACAGTCAAATGACTGAAACAAGTAAAAGAGTAAAGAGAGTAACAATAATTCTTTCTACGAGAGGCACAAGACCTGAAATTTTGGAGGAGGGGGCTACATCAGTTACTTCAACCTCTATACTCAACTTGTGCTTATTTTATCCACCCCAAAAGGATTGAAAGGCAAAGTCAATTTCAGTAGAATTTGAACTCAGTGTTTAAAGATAGATGAAACTCTGCCAAGTACTTTGTCTGATATTCTAACAATTCTGCCAGTTCACCAACTTAATGATGATAATAATAATAATAATATGCCCTGATGCAGTACTAGGCAGTGGCTCTCATGGTTTCTGATCTTAACTGATTGGAAGTGTTATCATGTACATTGTTTTGTCTTGGTATAAAAGAAGGGCTACAGCAAATATTCTGCTCAATGCCACAGATTTGCTTGTCAATTGTTTGACCATAACCAGTTGAGCATGTCTCCTATGTGCATCTCTGATCATGAGCAGAAGTAGTTGGGGAGCATAGCCACGTGTTGAGAGGAATTCTTTGGAGTTTGGATAATTCACCTTTGGAAACATAGGTGTTTTGTTCAACATCCTTAAACAACCCTTATTCAAGGACCTTTTGAGTGGTATGGGCTACTCAACCCGAAGAAAATTCTAACTGGGCCCCACCTGCAAGGTCATGCGTTGTTTATCTTGATATGAGATCACCATGTCACGCACATATGGTTGTGATGCATGTGCCTGGTGTACCCTTATCAGACGGGTAGTCACGATGGGTATACTGGGCTTTGTATATTTTACCCAAGTGACACTTCAATGGCATGCACTGCTCTCTCACTCAGTAATAATAAGGTACAGGAGTGTCTGTGTGGTTAGAAATTTATTTCCTAACTACCTTACTTCAGGTTCAGTCCCACAGTGTGGAACTTTAGGCAAATGTCTTCTACTATAGCCCCAGGCCAACCAAAGTCTTGTGAGTGGATCTTAACTTAAAGAAGCACATCATATATACATGTATGTATGTATGTATGTATGTATGTATGAATATATATATATATATATATATATATATATATATATATATTGAACCAATTTCGATGACTGGCACCCGTGCCAGTGGAGCGCTAACAACTCCATCCAAGTGGGACCACTGCCAGAGCAGCTGTCTGGCTTCCATGCCAGTGGCACATAAAAAACACCATTTGAGCATGATCATTATCAGCGTCGCTTTACTGACATATGTCGTGGGTCTTCTATCATCAGTCTTGTCTAGGTGTAATATATCTAGGGGGAGCCCTACCTATCTAACCTCTGGCCAGAATCTAGCAGCATATACTTTAGTTCAACTATGTCCATCCTAAGGGATAGCTAAAGGGAAAAAGAGGCCTACACTGATTGTCCTTCTGCTTACCTTATGTTACCGGCCCTACATTTCTAGCAAGTCCCCTCTCGCCCCACAACATCCCTCATATTTAAAATTTTCAGATTGTAAATGTCCATCTATATCTTCCATATTCAAAGTTTACAATCCTCAGATGGTTTTCTTGCAGTTTTATTGGTGATAAATGCTGTCTACAGCAATTCGAATATGTTACCGACCATCATAGCTGGGAGATTTTTATTCACCATCACAATCTGTGCAAGACAACTGTCAAGAAATGAACAGATGCCATTTCACACCATATGCTCTGCAAGCTCCCCCCCCACACACACACACCAAATTGCAACCTTGTTTTCTATAACTTTTGCAGAATCCTCCTATTTGCTCCTCCTCAACCAAAACGGCTATTCTCAATATTTATTGCTCACTTACCTTCCAGCTCCACATGACACACACACAAATCCTTACAAAACTCCTTTAGTTGATTCTACCATGTACCTACAGACCCCAGGTACAACCACTTTCACCAAAGGTGATAAATCCCGATTGTCTCCCTTCTTTTATCTTCAAACAGTACTCAACACCAATACTTCTCAAACTATCTGATGTGGCATACTGGTAGTTTTTTTATTTTTAGTTTTTTCCAATGTGCCAGGGACCAGTAATATTTCTTAGCAATATTAATTTATTGTGTGTCACATGGCTAGCTAGAGGCGATGGCCTCTTGGAGCTAATCAACGGCAGCATTCGTCCTATATATCTGGACTGCCATGTCAGCTTGGCGATAACTATTAATATCCAGTACCGCTGACCATAGTCTCGTTTAGAGATACTTAGAAATTTTAATATTTCTATTAATATATATAATGAATATAATAAAAGTTGACAATTTTCTTTTGTCTTATATTTATTCTGTAAACAAATAATACAATATTACATAAGCATCGCATGGCTCAGTGGTTAGAGCGTCGAGCTTACGATCGTGAGGTTGTTAGCTCGAATCCTGGACCGGGCTGCATGTTGTGTTCTTGAGCAAGGCACTTTATTTCACGTTGCTCCAGTTCACTCAGCTGTAGAAATGAGTTGCGATGTCACTGGTGCCAAGCTGTATCGACCTTTGTCTTTCCCTTGGATAACACTGGTGGCGTGGAGAGAGGAGGCTGGTATGCATGGGCGACTGCTGGTCTTCTATAAACAACCTTGCCCGGACTTGTGTCTAGGAGGGTAACTTTCTAGGTGCAATCCCATGGTCATTCATGACCGAAGGGGGTCTTTACCCCTTACATAAGCATTTTATAAGGTTTCTTTCTTTTCTGGAAACTGCGTACCGGCTGCTGATGGCTTGCGGACTGGCACTGGTCCGCAGACCACCACTTTGAGTAGCACTGCTCTACACTACTTGCTTCTGTTCTCAAAAGAGACAAAAAACAAAAATCTCTCTCTTGACTACCTCTATCTATAGAAATATGCAAGAATGAGTCCCACTCCCAAGAATGGTAACCTCTTTTACTCTGCAATCAACCAATCTTATAAACAACGATTTCCTCTATTATTTAGAGTTTCTTTCCTTCCTTAGTTTGAAACAGTATGGTTTCTGTTGATCCAAATCAAATGTTTTCTCTATGTTATGAACCAGATTTTTCTTAATTTAAAAACTTTGGTAAAGCATTTAATATTAAGTAAACTCTTTGACCACAACTAGGAAGTCATGCCTATGGTCTCCATCTGTCTCTGAACTCTCAAATTGGAAGTTTCCTGTCTGATAGCTTCATCACAGCAGGCATTGTCAAATTTGACCCAAATTCCCTACTTCAAAGTTTGGTTAAATCCTCCACAATTTTTTTTTTTAGTTTACTAATGACCTACTTGTTATTACTTCTAACTACACTTACTTCCATGCACATGACAACATCCTCCACTCTTCTTTAACCTTCTATAGACAGCTGTTATCATTGTACAATTTAGATACCACACCCTAGACATAAATTGGTTCCACAAATACCCACCAATGTGGAAATAAACTTGTTTTCTTTGAAAGCACAAGCACAATAGCTATCACACATATCATAACTGACAGCTAAATCTATCAAAGCTGTTACAAATGCCACTCTTTATAATTTCTCATGATCATTCATGGGAACCACATAAGTATATGTTTTCGAATTTCTTTTGCAAGATTCCTGATGTGTAATCATGTGTTGAAGTAGGGATGGTCATATTTTGGGTTGGTCATTTATTTATTTGGTCTTCACTTCATATATATTATTGTTCTTATTTTATGCCCATTGTCTGGAAATCTTTTGTGAGGAGGAGACAGCACATGGGATGGGGAATCACTGAAGAGGTCTTTCATCACACATCTTGTGACCTCTTCAGCGTTTCTCCATCCCATGGTGTCTCCACTTGACAAAAGATTTCCAGACAAAGGACATAAAATAGGAAAAATGGTAAATCTGGATTGAAGAGTGAATAAATAGCGCGTGTATTTATTTGGCAAAAAAACTAAAATGACCACCCCAAAGTATGACAAACACACAAAAATTATATTCTAAATTTGTATCTAGAACACTGTTTCTTTTTTTTTTTTCAATACCGAAAGATATCTCGGCCAAGATCAATTATTGATCATTTGCAAAGCTAAAATGAAACTCACAGTAAAATACTGTTCATATAAACATAAACACCCTAAACCCTATAAAAATGACCATCTAGCACAATGTTTCTGAACCATGTTTTACCTGTGGACCCCTTTGATTTCTATTTTACTTGGAGGGCCCCTCCTAGCCATTCAATGTTAAAAACAATCCTATTTTCAAAATTAAGTATTATTAGGAATTGTATAAAAATAATTATTAAAATATACTGTGTATTGTAAAAGTATAACCAATTTATTGAGATATTTTAATAACAAAATATTATATGAACCCCACCCCAAGGGCTATATGGACCCCAGTTGAGAACTACTGAGAAAGCTTATCTGGTAAAAATAAAAAAAAAAAAAAGGCGAGCTGGCAGAAACGTTAACATGCCAGATGAAATGCTTAGCAGTATTTCGTCTGCCGTTACGTTCTGAGTTCAAATTCCGCCGAGGTCGACTTTGCCTTTCAACCTTTTGGGGTTGATAAATTAAGAACCAGTTATGCACTGGGGTCATTGTAATCAACTTAATCCCTTTGTCTGTCCTTGTTTGTCCCCTCTATGTTTAGCCCCTTGTGGGTATGAAAGAAATAAGAATCTGGTAAAAATTCATATAAACATGTTACAACTTCTGACCCACATATAATTACTTCTCTTTTCATCAATTTCACTGGTCAAAGAGGCTCTGTGGGGGTCATGAAAACTGCTCCCTTCCTCCAGATCTAATAGTAAGTGAAAGGAAAAAAACCCTGAAGCACCATTCCATAATAAAGCCCTAAGAGCTGTATTTTCTAATGTTCCATAAGTGTTTTATAACATTCTAATAACCTTCTTATAACCATTCGCTACAGTTTTAACAGTACACATGGCTCAGTGGTTAGATCGTTACGCTCACAATCATGAGGTAGTGAGTTTGATTCCCAGACCAGGCTGTGTGTTGTGTTCTTGAGCAAGACACTTTATTTCATGTTTACTCCAGTTCACTCATCTCTTTTACTCTTTTACTTGTTTCAGTCATTTGACTGTGGCCATGCCGAAGCACTGCCTTTAGTCAAGCAAATCGACCCCAGGACTTATTCTTTGTAAGCCTAGTACTTATTCTATCGGTATCTTTTGCTGGACTGTTAAGTTACGGAGACGTAAACACAACACCATCAGTTGTCAAGTGATGTTGGGGGGACAAACACATATATACATACATATATATATATATATGTATATATATATACGACTGGCTTCTTTCAGCTTCTGCCTACCAAATCCACTCACAAGGCTTTGGTCGACTCGAGGCTATAGTAGATGACACTTGCCCAAGATGCCACGCAGTGGGACTGAACCCGGAACCATGTGGTTCATAAGCATGCTACTTACCACACAGCCACTCCGTAGAAATGAGTTGTAACATCAATAGTGCCAAGCTGTATTAGCCTTTGCTTTTCCCTTGGATAACACTGGTGGCGTGGAGAGAGGATGCTGGTATGCATGGGCAATTGTTGGTCTTCCCTAAACAGCCTTGCCCGGACTTATGCCTCGGAGGGGAACTTTCTAGGTGCAATCCCATGGTCAGTCATGACCAACAGAGGTCTTTTTTTTTTTCAACATTTTTAACAGATATGATGTGGAAACCTCTTTATATATGACTATGGTATAGTTCCAGCCATGACTCACCTGCACAATTACCTATTTTACTGGATTTAGGAAATAATACTAAGAATGCTCAAGATTGCACAAAAAGAAAAAGAGAGAAAATGAAATGATTTGATGTAAAAAAAAAGTGTGTGTGTGTGTGTGTGTGTAGGCACAATGGCTGTGTGGTTTAGAAGCTTGCTTTGTAGCCATGTGGTTTTGGGTTCAATTCTATTCCCTGGCACCTTGTGTGTGTGTATCTTCTACTACTAGCCCCAGGCTGACCAATACCTTGTGAGTGAGATTTGACAGATGGAAGCTATGTGGAAGCTTATTATGTGTGTATGTGTGTATATGGAGTGGTGCTGAAAAGTTCTTGGCTTTGGATAAAAGAAAATACAAGAGGATCAGTTAATTATGATTTTATTCAACATATTCCCCTCTCAGATTCACACACTTATTGCAGTGGTCCTTCAGTTTTTCTGAGCCCCAAAAATAGAACTCGGAAGGTTGGACCTCCAGCTTGGCCCTTCACAATACCCTTAACCAATACCAGGAACTTGTCAACACCTCCTCATATGTCTGTGTGTGCCTGCCTTTGCCCCTGCCAACCAAAGTTGGTTTGTTTACATCCCTATCAACTTAGTGACACAGCAAAATAAAAACGACAGAACATGTATCAGACTTAAAAACAAGTACTAGGGTTCATTTGGTCCACTAAACCCTTCATAATGTTGACCTATCCTGGCTGCATTTCAGTGGCAGAAACAGTAAAAGATTCACCTTAGACCTTTATCTTCAGCCTTGGGTTTGTCTTATTTTCCCACCTTTTGTTCTATCCATTTTTCTATTTCTACCATCCTTCCACTTTTCTATCTGTCTCTCTACTTTCCTTTTCAAATCCTAGGTGACATCATTTTCCATGTCCTTCTACACATCTTATCTTGATGCTGTCTCAAAGCCATAAGACCTTTATTGATATGTTTATATTGACACTTGTACCAGGCTGTCATTTGTTTGTTTTCATCACCATCTTTTACGTTTGCTCATTTATTCACAGCAAATCTTTGCTGTTGACTTCACCAAAATGAACTATTTTAGCATTAAAGACATGGAACTTTTATGATCTTTGGATGATAACTAATGAGAGAAGAGCATGTTCAGTGCGTGAATTTACTGTCTGTTCTTTTGTTATTCTTCTGTGCAATATTTAAATTATATCATCATCATCGTTTAGCGTCCACTTTCCATGCTGGCATGGGTTGGACGGTGCAACTGGGATCTGGGAAGCCAGAAGGCTGCACCAGGCTCCAGTCTGATCTGGCAATGTTTCTACGGCTGGATGCCCTTCTTAACGCCAACCACTCCGTGAGTGTAGTGGGTGCTTTTTACATGCCACCTGCACAGGTGCCAGACAAGTCTGGCAAACGGCCATGATCGGATGGTGCTTTTTACGTGCCACCGGCACGGAGGCCAGGCGAGGCTGGCAACGGCCTTGATCGGATGGTGCTTTTTACGTGCCACTGGCACGGCCACGATCGGATGGTGCTTTTTACGTGCCACCCAAATGTGGCTAGCCTTTAAGGGTCGCTGCTACTATAGCTTATAGCCCCAGGAATACATCTCCTCCAGCTGGCTATTGACACAGTATCTGTGCCCTATCAGTATTTGCAAAGGGAAGTCATCGTTCCCATCTCCAGCCTGACGTGATACACATGGACCCGGGTTTCTGGGTATTGACCCATCATCAGCGTGCGACAACCACCGGTTGGCAATGGGAAATGGTTCTCAGTGCAAATATATATATATACTTTTCCCAGTGATGAAAAGTCACTGATCTTGAAAAAGTAGAAACAAGCAATAATGAATCTCTGAGCAAGATATAAACAGTAGCTGCACGACATCGTGAAGTATATTTACCACTTAAATGTGGATAACTCTTAAGGGTCGATGCTACTGTAGCTTGTAGCCCCAGGAAGACATCTCCTCCAGCTGGCTTGGTAGTTAAGATAAATCCCAGCTGTTTCCTCTTGAAGCACATCCATTTATTCCATTTCTACAATCCAGTATGTAGTCACAGCTAGTGGAGGCGTAATGGCCCAGTGGTTAGGGCAGCGGACTCGCGGTCATAGGATCGCGGTTTCGATTCCCAGACCGGGCGTTGTGAGTGTTTATTGAGCGAAAACACCTAAAAGCTCCACGAGGCTCTGGCAGGGGGTGGTGGTGATCCCTGCTGTACTCTTTCACCACAACTTTCTCTCACTCTTACTTCCTGTTTCTGTTGTACCTGTATTTCAAAGGGCCGGCCTTGTCACTCTCTGTGTCACGCTGAATATCCCCCAGAACTACGTTAAGGGTACACGTGTCTGTGGAGTGCTCAGCCACTTACACGTTAATTTCACAAGCAGGCTGTTCCGTTGATTCGGATCAACCGGAACTCTCGTCGTTGTAACTGACGGAGTGCTTCCACAACAGTCATAGCTGCTGATGTATGTTAGTCAAAATACATATTAAGTGAGAATTAGGGAAATATCAATTGTATAAAAAAAAACAGGATAACACCCACTTTCCTGTTTTGTTGTATATATATATATTATTTTACTTGTTTTAGTCATTTGACTGTGGCCATGCTGGAGCAACACCTTGAAGTGCTTTTGTTGAACAATTCAACCTCAGGGCTTATTCTATCGGTCTCTTTGCCAAACCTCTGAATTCTGGGGATGTAAACACACCAATACCAGTTAAGGATGATGGGCAGAACAAACACAGACACAAAGACACACACTCCTAGATACATACATATTTACATAATGGGCTCCTTTCAGCTTCTGTCTACCAAATCTACTCATAAGGCTTTGGTCGGCCCAAGGTGCCACACAATAGACTGAGCCTTTTTTGCCACACACACACACAATGAGCTCTATATTAAACACAGCTATACAATCTATACTCTCTCTTAACTCTTTTACTTGTTTCAGTCATTTGACTGCGGCCATGCTGGAGCACT
>NC_043013.1:7715850-7770850 GCF_006345805.1 Octopus sinensis
TAGTTATTGTCTTTTTTTCTTCATCGTGGCTTAACAGAATTTTGAAATATTTAAACATGTGTGGAACAGGCCGACAGTTTTATTCCTGTGTTTATTATATTATATATTTTTTGTTGAAATGAGACAGACACACACACACACACACACAGGTGTTGTTATAGAATTCTGTCTATGGTGTTCCTGTACGGGGAAAGCCTCTCTTCAAACTTCACAATGGTAACTCGGTGCTTTTAACCGCCTCCCTTTTGCTCGTCTATAACGATGGAAACAATGACCGATTTTCTATAAAACAATGCCTAATGCCTGACTTGTTTTATGGCTGCAGGCACTGCAGACACAATTTAAAGAAGCTGGAGCCGGTGTTGTTTTAAATAAATGCTTATGATCTATCTATTCGTTGTTATTTCATTTAAGACAAATCTATATCAATTTAAGGAGCAATAGAAGAAAATGTAATTATTATATTTCTAATTTAGCTTGTCATTTTTCTGTCTTAATTTCATTTAAGGCAGATGTAGACAGTTGTAATTATAATGTAGGTGTAATTGTTATATATTTCTAATTTCTTTTCGCTTCTGCCTGAGTGTCTCGGGATGCGGTCTTCTGTGAACGTATACAGCTTAACATTTAAAAATTAATGTATCTCATCTTTCTCTCCATCCGATGCTAATTATATAACGTTCTTAGACATATAAATTTTAAGACAATAGGGTATGATTTAAGGGATATTTGACTGCTATTTTTAGCAGAGCAAGCGACTACGTAGAGGCTCTCTTGTTGGCTCATTAAGAAAGCTAATTATCTCCTAATTAATAAACGGAAATCTCTCACCAAGCTGTGAATGTGACCGTTTCGATTCTTTTGACTGTAGCGATTTAATTTAATTCACTTCTGTCGTTAAAGTCCTTGAGAGATGGATGAATGTCACACATTCTTACATCATTTTCCCTTTGTAAACTCGGCAGCTGTAAAGAATTAATGTTGCTGAAATTATTGTGGCGGACACTAACCAACCGATCAGTGGTTTCAATTCCGATTTAAACAATAGTGCTTCATTTATGGCGGTAATGCCTTTGGGAAGACACGATTGTCAAATAATAACCATTTTCTCATTTTCAAAGTCTTTTGTGTTACAGCAAAACAAACCAATAGTATTTATCCAGTTGATTGATTTGTATGTGGTCAACAAACCTTGTCGGATCTATCGTCCCTTAGGGAACTTCTATGTGGCCGTTCGAACTGGCTAGTAATAGCAGCCAAACTTTCAACTCTTGTCCAGTCATCTTAAAAAGGGAAAGAAAAAAATAACGAAGGACACATAGGACGAAATAAGTTTGGATGCACAAAAAGATGGGATGGTCACGGTTTGGACGCTGTTGATCATAGGCATGACTGGATCAAGATTAACCAGTGGTTAAATAACAATATACTGTCTTCGCTAATGGGTCTGCTTTGCCAGGATTGATCCGAGAGGCTAAGCAACCACATCAACCCGTAATTCATCAAGCTTAATTAAAATGCAAATCGAATAGAAACTTTGAAAAACTAACACTTGGAATAGATAAATCGGTTTTCATTCTTTATTGTGGAAGGGGGCTTCATTGTACATCATCTTTCGAGGAGAGAAATTATAAAGAAAAATTAAAAACGAAAACGCATGGACACAATTTCGATTTTTTTTCCCATGCCCGAAGCAGGAAAAAAAAAAAAAGGAAAAGGAAAACAAACGTTACATAGACTTCTAGATAAACTATTTAGATTTCACAGTTGATTTTTTATAAGTCAGTTCTTTGTTCGGATCATAATCTCTCTCTTCACAGCCAATATTTGGGCGTTGAATATTAAAAAAAGGTTATCTTGTCACGATATGATATGCTTCATTAGATTACAGTTCACGCATTATTATTGTTGTACACCCTATGACTAATAACAATTATCTACTTCTTCCCCCACCACCTCTCTCATACAAGCTCAGTCAGCTGAAAGTAAATCTTTTTATACCCTCACACAAAACACTATATGAATCAGCTGCAGAGTACTTGACCGGCACTTTATTTTATCGAGCCGGAAGAATGAAAGGCGACGCCGAGTTTAAATCCCTTCGAGGTCGACCTCTATGGAGAACGTAAAGGCTCGTCCGACGCCCCAGCGAATTTGCCAATTACATCTTTTTCTGTCTCTACTGGAAAATCTTCCAGCCGTGCCTTCAGCATGATAAATATATAGCTAAATGTAAGCTACCCTACATTAGATGGTGAACCGAAAATAACGACTAATTTCTTGAAATTACAAATCTAATGAAAAAAAAAATTGTAGCGTCAATGAAAATTTGTTGTCAGAGGAAATAAGGGAGAGAACTCTTGAAAATTTAAATCTACTTCTAGGTTGAAATATGCAAGAAGGTGCGGGGCAGAGAAATGAATTTGATCATAGCTGATAAGTTCGGACACGTTCTGATCATATTTGAACCTCCTTGACAAATCTTAAATCAACTAAGAATTTGTGTCAAGAGATATACTCTTTTTACTCGTGTATAATACGAGAAACTTAACGCCAAAAAATATCAGGGTAAAATTAGTGACCTGGGTGAGAGGCAGTGTATTCGTGAGAAATATATTTGGGAAGCAAAACTAAACTACTTCCAGCTCAGCTCACCAGACAATATACGCACAATCCCTCTCACTCCCACACACACGCCGTCAGCTTTCTGGACCTCCAACCACGTCTTTCATTGGCCCCTAGATGGGGAAGCATTATGCTTGTTGGTGAGGGGGGGGGGGCTTGGGTAGATAAAAGGGATTATTGATATTTAGGTACAAAATGTCGGATCGCGAAACTTGCTGAGTTTGCCATGAGCCCTCGGACTCAAAGCCGAAATTTAATCCTGTTTCCATGGTGTAGTACAAAAGCCCCCTTGCCCCCTAAACGGGACATGTCGGTCTGTCGCAGGGAAAACTTCCCGGCTATTGCTAGAATTCGTTTACCGCTGAGTGGACTGGCGCGACATGAAACGAAGTGTTTTGCTCAAGAACACAACGTATCGCTCAGTTTGGGGAATCGAAATCAACATCCTACATGAGTACTACACCTTAGCCTCTGGGTCACGTGTCTTCACTGCGTTACCTGTCCTTGGGTAAAATACAGTGGTACTTTTTTTTGTGTGTGTGATGGGGTGGTGCTGGTGGTGGATTGGCAGAATCGTTAGAGCATCTGACAAAATGCTTTGCGTTATTTCTTTCGGCTCTTTACGTTCTCAGTTCAAATCCTGCCGGGGTCAACTTTCAGTTTCATCCTTTCGGGGACAAATAAACTACCAGTCGAGCATTGAAATTGATGTAATCGACTAACACCCTTCTCTAAAACAAACAAAAAATCGCTAGCCTTGAACTTAAAATTAGAAACTAGTTTTTTGTGAAAAGCTGTCACTGATTTGACAAATTAAAATATTCCTTTCGATTATAGATACACGGCCTGAAATTTCGAGGGGAAGAGCTAGTCGATTGTTTTATCAAAACTGAAAGAATGAAAAGCGCAGTCGACCTCGGCGGAAATTGAACGAAAAGACGGGCAAAATGCCGATAAACATTTTGTCCGACTCGCAAACAATTCTGCCAGCTAGACAAATTAAAATAGGAATTTTCCCAGGGTGCCTTCTGCACGAAACCCTTATGTATAAGTGCAAGCTATCATTTCTGAAGCAGCGAAACGAAAATAACTTTTAATTAATTGAAATTACAACCTTAATGAGTAAGAAAAAATTAATTGATGTTAAAAATAGTTTTCAAATGGCTTATTTTAATAGGAATTATGCAGGGATTAGAGAGGAAGGAAGTTGGGTCTTTTGGCAGCCGTAGTGACAACCCCAGACGTGTGTTTAATTGTACCGAGAGAAAATTTTCGTTAATTTTCATTACTTCTAATTTTCATTAGGGTTATAATTTTAATTAATTAATTACATTTTTTTTTATCACCATTTCAAGTATGGTATTTTGTTCCTAACTATATAGCTACACGTTCTACATACAGAAAATATGTTTGGGAAATTTTCCAAAATCATTTAAAAACTTTATATATTTTTTTAATCTTTTTCTCACTAGATTTGTAATTTCAATAACTTAGAAAATCATTTTCGTCTCACCATTCTTAAGTATGGTTAATTCATAATAAGCCTTTTGTGCTTCCTTCTACCTAATCTATTAACACACTAAAAAAAAAAATTTTTTTTTCGACCATACGGTCACTTATCTTCTGAAGTACAATTTCGTTAATGCATAAACAAACACACATATGACAGACAGGCATACATACACAGACAAACAGGTAGACATACATACATACTCACAGACAGGCAGACAGGCATACTTACAGACAGGCAGACATACATACATACTTACAGACAGGCAGACATACATACTTACAGACAGGCAGACATACATACTTACAGACAGGCAGACATACATACAGACAGGCATACATACATACAGACAGACAAACAGGCATACATACATAGACAGACAGACAGACAAACAGGTATACATACATACATACATACATACATACAGGCAGGCAAGCATACATACAGACAGAGACAGGTATACATACATACATACAGAGAGACAGACAAACAGGCATACATACATACATACATACAGGCCAACATACATACAGGCAGGCATACATATAGACAGACAGGCAGGCATACATACAGACAGACAGGCCATACATACATGCAATACATACATACAGACAGGTATACATACATACATACTGACAGACAGACAGACGCACGCACGTGTGTAGGGGGGCGAGCTGATAAAATCGTTGGCGAGTCGGACAAAATGCTTGGCAGTGTTTTTCTTTTTCCGGCTTTACGTTCCGGACTCAAATTCCATCAAGATCGACTTTGCCTTTAATCCTTTCGAGGTTGGTAAAACAGGTAGCATTTGGGACGAAACAATCGATTTACCTACGCCCTTAAAATAGTTGGCCTGGCGCCAAACTTTGAAACCATAAACGTACATATACATACATAAACACACACACACACACACATATATGCAAATATACATCAATGCATACATAAATACTTACACACATATACATAGATAACACACATGCATATATACATACGTACATACACACATGCATGCATACATGGATACATACACACAAACATACAATATATGGCGTGGCTGTGTGGTAAGAAGCTTTGCTTCCCAACCACACAGTTCCGGGTTCAGTCCCACTGCGTGACACTTTCGGCAAAGTCTTGTGAGTGGGTTTGGTAGACGGAAACTGATAGAAACCCGTCGTGTGTCTATATATATATATATATGTGTGTGTGTGTGTGTGTGCGAGTCTTTGTGTCTGCCCCCACCTCATTACAACCGGTGTTGGTGTGTTTACGTCTCCCGTAACCTAGCGGTTCGGCAAAAGAGACCGATAGAATAAGTACTAGGCTTTCAAAGAATAAGTCCTGGGGTCAGTTTGTTCGACTAAAGGCGGTGCTCCAGCATGGTCGCAGTCAAATGACTGAAGCAAATAAAAATTATATGTGTCTGTGTGCATACACACATGCATGTATACACACATTAGATTCCGGCACTAGCTTCTGTATCCCTAAGTATTTGCAGCATCGGGTGAAGAGCAGACAAAATAAATTTATTCAAATTGTGCCCCACATGCCTTATATATTCGTAACAGTTTGGGATCTTGTCTCGGTGGTATACGGACCTATAAAAGAGTGAGTGTTCGAGCCAATGAAACGACCCTACGCTGTTGCTCGACGTACTAGATAAAAGTTACAAAACTCCCTCAAATCATGCCCCATCAAATTGAAGAGACAATGGACACGTTTGCTATTGTAAATTTAGATAGACAATGGCCAAGAATGGGTTGGAATAACTAAGGTTAATTGAGAGCTAGATTCAAACTCGGATTTTGTTCACAAAACAAAGAAAGGCAATCTTTCGTCTCTAGTAGACCTTTCCGTCGATTTCCGTAAAAATTTTTTTTTTTTTTACATATGGGCTTTCGGGATCTTTTGAAGTAATGAGAGCGAAAGAGACTAAGAGAAAGCGATTGTATGACGAGGGAAGTTCTTTTGAAGTTACCGTGCATGTGAAGCATTGATGTACATGTGTATGTGTGTGTGTGTTTGATGGGGTGTGGGAGACAGACAGTATGTTGTGTAAGTGAAGTGCTTCTGTTAGTGTGTGTGAAGAGACTGAGTAATGTGTGAAAGAGAGAGATAACTGAAATTTTTTACTCGGTGTATGTGTATATGTATGTATATTACTTCAAAAGTTCCCGCAAGCCCATATGTAAAAAAAAAATTTTTTTTACGGAAGTCGACGGAAAGGTCTACTAGAGACGAAAGATCGCCCAAAGAAAATATGCTTGCACTCATTCATAAGTACAACTTAACTGTAAACACACTTGAGAGGAGACAGGTCTCTCGGAAACAATGTCAGGGATCTGGTTTCGATATCTTGGTAACACACGTTGCTTAACATATTTCGGCAAGTTAAGGCGGCGATGTGACAGAATAGTTAGCACGCCAGGCCAAATTCTTAGCGGCATTTCGTCTGTCTTTGCGTCCTGAATTCAAATTCCGTCGAGGTTGACTTCACCTTTTATCCTTTCAGGATCGATAAAATAAGTGCCAATGAAGCTCTTGGGTCGATGTAAGCGATTTCCCGCCATTGCCGGAATTACTGGCCTTGTGCCAAAATTTGAAACCAATATATTTTGACAAGGCGAGTGAATTGGCAGAATCGTTAACACGCCGAGCAAAATATTTAGCGGCATTTCGTCCGTCTTTAAATTCTGAGTTCAAATTCCGCCGAGGTCGACTTCACCTTTCATCTCTTCAGGGTCGATAAAATAAGTACCAAATGAGCACTGAAGTCGATATATTCAACTAATTTCCTCCCTTGAAAGTGCTGGCCTTGTGCCAAAATTCGAAACCAATATATTTTGGCAAGTTATGAACGGCATAACACCTATTTCCCTTCCAAAATCCATCAAACTCACCACTTATTTGGTTGAAGCGCTTCTTTCTTTTATTTGTTTCAGCCATTGGACTGCGCCCAGGCTGGGGCACCGTCTTGAAGGGTTTAGTAAAAGAATTCGGGATCTTTTCCTTTTGAACGGCGCATGTCAACACAATTTCTTGTTAACTAAACACTTTAAAACTTCGTATACTGGTAGAATGTGTCAAAATAAAACATTTTTTCCTCTTGGCTTTCTTGATAAAATTGTAATTCGTTTGTTTAACGTAGTTTAATTTTTCGAATTTTAACCAATCAATTGCCTCTAATTGAGCTAAAATCATTTGCTGCGTCTAAAACTGAGACAACATCCTGTCACTAACCCTCACCCTAAATTTTAGCCTTTCGTTTTTTTTTTTTAATATACGTAAAGATGAAATCGATCTCTCAGTTTTTTTATCGCTTATTCTTGGTTTACAACTAATTTTTCTCTCAGAGTAAGGTCTAGGCCCTTGGATTAGAAACTGTCAAATTACCATTTCTTAAATGATAGTGATAATTGTTGTCATAGTTACCACTATAGTCGCATGTCTACTATTTTAACGTATATTCCATGCCTCTTCTGCATGTACCAAGCCTTATGAAGCCTGTCTCTAGGCACCCCTACGAACATCTGTTGTCTATTAACTTTATATGCACTTCTGTACCCTGTCGAGACAAAGTGACCCACTGGTTAAAGTATAAGACTATCTAATAAGGGAGCGTTATTCTATACACCCACTGTAAGTGTCTCGTATTTCTGGGCAAGCTAGTTTATTTTACATTGCTGAAATTCACAGAATTGGCGACGTGGAGAAAAGGTACTAAGTTCATCTGAAAATGTCACCTGCGATAGACTGACCTTTTTAGCCAGCGGAAGAGTTATCGCCCATTCACTTTACGCCTTGAAACTGCAAGCTTAAGATTGGCTTGTCAAAAGACAGTCGGTGCTTCAGAAGTGGGCTTTTTTTTTTTTTTTTTACACACACCGGCATAATAATTTGTGTTACACCTTTATTATAAAGCGCTCGTGGACGCAATGGACTGCTACCTGTAGTAGAATTTGAAATTGATCTTAAAAAAGCGTGCCTTTTAAATAAACCTGAACTGTGCTCACTAAAATACTGCACAACTAACCGGAAAAAGAAAATCGCACACACACGCGGAGGGCTCTATATGGTTACTCGCTTGCTAAATATAGCAGCCAAATATCCCGTCTTAAAAGAGAAGGACATTCTTTAGATAATGCAATCCGATATGCTCATGAAAAAATAATTAGAAGATATATTATGCCTGAATAATAAAAAATAAATAGATCGTCAAAGTTGGAACACCTTAAGAACACAATAACAGGCATTGTCAATCTGTCTTTTTCCAAACAACAAAGGCTTCTTTATGTGGTTGTTCCACTTGCTAGAAGTAATAGCCAAATCTCTCTGAATCTACACCTTATCGTGCAAAAAAAGGAACATGTTGATTACTGAAGTTCATTATTCTCGGAAGAAAGAGAAAAAAAATGCACAGTAGGGGATTGGAACTATCGCTGCTAGCATGAATCTAAACAATATAACTCGCCTTCTAAAGAACTGTTTAGTAGAAAGAAAAGCTGGGAACGTTGTATAACTTTTCCTAAGTTTATGGGAAATGAAATAGCTTCAACTGGGGATTGAAACTGCGTCGCAGTATTAATTCTCCTTAGTAATTACCAACTTTTTTTTTCTTCTCAATCCACGAAAAACGTACTAAAAGTACATAAAGTATTCTTCTCTACTCTAGGCACAAGGCCCAAAATCTTTGGGGAGGGGGGCAGTCGATTAGATCGACCCCAATATGGGCAAAACTTCCGCCCGTCCCCGCCAAAAATCACCCGTTAAAAAAATTTTTTTTTTCGACGGGGAATGCGAATCCGCAAAAAATTTGGCAAAAATCATCATTTTTAAATAAACCCCACCTCACCCTCAACCTCATTTCCTTCATTTTTAAAAACTTTTTTCAGAATTTTTTTTTTCAAAATATGCAGAAAAATACGGAGATATTCTGAAAAAAAATTTCCAAAAATTTTTGTAAAATCTTTTTTGATAAATATGCAGAAAAATACGGACATTGGGGTTTTAGGATTAGGGTTAGGGGAAAAAAAGTCAAAATTGAAGAATTTAGGGAGGAAAGAGGATAAAATTTAACAATGCCGCTTTTTGGTAATTTTCCGGAACCTCCGTATCCGAAAACGGGGTTTTCACAAAAGAATTTTTTTTTTAACAAATTTGGGTGAAAATGAGTGGAGGGCGGAAGTTTTTCTCCAATATGCAACTGGTACTTAATGTATCACCCTCGAAAGAATGAAAGGCCAGCTCGCCGCCTTAAATACGTAAAGCATTAACATGGTATTACATTTAAAAAGTTTTGTAGAATTTAAATTGTTTTAAAAGAGAGGCGAGTAGACACCTTGTGCTTTGATGCAAAGGAATATGCATGCACCGATATGATGTCTTAAAAAAAATAAAAACACCCAAGTTTTGCAAAATATCCTACCACTTTCCGACTCGCCTCCAAAACTTGCGGCACATCTGTGCTTTATGTGTGTTTTGCAAACGTCTAATCCAGCAAAAAATTCAGAATCCAAGGAAACTAATGTGTGTCAATTGGAGAGTTGGATAAGTATATTCGGCGCGAGAGTTTATAAAATCGTTTTCAGGGTTAACCTTTCTTCCGGGAGGGAAGGAGAGGGAAAGGTGTCATTGTCACCCTCAATGATTGGTTATTTCAAGCCCAGGAGAACACAAAGAGTACCGAGGGACCGTACGTTTGATTCTTCTCAGCACTGCAATGAGATATGGGTTAAAATAATTGATTCTCCAATGTCACAGTCTGTCTGGCTGTACGTAGTTCCACAGCTCTGAAACAATTTTCTGCTGTTGATCCTTAAATATGTTCTTGCTGTGACCATCGAGGGTCTGCGCAGTGGATTGAATCAAATCCTTTACTGTGTCACTGCGAAGCGGACTTCTCAACTATATAGCGATTAGTGGGAAAACATAAATTAGAAAGAGGATAGCCAGTAGGAAAATCGCATGCGATGTAACTGGGCGCGAGACGAGAAGGATAATGATGAATGGGTTCGGATTTTAGTAATCAATGTATCAGTTAAAGGTCAGAATCCGTTGTAGTAGCAACAGGAGAAAGAGAGAACACCAGAACACGTGAAAGTCGTTGCTGAGCCCTTGGTTGATCAGACAACAGATTTTCCAAGAAAACCTAATCACTACATTGTCCCCGTTTTTTTTTCTTTTAAGACGACAAAGTGTAATTTGGGGGACGTTTGACAGTTATTTCAAGTAGGTCGAACATCCGTGTAATGATATCCTCGTTGACGAGAGAAAGAAATAATTGTAGGCTATATTGTTAAATAAAAACTTGTCTATCAGGTTTCGCGACATTTTTCTGCCGTCCTCACAATATCTACTTTATCTTTGTGTAAGCGTGCGTGCTACTGTATAACTACAGGTTACTCCCATTCGAACAGACTTATGATCAAAAGCACTCTAACCGTGACTGCAATTACGAGTATCTAATACTACTTTATCTTTCCTGTGTTTGCCCTCTTTTAAAACGTAGTGGGTATGTGATTTGAGGAAGATCCAACTGGTTTCTAGCAGTCGAGCGACCACCTAGAGGCTCTCTCTTATTGACACGAATATGTGGTGCGAGTAATATGTGTGGCAATGATGTGGATAGGATGTCAAATATATATATATATATATATATATATATATATATATATATATATATATAAGTAAAAAGTGAGATAGGGGTTATGAGTGTAACCCACTATGGGATATCAGTTATCCAATATACTGCTAGTGAAGTACCCAAAAGGCTAATACATAAATGCTAATAATTGCAATGCAATTAGTACATTTATTGAATTAGATGGGCGAAGGTAAAATATTTTACCTCAAAATCTTACTTATTGATGTATATTGTTTTATTCTGTCGGATTTGGATGTTCCTATTTAAGTAGTTAATAAATAATATGAATTGGTATTATCTGTAAGTTGATGATTGAAAGGAATCTGTTCTTCCATTTTCTTATTTGTATTATATATATATATTGCAGAAGCCTTGTTTTGGTTCTTCACGGTTCTGAATTCAAATAAATTCAAAACTTCAGATTTACCCTTTCACCCTTCGCTGCCCTTCGTCAAAATATCTACTTCCTGACTGAATTGCTAACAACAGCGATATAACCCCCCACTTCCAATAATAAAGACAGGGCAGAACAAGCACTACAACATTGATGGTCAAGTGTCACACGTAATTTCTCGCTCCCCATGAAACATTCTGATATGATTTTATTTAATTATTACTAAGAAGAACGACGGATAACAATGACCCCGTGACCTTTTTTCAAAGGCTCCGAAACCAGAAACTTGACCCGATTACTTGCAACACTGGCCGGGTCATTTTTTTTTTTTTTTTAGTTGAGCGACAGGTAGCCTACAACCTTAGATAAAAAATATATATATGTATATATATATATATATATATAAATAAATAAATAAATAAATAAAGAGTCAAATTAATTAATCAATAAATAACTTTTCCAAATAGTTCGGTATGTTAAAAGAACCATTATCAGTAACCTTATACAAAAATTCTATAATTATAGAATATATGGCTCAGTGGTTAGAGCGTCGAGCTTACGTTCGTGAGGTTGTGAGCTCGAATCCCGGACCGGGCTGCGTTTTGTGTTCTTGAGCAAAGCACTTTATTTCACGTTGGTCCAGTTCACTCAGCTGTAGAAATGAGTTGCGACGTCACTGGTGCCAAGCTGTATCGACCTTTGTCTTTCCCTTGAATAACACTAGTGGCGTGGAGAGGAGAGGCTGGTATGCATGGGCGACTGCTGGTCTTCCATAAACAACCTTGCCCGGACTTGTGTCTAGGAGGGTAACTTTCTAGGTGCAATCCCATGGTCATTCATGACCGAAGGGGGTCTTTACCCCTTATAGAATATATATATATATATATATAATATATATATATATATTATATATATATATATAAAGCATGGCTGTGTGGTTAAGACAATTAGTTTCGGGTAGTACTGCGCTGCACTTTCAGCAAGTGAATCTGATAGACAGAAACTGTGCGACTCTTCCCACCCCCCGCCCATACACGGGTGTATATATGCATCTTCGTGTATGTATTTCACAGTTTGATATATCAGGTTTGTTTTGTTATGCCTGTAACCGAGCAGTTTCGGCAAAATGAGACCGATAGTGTAAGTACCAGACTTTAACAAAAAGGCTGCTGTCCAATGACCGATCCGGTACAGTCTACCTGCAATCTTTTTTCGAGAAGCGGATCGCATGAGACATGGTTTATCATCAGGCGAGTCGTACTAATCCCTTCAGTAAGTCCCGCAGGTTGCAGTTTGCTCGTGACTGCAGTAGACCAATGATTACAGATGCTCAAGCCACAATCGTTCATTGTTCAGATATTACGTAAGAGGACTTCAGTAGGTTGTCCCATTCTTCCCCCTCCTTTTTCTTTTTGTCTTTGATTCGAGGGAGATTTAACAACTGTTCCAAACAGGCCAAGCAATCACGAAGAGGATTACTTACTGGCTCGTTTCAAACTTGAATTTTTTTCAGGGAAAAATATAAGGAATTAAAATTATAGTTTTAGTAAAAAAAGAGAGACAAGCTCAATTTTTAATATTGATTCAATGCGAAAAGTAATCAAAAATGACTCTCGGACTTCGCAGTTTGCGATTCTTTTGCTCTCTCCCACATCCAGGATGGTGCGGCAAATAGGAGGGTCACTGCTTCCGTAGCCGAACGGAGCAGAAGTATCAGGACCTGTGGCGTTTGAGACATTAGGAGGGATTGGGCCACTAACCGCGAAGCTTTTCTTATCGTTTGCGGCTCACCTCACCGATGTATCAGGTGATGCCCGTGAGGCCGCTTGGCTTTTCCATCGACCCTGGTAATGCTGCGAGTGTGCTGGTTTACGATCAATTGAAGCACTTAGTGCTGTATCGATGTTGTTTTTCTTTTCTCTCTCTTCTTCCCATTTTCCTTTTTTCTGATTTATTCTTTTCTTTCCTTTGTAAAAATTGTATTAGTGTACTTCGAACATGTTTCGGTCGTACTGGACCTCCTTAACGAATCTTAGTTTAACCTTTACTGACGTTGTTAAATGACGAGAGTAGTAGTAGTAGTAGTATATCAGATTTTCCTGAATGAATACGTGTCTAGTGAAATTAACCATTATCATGAATGAACACTTTACTAGTGAAATTAACCATTTATCATACATGCAATAGTGTGGGTTTCACAAATAGTTAAAAATTGCAACAAGCTGTGTACTATTAATATATAATCCTTAAATAACAAAACTGTGTAAAGAACAAAGGTGTGTGTACGGAAATAAACTGGATTCCACTATCAGTGTTACTTATTTTATCAAAGCCCTCGTGATATTTACTGAAAATCGTGGGGCCTAAAAGCTGACGGTTTTAACTTTAACAGAATTCCAAAACTCATCTAGCGTTACTCATGAAATACTTAATGTTTCTATGTTCAAATTCCAATGAGATCAACTTGAGCCTTTCATGTTTTAGAAATCGGTAAAGTGACAGCCAAGAAACTGGGGTAGATTGTTATCAACTGTGGAAGCACTCCGTCGGCTACGACGACGAGGGTTCCGGTTGATCCGAATCAACGGAACAGCCTGCTCGTGAAATTAACGTGTAAGTGGCTGAGCACTCCACAGACACGTGTACCCTTAACGTAGTTCTCGGGGATATTCAGCGTGACACAGAGAGTGACAAGGCCGGCCCTTTGAAATACAGGCACAACAGAAACAGGAAGTAAGAGTGAGAGAAAGTTGTGGTGAAAGAGTACAGCAGGGATCACCACCATCCCCTGCCGGAGCCTCGTGGAGCTTTTAGGTGTTTTCGCTCAATAAACACTCTTAACGCCCGGTCTGGGAATCGAAGCCACGATCCTACGACCGCGAGTCCGCTGCCCAAACCACTGGGCCATTGCGCCTCCACTGTTATCAACTAAACCCCTTTCCTTGAAATCACTGGCCTTCTGCTTAAATTAGAAACAATTATTATTGAGACTCACATAGTTAATTTTCTTTTAGAAGTTTAGAACAAGTAAACTGTTAGATATTTTTTTTTCATTTCGTGAATAAAGGAAGCCTGTTTGTGTATCTGCCAACCTTGCCTCACGAGTTTCTTATGTCCCGGTCGAAAAGCAGTCATAAAACATCTAGTTAAGGCCAACTTACTTCATATGTTGACTCGACGAATTTTACAATGTTAAAACGTATATACATTTTGAAATAAAAGACACATTCAGCTCATAATTCCATCTGAATAGTGTTTCTTTACACTGTATTCCCCCGTTTACTAGTCAACTATTTTCTCTTCCACACCCTCCCAACGTATTTGATAAGCAAAAATGCAGTCTTTGTTTACAACAGTTTATTACATAACATTAACGACTTAGTAATTAATTTCGCAGTATTATCTTTAAAAATCAACATTAAGGAAAATAAACCTAGCATAAAACAGTGTGGATAATGAGTTGCAAAGAGCTTTTCAATATAGAAAACGATTTCCCCTCACTGGAATTCCTCAATTTCCACCTGCAATCTTGAAATTTCCTCTCGGAGTGGGGTGTAGTTTCCCCCAACTCCTACACACATCTCTGGTTTAAGAATTACCGAGTTAGAACAAGAAAGAGTTACTGTCTGCAGATTACAGTGAGTTAGTGAAAAAGCATAATTAAAAATAAACTGAATTAAAAAATAAAAACTTAACCAAAAGCTTCATCGTGTAAACGTAGTAGGTGTCTTAAAATAGAAAGTAAAAACCGCATACAAACAAAAACAAAACGGTATTTGAGAGAGAGAGAGAGAGAGAGAGAGAGAGTATGAGAAGATTGGAAGTGAAAATAGAAGATGTTAGTTATAATAAATAATTTAAGAAATAAACTTTTCACCTCTCACCTACTTCATGGAAGTTTAGTTTGCTCTTAGCTTCAGCACTTTTCATAAACCAACTAACTTTTCTCTCTCTCTCTCTATCTCTCTCTCACACACACACACATACATATCTGTTTAGGTCTTACTCTGTCTTTTTAATCTTTCTTTTTCTCTTACTCCCTCTCTTTCTTTCTTTCTCACTCACACTCTCACTCACTCTTTTTAGCCTTGCTCTTTTTCGCACACTTGCTTGAAGACATGCAATTAATCACATATATATACCTATAAGTGCGTGTATTATAGTTATATATAGATATAGATATATTATAGTCACAAGTTTAGTGTCTTCCACACACTCATTAACACTTTTTCTCCTCACCTCACCCCATACTTTTAAACGGCCATTCAACTTAACTCAAACACACACGCCTTTCTGTAATCTCATATGCTCACCTCCTTACATACATACATACCTACATACTTACACACATGTAACAAACCAGCTTTATCAGCCTAGCCTTTATTGTCTGTACTTGTCTGTGAGAAATGGACACAGCCAAGTTAAATATGAAGATAGCGAAAGACTACTTCACCAGTAGTCAAAATATCGTTTTATTTCCTTCCAGAGACTTCGGGAAACGGAAATTTATCAGTTTGAGCTCAGAAAAGCAACGTGTTCAATCGGCGAAGGACACCCAAAACAACATGCGGTCTCGTAAGTAAACAATCCAAATCATTTTATTCTAATTGCAAAAGTTTTGCTTCCTTTCCACCAACTACATGTTTTCAGTATTACCAGTTTTCGACATCAATTGAAATTACCAAGGAACCTCTGTAGTTCCTTTATAAATATACACAAAAGTTTGGCGATGCAAGCAGGAAATACAGAACTCAAAACATGAGTATATACATATATATATACATGAGTATATATATATATATATATATATATATAATATATATATATATATATTCTGATGTCATCATTGATATTAATTCCTTAACTATTGCGAAGGAACTGCAGAGATTTGGTAAACGAATATTTCTTTTTTTTTCTTTTCTTTTCTTTTTCCCCATTGGCATCAGACTTTGACCTAGTTTCATTTTGATTGAAAGTATGTTTGGACTCTGTTTATATTTACACGTAAACATGACTAGTCAATCGACATTTTTACACTCTTTGAGGGGCGATACCAGCTTCGGATTTCAAGCAGCAATTGTCAAACGAAACCCAGCTTGGGTCACACACACACACACACACACCACACACACACACACACACATACACACACACACACACACATTTTAACATGATACTTATTTCTGCTTTCAGTATACTCTTTACTCTTTACTCTTTTACTTGTTTCAGTCATTTGACTGCGGCCATGCTGGAGCACCACCTTTTAGTACTTATTCTATCGGTCTCTTTTTGCCGAACCGCTAAGTGACGGGGACCTAAACACACCAGCATCGGTTGTCAAGCAATGCTAGGGGGACAAACACAGACACACAAACACACACACATATACATATATATACATATATACGACAGGCTTCTTTCAGTTTCCGTCTACCAAATCCACTCACAAGGCATTGGTCGGCCCGGGGCTATAGCAGAAGACACTTGCCCAAGATGCCACGCAGTGGGACTGAACCCGATAAACTACATCAAATTATTTTACATTATATATATATATATATATATATATATATATATATATATATACATACATACGCACACACACACGTATGTATATGTGTAGTGAGCATGTGTAATTATTTTAATAGTTATGTGTTTGTTTGTGTCATCATTGTCGTTTCTGCGCCGGTTTTTTCCATACTGGCAGTGGTTGTGCGGAACTTGTTGAAGCAGTATTCTTCAACTAAACTACCTTCTCAAAGCTGATTTTTGTTGTTGTTGCTGTTGTTGTTTTTAAAGTAGGCGCAGGAGTGGCTGTGTGGTAAAGTAGTTCCGGGTTCAGTCCCACTGCGTGGGGCAAGTGTCTTTCTTCTACTATAGCCTTGGGCGGACCAAAGCCTTGTGAGTGGATTTGGTAGACGGAAAACTGAAAGAAACCCGTCGTATATATATATATGTGTGTGTGTGTGTGTGTGTCTGCATTTGTCCCCCCAACATCGCTTGACAACCGATGCTGGTGTGTTTACGTCCCCGTCACCTAGCGGTTCGGCAAAAGAGACCGATAGAATAAGTACTAGACATACAAATAATAAGTCCTGGGGTCGATTTGCTCGACTTAAAGGCGGTGCTCCAGCATGGCCGCAGTCAAATGACTGAAACAAGTAAAAGAATAAGGCAGTTTATTCTGCAACTTCACATGAATTCCCGAATTGTCGAACTTTTTGTGTCGGAGGACCAGGCATAAACAAAATCTCGGCTAGCTAAACCTAATCGATGCACACATACATGCATGTGCACACACAAAAACGCAAACGTGTGTGTGTGCGCACGTGACCATAGGTCTCTGGAAAACCTAGCCGTAGACCAAGAACTAGATGGTTGGATATTATCCATAGTCTCAGTTGGACATGCTTGAGAACCCTTTCGCAAAGTCTAATTATGCTGCTTCTGATAGGACCCAGTGAAGGAGTTGCTTCAGCCCTCTGCCTCCAACAAACATCCCAGGAATTCTGGGCTGGGCAGAGAAGATAGCTAGCTAGATATGTTTATATGTATGCATGGACAGAATTTTGGAATAAATGTGCTATATGTACATCATGAGAAAGGAAACAGGTAATTTTCGGGGGGGGGGGGCATTTTTCTTCCCCCACTCCACCCTACTTTAGTAACATTTTCATTTCCATGAGAGACATCCGACTGAAAACACACACACACACACAATATACAACAGGCCTCCACACAGCTTCCATCCACTAAATTTCACCTCAAGCCACCTATCAACCCGTCGCCACAAAAGAAGCACCAGCTCAAGGTGCCCACCACCACACACATACACACTCACAGCAGGCGCCCATGCAGCAAATTTTGCTCATAAAGCACCTGTCAACATGAGACCACAACAAATAATAGTCACCTGCTCAAGGAACCAAACTCAAAACCGGGTGATTGCAAAACGAATTTCATATATTTAAAGTCAGTGCTTTTAATAATTTGGATTAAAAACAAGTAAATGAAAAATTACTTCATAGTTGAGCAGATTCTAAATATTTCATTGGATATTGTGGAACATGCCATTGCCAGAGAAACATAGAAGTCACAGCAACCCTGCATTTCAGTCTAATAATAATAATAATTATAAATTTATTGATTTTTTTTTTTTTGCTTGTTAAATTTTGTCCATATTGGGGTATCAAATTCAAGGATTTTAGTTGACCCTACCCACTTTTAATACTATTTCTGGTACTTTGGATTGCATTACCTATGTTCAGTCATCTGCAGGATGATGGCATCAGCATGTTCTATCCACCAACCATGGTTTGATGTAGAGGCCATGAATTTGAGCTTGAGTTCATACTCATTAGATGGGCCTACTCTGCTACACTGGCTTGACAGAGGAGTGCAGTTTTTATACTCTTACCCAGGAGGAGTCAAGTCAATTACATTGACCCCCAGTGCTCAACTGGTATTTATTTTATTGACCCCAAAAGGATGAAAGGCAAAGTCAGCCTTGATGAAATTTGAACTCAGAACCTAAGGGTATGAAATACCGCTATGCATTTTGCCCAGAATCCAGCATGCTAGCAATTCCACCAGCTCACCATCTGGTTCTTACTTTATTAATATTGTTAGAAATAAAATGCATGTTGTACTTAACATTAAAATATAACCCAGACTGACTTAAATACTGGTGTTTTTATGTAGGCATGGCTTAATGGTTAAGATCTTCCCCTCACACCTTGGTTCCAAGTTTTGCTGCACTACAATCTTCATAGTGCTGGTAGCATGAAAAAGGCAGTTAGTACATGCTGTAAAGCGGTTGGTATCAGAATGGCATCCAGCTGTAGAAACCATACCAAAGTAGACAGTGGAGCATGATGCAGTCCTTAAAAGCCTTTGGATCCTGTCGAACCATCCAATCCATGCAACATAGAAAGAGATATTAAATGGCATTTGGAAACCAATTTAACCCTTTCATTACTGTATTTATTTTGAGATGCTCTGTGTTTCTTTGAATTACTTTAAATATAACTAAGTTATAACTTGGTTATCATTCAGCTAGTTTTAGGAACATAAATTGTGACTAATGTTTGGTGGAAGATTTTAATTCAAAACTTACAAAAACAAGGCATTTGTACTCAGAGCCAGAGCCGGTTTCAGCCAGGTTGGTAACGAAAGGGTTAAAGCTGATATTGGAATTAGATACAGTCCTGCAGTCCACCAGATCCTGTCAGACCATCCAGCCCATACCAGCCTGAAAGATAGACATTAAATGATGGTGTTATATAGTGCTGGTGCCACGTAAAGCTGCACACAGCCCACCCTGTAAAGTGGTTGGTATTAGGAAGGGCAAAAAAAAAAACATGCCAGGACAGTCAGTGGAACTTGGTACAATCCTCTGGCTTGCCAGTATGGAAAACAGACGTTGAATGAGGATGATGATGATGATGATGATATATATAATATATATATATACATATACACACACACATCTTGGGTGCCAGTGCCACATAAAATGCACCTGTGCTAGAGCTGCATAAGCACATCTGCGCCAGTGGTATGTAACAAACACGAAGCACACTCTGTAAAGTAGTTGGCATTATGAAGGGCATCCAGCCATAGAAACTATGCCACAACAAATAATTGGAATTTGTACAGCTCCATATCAAACTGTCCAACTCATGACAGCATCAAAAACAGATTATTATTATTATTATTACTATTATTATTATTGTTATTATTATTGTTATTATTTTGAACACGAACATTAAAATGAAATATTTTTGTTTTTGAAATATTTTGTTTATAATTGAAAATACTACTTTAATTATCTAATGTGAAGATTAAATTAATAAATAATCAATAAGGATTATGATACATAAATACTGCCATTATTGAAATTTAAGCACAAACCGAACTAAATAAATACTCTTCTCATGTATTCGAAGTACTACAATGAGCTGCTGCTGCTGTATGGGGGGGGCTGAAAAGTTCCTGGCTTTAAGGATATTGCGAAGGGCCTGGTTGGAGACCCTTTGAACAGGGTTTAGAAAAACTAAAGGACTGCTGCATTAAGTGTATGAACCTGAGAGGGGGATCTCTTAAATAAACTCATAGTTAAATGATCCTCCTTATTTGTTTACTACCCACAAGGGGCTAAACATAGAGGGGACAAACAAGGACAGACAAACGGATTAAGTCGATTACATCGACCCCCCAGTGCATAACTGGTACTTAATTTATCGACCCCGAAAGGATAAAAGTCAAAGTCAACCTCGGCGGAATTTGAACTCAGAATGTAACGGCAGACGAAATACGGCTACGCATTTCGCCCGGCGTGCTAACGATTCTGCCAGCTCGCCGCCCTGCTGTATTTTCTTTTAGCCAAAGCCAGGAATTTTTCAGCACCTCTTCGTATATGCTTCTGTTAAAAGAATGGATGAGTTCGGTAATCAATGCACAAACATACTTCAACATACATCATTTCAAATTAAGTCGTTTTTTTTTTGACTTCATCATCTTTTTCTTTTAAAGAAATTAATGGAATAAATCGAGTTCAACTAAAATCAATTTATCTGGCTTTACATCGATTTCAGCAAACTGAAAGAAGCCCATTGTATGTGTGTGTATAGACATCTGTGTTTGTCCTCTACCACCACTTGACAACTGGTGTTGGTGTGTTTGGTTTTGTAACTTAGCAGTTCAGCTAAAGAGACCAATAGAATAAGTACCTGGTTTTAAAAAAAAAAAATAAGCGCTGGGGTCAATTCATTCAAGGTGGTGCCCCTGCACGGCTACAGCCTAATGACTGAAATGAAATAAGTAAAAGATATTTAAAAGAATAAAAATATTTCTAATAATCTAAAACTCAATACTGAAGTGGAAAAATCAAATAAGAGGCATGTGAAAATATGTACAACCCATTTATTTATTTACTACCCACAGGGGGCTAAACATAGAAGGGACAAATAAGGACAGACAAAGGGATTAAGTCAATTACATCGACCCCTGTATGTAACTGGTACTTATTTAATCGACCCCAAAAGGATGAAAGGCAAAGTCAACCTTGGCAGAATTTGAACTCGGAACATAACAGCAGATGAAATACTACTAAGCATTTCGCCCAGCGTGCTAATGATTCTGCCAGCTCGCTGCCCTCCATTTATTAAAACAGACATGAGCTACAGGCATAGGAGTGGCTGTGTGGTAAGTAGCTTGCTTACCAACCACATGGTTCCGGGTTCAGTCCCACTGCGTAGCACCTTGGGCAAGTGTCTTCTACTATAGCATCGGGCTGACCAAAGCCTTGTGAGTGGATTTGGTAGAAGGAAACTGAAAGAAGCCTGTCGTATATATGTATGTGTGTGTATATGTTTGTGTATCTGTTTGTCCCCCCAACATCGCTTGACGACTGATGGTAGTGTGTTTATGTCCTCGTAACTTAGCGATTCGGCAAAAGAGACTGATAGAGTAAGTACTAGGCTTCCAAAGAACAAGTCCTGGGGTTGATTTGCTTGACTAAAAAAAAAAAAAGGCAGTGCTCCAGCATGGCCACAGTCAAATGACTGAAACAAGTTAAAGAGTAAAAGAGTAATGAATTTAAAAAAGAATTTTTTTTTCGTGTTTTCCTTTCCCAAGTCAAGTCACATGTCCTGGAGCCAGTTACTGGTTTAACTTGAACTATGTCTGTATTTAAATGGAAATATGACCACTTACATCCTGCATTGTATTAAGGTCAACAGCAATGATCCCATGAACATACATTTGCCAATTATGCCAAATATTCATATTTTTTTAATGATTTATGGCACTTTAACTAACTGGCACCCTCCATCGATCATGATAAGGGTTCCATTTGAGCTGATCGACGGAACAGCCTATTCGTGAAATCAATGTGCAATTGGCTGAGCACTCCACAGACGTGCATAGCCTTAACCCCTTTGATACCAACCCGGCTGAAACCGGCTCTTGCTCTGTGGTACAAATGTCTTGTTTTCAAAAGTTCTGAATTAAAATCTTCCACCAAACCTTAGTCACAATTTATGTTCCTAACACTTGTTTAATGATAACTAAGTTATTTTACTAAATTCTTTGTTATATTTAAAGTAATTGAAAGAAACACAGAACATCTCAAAATAAATACAGTAACGAAAGGGTTAACATAGTTCTTAGGGAGATTCAGCATAGCACACCGAATGTGAAAAAGCTGGCCCTTTGAATTACTGGTACAATTCATTTTTGCCAGCTGAGTGAACTGGAGCAACATGAAATAAACAGTGTTGCTCAGGGAACACAGCACACTGCCAGGAATTGAATTCATGACTTCACAATTATTACCTGAATACCTGAACCACAAAGTCACCTTTCTTCACCAGTATGGCACTTTGTTGAAAAACAGTTTGTCAAAATACAATTGATCAAAATCAAGTAATTGGTCAAAGCCATACTTGCTCAAATCAACAATTAAATTAAAGAACTGTTCAAATTATATAAAATGGACAGTCAACATCCATTGACAAGGTTGCAAAAGCAGCGAAAATTTTAGAAGAAAAACTATAAATGATAAATGAATGGAAATTGAACCAGTGTGTGTGTTAGATAATAAAGCATAGAATAAGTACTAGACTTACAAAGAATAAGTTCTGGGGTCGATTTGCTCGACTAAAGGTTGTGCTCCAGCATGGCCACAGTCAAATGACTGAAACAAGTCAAAAAGAGTAAATGTAACACTTATTTATCCAGACTATTCATGTATTATCTCATAGCGTTGAGATTTTGATTGAGGGATTGTTTACTTTTAGTATGGCATTGTAGGGTAGGTGTGAGAAACTGTATTGGCAAGTTTGAACATAAAGCAAATGGAATATTTTGTCTGGATCTAGCCGGTTTACCCTGTCAAATGTAATACTTATTTATTCAGATTACCCTATCAACTGTAATATTTATTCACGTTTTGAATTAATCATGCATTATCTCACAGCTTTGAAATTTTGATGATGTGATTGTATATTTTTAGAATGACATTATAGAGTAGGTGTGAGAGGCAAGATCTGGCTAGTTTGAGCATAAAATAGGTTGAATATTTGGGCTAGGTATGGCCTGTTTACATGCTAAAGGATGGAAAAAGGAAAGGAATATTCTTTTCTACTCTAGGCACAAAGGCCTGAAATTTTGGGGGAGGGGCCCAGTTGATTAGATCAACTCCAGTACGCAACTGGTACTTAATTTACCAACCCTGAAAGGATAAAAGGCAAAGTCAACCTCAGCAGAATTTGAACTCAGAACGTAGTGGTAGACAAAATACCGTTAATCATTTCGCCCAGCATACTAATGCTTCTGCCAGCCTGCCACTTTAAAGGAAAGGAATATTGATGCACAGACTGTTAACTATGAAGAGATGGAACCAATGAAGAACCCTCTAATTTTCTGTTTTCAAGTGGTTGACATTAGGAAGGAATCAAGCCATATAAAGAATGCCAAACAGACATTGGAGCTTGACAAAGCCTTCTGATCTGTTGGGTCCTGTCAAACTATCAAACCCATGCCAGTATAGAATTCAGATGATGATGATGATGGTGGTCATCATCATCGTTTAACATCCACTTTCCATGCTAGCATGGGTTGGACGATTTGACTGAGGACTGGCGAACCAGATGGCTGCACCAGGCTCCAATCTGATCTGGCAGAGATTCTACAGCTAGATGCCCTTCCTAACGCCAACCACTCTGAGAGTGTAGTGGGTGCTTTTACGTGCCACCGGCACGAGGGCCAGTCATGCGGTACTGGCAACAGCCACGCTCAAATGGTGTTTTTTACGTGCCACCTGCATGGGAGCCAGTCCAGTGGCACTGGCAACGACCTCACTCGAATGTTTTTTCATGTGCCACCAGCACAAGTGCCAGTTAGGCGACAAATGTAACAATTTAACCCTTCTTTTATAATTTTGAAAAAAAATTATTTTTACTATAATTCTTTTGATTCTTGACTCAAACAACAATTAATTTGATCAAGGTTTTTTTATTTTACTTTTGTCTTTTTTTTTCTGCAATTAAGTGTTTTTGATAAATAGTATATCACTCAACCTTCACTCCTATTTCAAGAAGTATCCTAGATTGTAGATTGTATTGTTTAATGAGTGACTAATTTCAGAAAAATTCTACTTATAACTGTTGATATGAAAATAATCCAGAAGATAAAATGGACATTGATAGCAATAAAACTATCTTTTATTCTTTTTTATTTTTTAATTTTTAAAAAAAATTTTTGTTGTCTGGACAATAATTTGTACTCTAATTAGATACCATATGCACATAATTTAAGCATAATTTATATTCCAAGAAATTACACATTGGGTGGAGGAGTTGAACTTTTTTCTTTTACTTCCTGAAAATTTTTAATTCTCTATTTCACTTGATTGAGATTCTTAGGCAAAAATATTTTAAAGGATTAAGGTTTTTTTTTTGGTTTTTTTTTTTCACAATGTTAGCTTTATAGCAGCAAATACACTTTTACAGCCTTCACCAGTCGAGTTGAAAAATAACTTTCAAATTTACTTCTTTTTCATATTTCTTCACTCATGGGGCATGAACTTGTTCTATCCATCTTAAACAGCAATTATAATAAATCTAGGCACTTCCTTCTGTATGTCATAACGTTTAAAGGAAAGTCGGTGCATGTTAAACATGAGAAAGGTTTTTACTGAAACTTCATAGCCCATGTATATGGGAAGCACTCCGTCAGTTACGACGACGAGGGTTCCGGTTGATCCGATCAACGGAACAGCCTGCTCGTGAAATTAACGTGTAAGTGGCTGAGCACTCCACAGACACGTGTACCCTTAACGTAGTTCTCGGGGATATTCAGCGTGACACAGAGAGTGACAAGGCCGGCCCTTTGAAATACAGGTACAACAGAAACAGGAAGTAAGAGTGAGAGAAAGTTGTGGTGAAAGAGTACAGCAGGGATCACCACCATCCCCTGCCAGAGCCTCGTGGAGCTCTTAGGTGTTTTCGCTCAATAAACACTCACAGCACCCGGTCTGGGAATCGAAACCGCGATCCTATGACCGCGAGTCCACTGCCCTAACCACTGGGCCATTGCGCCTCCACTAGCCCATGTATTGTTATGTGTATTAATGCAAAGTATATATGATTAAATACTCTGTGTGTGTGTGTGTGTGTGTGTGTGTGACTCTTGCCCTGGGCCATGAGTAGCCACAAGTGTTATTAAATCCTGAATTGTATACAACAACCACAATTCAGATAGTACAGTTGTTTGTGGGTGTAAAACAAGAACAAAGCATTTTTCATTTTAGAAAGATTTCTTCTTTTTACCATACGTGTTTCTTGTACATTCAGTGAACTTCTCTGGATTTTTACTTACCTTGATTTTCAAGTATCATAACGAGTATATCTCTAACACATTATTTACATTTGATGGATATTTATCCTCATCTTCAGAAATACTAAATTTCTAAATCTCTCGTAGAGACATGTACGGTGGTGGGGTGATAGAATGGTTGTATACTGTCAATCTAACACGAATGTGACAGTAGGGGGGTACACCACCGCTGTTTAGCCCTAGGAAGCATTGACGCCTCTTGATGGCTTTGACAGGAAAATTGTGTCAAAGCCATCAGGAGGCGTCGATGCTTCCTAGGGCTAAACAGCGGTGGTGTAACCCCCTACTGTCACGTTCACGTTAGATTGACAGTATACAACCATTCTATCCTCATCTTGTCTGTTGTTAACACAACGTTTCAGCTGATATACCCTCCAGCCATCTTCAGGTGTCTTGGGGAAATTTTGAACCTGGGTTCTCATTCCTAAGGTATTTTTCGATATTATTATTATTATCATTATTGTTATCATTATTCAGGTCACTGACTGGAATCGAACTCGGACTCTTGGTGTTAGTAGCCCGCACTCTTAACCACTATGCCATATGCCTGGGACGTAGTGGTTAAGAGTGTGGGCTACTAATCCCAAGATTCAGAGTTCAATTTTCAGGCAGTGACCTGAATAATAATAATAATAATGATAATGATATCAAAAAATACCTTAGGTATGAGAACCCAGATTCAAAATTTTCCCAAGACACCTGATGAAGGCTGGAGGGTATATCAGCTGAAACGTTGTGTTAACAACAAACAAGATGAGGACAAATATCCATCAAATGTAAATAATGTACATAATTCCTCATTTCTTGAATATAGAACTATATCTCTAACACTTAAGAATTTGGTGATGTTATCCATTAATGATTCATTTATTAAATAATAGTGATTTTATAAAAGAAAGGGAGCTTGGACTTGGAGAAAATGTCATCTGTACACCCTAGATATCTAAGTAATGTCAGGATTTATAGATTCTGAACAGGAGTGGATGATTGCATATTTGGTCATTGCATCAATACTTTCATTAGTAACATGGGCTCCAAAGACCTTTGAATTTTGAAGCAAAAACCTGTTGAATATTTTCTAGAAGAATTTCCCGACAAAATTTTTTGTCAGGCTGAACAATGAAACCAGAAGATATGCAGGTCAAACAGGGCAATGCCACCACCTTCAGTACTTCAATGGCAGAGATGAAGATATATCTCAGAATGCTTTTTTCTTAATGGGAATTGTGCAGCTTCCAAGTTGCAAAGACTACTGGAACAAAAATTCAATTCTAAGACAGAAAAATCAATGCCCAGGAATCAATAGCTTGTAAATACATGTGTAAACACTTATATGTAATCAGCCTACCTGGGCAGGTGAAAGTGACATGACAACAAGTAAAAACCACATTCACAATGTGCACCAATATAGTTGTATTCTTCGTTGAAGTACTGTTGGTGTTTAGGGAATGAAGTCTCGGTCTTAGCATGTTGTTGTATGTGTACATCACTGTAGGAGCTCATGTTGGGGAGGCATTATATTTGAGAAGAGAGATGCCATGCTTGAACAAGACAACAACCTCCATGTATGTGTGTAAATCTCTATACATTTTTGTATATATTTAGATTCAGAGAAATGAAGTAGATAAGTTGAGGCACCAGAATTTAGTACGGTATTATCCATACAATTTCAAAATAAGGTGGTTAAAATCAAAATAAGCAACAGGATACCCAGTGGTAATGCAGTACGATCATTTCAAGTGACTCCATTTAATTCAAAAATGCAACCATTACATCAGTTTAAATGCAGAGCAATCCTCAGCTGCATAGATACGTAGAATTAAATTAGAACAGATGGACACATTAGTATAATTTTACCTAAAACTTCCAAGAAGGTAAGCAGATAGACAAAGAACATGCCATGCTGTTTTCACTTCAGCTTAGAATGTAATGGTTGTATTAATTAAATGGAGTCGCTTGAAATGATAGTACTGCATTACCTCTGGATATCCTGTTGCTTATTTTGATTTTAATCACCTCATTTTTCTATGTATGATAGATAGATATCTTGTCATCATCATTTAACACCAACCTTTTCACGCTTGACTAAGTCTGGAATTTTTACAGTTAGATGCCTTTCTTGTCACCAACCCTATTTCCAAGCAAGGTAATATTTTTCCATGGCTGGATATATCTTGTCATTATCATCATTTAACACCAACCTTTTCACGCTTGACTAAGTCTGGAATTTTTACAGTTAGATGCCTTTCCTCTCACCAACCCTATTTCCAAGCAAGGTAATATTTCTCCATGGCTGCATATATTGTCATGGATGATTGGAAATGAGCAATATCATTTACAGCTGTCATATAATCTCAAGACAGGGTACACATCGCACATATATTTATGTATATACATACAACAAGCTTCTTTCAGTTTCCGTCTACCAATCTACCAAATCCACTTACAAAGCTTTGGTGAGCCTGGGGTTTCAGGGGAAGACACTTGACCCAGATGCCACACAGTAGGACTGAATCCAAGATTGTATGGTTAGGAAACATGCTTCTTAACCACACTGCTAAGTGTGTGTGTGTGTGTGTGTGTGACATACGAGTGACCTCTACGAAACCAGTTGCTTGTAGTTGTTAACATGGAATATTGAGGTTAATGTCTATGGAATTTAAGTTATGTATTGCTTAGAATGTGTGGAAAGTTATGTACCGTAATTAAACAAATAGAAATATATGTATGATGCTAGCTTGTATACATTGAAAGTATATTTACCAATCAGTGCATTACCTGCAGACTGCTATTTGTGCCATTCTCTGTGGAACGATTTATAAAAGAGCTGAAGACACCTCCGAAAGGAGGGGGGGGCACTGCCACATCAAAACGGTAGAGGAGTAGGGGCTGAAACCTGACGTGGTTCCCCCTGATGATGTCTTGAACTAACTGGATTCTATAAAGGAGCTGTTGTGGTAGCAGACCACGAAACACGGTTGTAATTCCTCCTAAGGCTTATTTTTAAAGATTACAAACAATGAAACACAAATGCAGAAGAAACATATATTAATTTACCCTTGTTGAGAAAGAATAAGGATGTGATGTGGCCAGCTTCTCCTTTTGCCCTTCTTTGACATTGATAAAATAAGTACCAGATAGAGTATTAAAGTTGATATAATCTAATCCTCCAGTATGGCCACAGTCCATTGACTGAAACCAGTAAAGGAGCTTGTGTGTGTGTGTGTTGTATATGTAATATACTGCATATGTGTATGAAAAGATGTGTGTGTGTGTGTAGATCAGGGGTTCAGGACCATTTTTTTATCTATGGACCCCTTCAAATACCATTCTGTTCTTTTGGAGCCCCATAGCCAGTTGATGTTTAGAAACTAGTTTTATAGAGACGTCTTTCAAAATCCCTATTTTGTTTTCCACACATTAACTTGTGTAGGTTGAACTGAGTAAAATGTCAGAGAAAGAAACCTACCTGTTTCCTGCAATACATACCAATACATACATCTAAAGCAGAATTTTTCCAGGGGCCCTTAAAGTACAATTGTGGATCCCCATTTTATTATTTTGTTTCATAGACACAAAAAAATTTTATATGGACCCAGGTTGAGAACCAGTAGTGTTGATAGATAGGTGTGTATGTTGTGGAATAAGAGAAAAGAGTGGAAGCGATTTTGGGGAATGTTGCCAAACAACTTGCAGACAAGCTTTGTTGTAGTATGTGTGTGTATGTATATTATTCACAAGTTCTGCCTACCCTTTACAACTTCCCTATTCTAATTATTTCTCGGCCATAACCCAGTTATCTGCTATAATTAATGCATATCGTAACATATCAACACACCAAGTTTTGGTGACATAATTCTCTATAATTTCCCAGAGAATTACAAAAGTGGCATTATTTGTCTTGAAGTATGTTAAGTACATCAGTTTCATACGAAACAGTAAACAAAAAGAGTTGTGTTATTTACATTCCATCAATGTGCAGATATGACTGTGATTAAGAAGCTTGCTTCATAATCACTTGGTTTTAAGTTCAATCCACTGCGTGGGCACCTTGGACTAGAGTCTTCTTTTTTTGGGCCTCATCATCATCATTTACCGTCTTTTGTCCATGCTGGCATGGGTTGGATGGTTTGACCAGGGTTGGCAAACTAGAAGGCTGCACCAGACTCCAGTCTGATTTGGCATGGTTTCTATAGCTGGATGCCCTTCCTAACACCAACCACTCCAAGAGTGTAATGAGTGCTTTTACATGTGTGACACCAGTATCTGCCACGACAGTAATTTTACTTGGCTTGATAGGTCTTCTTCTCAGGCAAGACATAACGCTAAAGGTTTCAGCGGTTGCCTCCATGAGGCCCAATGCTCAAAAGGTGCTTTTTACATGCCACTGGCATGGGTGTCAGTTACAGAGCACCAACATGAACCACAGCTATGATTTCACTTGACATGTTTCCTCAAGTGCAGCATATTGCCAAAGATCTCGGTCACTAGTCATTGCCTCTGTGAGGTCCAAAAGTTTGAAGATCATGCTTCACCACCTCATCCCATGTCTTCTTGGATCTACCTCTACCACAGGTTCCCTCCACCGAGAATGGCACTTCTTTACATATCTGTCCTTGTCTATACACATCATGTGACCATACCAGTGCACTCATCTCTCTTGTACCCATCTGATGCCCAACTTTTCTCTCAAGATGCTTACACTCTTTCGAACATGTACATTGACATTGCACATCCAGTGAAACATACTGGCTTCATTTCTTTAAAACCTACACATGTCCCTGGCAGTCACAGCTCCTATTTCACTGCTATGTAGCATAGCTGTTCACTTACAGGCATCATACAATCTACCTTTCACTCAGAGAGAGACCTTTGTTGCCAGCAGGGGTAGGAGCTCTCTGAACTTTGCCCAGCCTAATCTTATTCTCACAGCTATGCTCTCAGAGCATCTCCACCTCTGCTACTAACTTGGCCACCTAGATAACAAAATGCTATCTACTACTCTAGCTTACCCCACTGGCAGTTTGGAGTTTATTTTCTGCATATTTTCAGTGTTTATTTACCTGTGCATCTTCCACACACAAAAGCTATTTGCCCTGTTAACCTTCCTCTGATATTATTGCACCTCTTATGTATCCAAAACTTACACTTGGTGCATCTTATGGAGTTTCTACCTATGCCTTTTCTACAGATCGAGCAGGGCTGTCTACCTGAAGGGATTTGTGATTTGTCTGCCTTCTTACTTACTAAGTTTGAACGAGGTTGATAGAGATTGTATGGAAGCCCATCATGTGTGTACACATATATATATATAGATTTATGTATGTATATATCTGTGTATATACAGGGTGTTCAGGCTAAAATAAAACACGATAGCCTATCCAAAAATAAAAGTATTTTAAAACTCCAAGTGTACCAACTAGATTATGGCTGGGAGATAATAGTTTACTCAGTGTAGTTGCCCTCAGCTTCCACTAGAGCCTCAAGGTGGTTTCAGAATCTAGCACAAGTGTTCCTCAGTGTGTCCTTGGGAAGATCTTCAAGCACCTGACCCCGGCCACCAGCTCGGCCCTGGTGTTGCAGGCAGAGTAGTTGGTGCCTTTCTCAACCACACCCCAAACATAGTAATCCACAGGAATTAGGAGGTCAGAAATTGGAATTGGCAAAGTAATAGAAATTCTTTGACAACCACTTCTGACTCTCTCCAGAGGTATATATAGCAAGGGGCCGAATCTTGTTGCTACCCATATGGCCTTCCAGCAGGAACCCTCTCCAGCAGTTTCACACGGCCATCTGAATTGACTTTGAGACTCTGTTCAAAGATGCTTGGTGGTATGACATTACCACCACTACAGACAAGCCCAAAGACCATCATAGTCTGAGGGAATTTGTTTTTCATGATGACCATGTAACATCTTTCAGCCTTTTCAGTGTTCACGGAGCATTGAGCAGCAGTCATGATATCAGCATTTTGATACCTGACACGGGTCATGATACAGGTAGCTCTTTTCAAATATTCAGGTGGCTTCCGGTCATGCATGTCACTTAACTTTTTCTCATCTATTACTTTAATCTTTAAGCTCATCATTGCTGTTTACTGTTCACCAATACATCAAGCTACCCCTTAAAAAAAAGGAGTCATATATAATCATCAAACTTAGCTCAAACCCTCTGTGTATGTGTGTGTGTGTATGCGTGATCATCATCATAATTTAACATTGGTTTTCCATGCTTGCATGGGTTGGACAGGACCCAGCAAGCCATAGGGTTTGGCATGTTACTATGACTTGATGCCCTTCTTAATGCCAACCACTGTACAGTTTGTACTGGGTGCTAGTGAGGTAACCATGCAGCTTGCAAGATAGAATAGAGAAAACGAGAAAGAGAAAAAGAACCCTTGACTAAAATTTTTTTAATTATCATTCCAGCAAGTAATAGAGATAATTTTAGACATGTTTCGGTATTATCAGACCTTTTCAGTAAAGTATAGACTTCACTATATTTACTAAAGTAGTGATGAGGAAATCGCTAAGTAAATGTACAGTGTGTGTGTACACTTAGCTAGTACAAAAAGAAGTTTATAGTTTAGAGAGTGAATTTAGTCAGCAACGTCATTTGTATGGGGAAAAAATAGTTATGTTAGTTTTAACATATTTGACACAGTGAGCATGTATTATAAACTGGACAGTTTGATTGTTAGAGAGATGAGCAAATATTTTAACAGCTGTTAGAATTTTTAATTAATTACTGCTGTTAATTAATTCACCTCCTTCAGTCATTCCTTATCCAGGAAACCTATAATCAACAATGTCACAGCTATTACTCTTTTTCTCTTTTACTTGTTTCAGCCATTTGACTGTGGCCATGCTGGAGCACCGCCTTTAGTCAAGCAAATCGACCCCGGGACTTATTCTTTTGTAAGCCCAGTACTTATTTTATCGGTTTCTTTTTGCCGAACCGCTAAGTAACGGGGACATAAACACACCGTCATCGGTTGTCAAGCAATGCTAGGGGGACAAACACAGACACACAAACACACACACGCATATATATATATATATATATATACATATATACGACGGGCTTCTTTCAGTTTCCATCTACCAAATCCACTCACAAGGCTTTGGTCGGCCCGAGGCTTTAGTAGAAGACACTTGCCCAAGATGCCACGCAGTGGGACTGAACCCAGAACCATGTGGTTGGTAAGCAAGCTACTTACCACACAGCCACTATGATCATTCTAACTTTTTTTCTTCGTAGATATTGTATATTCATCATCATCATCGTTTAACATCCATTTTCCATGCTAGCATAGGTTGGACGGTTCGACCGGGGATCTGGGAAGCCAGACGGCTGCACCAGGCTCCAGTCTGATCTGGCAGTGTTTCTACAGCTGGATGCCCTTCCTAATGCCAACCACTCCGTGAGTGTAGTGGGTGCTTTTTATGTGCCAGGCGAGGCTGGCAACGGCCTCGATCAGATTGGTGCATTTTACGTGAACCAGTCCACACCAACACCTCTTTTGGTTGCTATATCTAGCAAGTCATGTGACCACTTAGAGGCTTTCTCTTTGCTGTCGGTTTTTAGTCAGTATTATAAACTGGTAATCACTTGTCCCTTGTGAAAATTTATCAGAAAGATTAATAAAATACGTTTCACTGATTAGTTTATAGTACTTCATTTGTTGTTGTCTGACTTGGCTCTTCAAAGTTCAAATTCTAATCCAGATTAGCGTTATCTTTTGTATTGTATCAGGTCAGTAATAGACAACCTGTGCTGAAGAATAGTATTGAGAATTTGGAAGTGAATGTCATAATCTTTCTATCTCTACGTAGTGGAGGCACTTGGCTTAGTGGTTAGGATGCTGGATTCTTGATCATAAGACAGTGGTTTCAGTTACTGGACTGGACAATGTCTCGTGTTCTTGAACGAAAAACTTAATTTCATGTTGCTGGTAAAAGTGAGTAATCTTGTAATGCACCAGTGCCCTGCCCAGGGAAGAATGCATATGCCAGAGTAACTAGGAAACTAGACCTCTGCTCCTCACAAAGTAATGTGGACTAACCCACCAATATTGAAATTACATGCTCCAATATGCTGCATAGACCTAACTCACTCTCTCTCATACAGTCCCATCTCACATGGTTGTCTTTTGTTCCCGGCTCTTGTAATCCCTACCTCTCATAATCCCCTTCTCTCACGGACCCTGTCTTCCAAAACTATATCACTAAGCTCTAACAATAGTGGGATTCAGGGATTTTGTTTTTATAAGTTAGTTAAAGGCACAGGTGTAGCTGTGTAGTAAGATACTTGCTTCCCAACCACATGGTTCCAGGTTCAGTCCCACTGCATGGCACCTTGGGCAACTGTCTTCTACTACAGCCTTGGGCTGACCAAAGCCCTGTGAGTGGCTTTAGTAGATGGAAACTGAAAGAAACCTTTTACATGAATGTATGTGTGTGTGTGTGTATGTGTACATGTGTGCGTCTTTGCATCTGTGTTTGTCCCCATCACCACACTTAACCAGTGTTGTGTCTGTGTGTTCACATCCCTGTAACTTAGCAGTTCAGCAAAAAAGACCAATAGAATAAGTACCAGGCTTTAAAAGAGAAAAAAAGTACTAGGGTCAATACATTTGGCTAAAAATGCTTCAAGGTAATGCCCCAGCATGGTCACAGTCTGATGACTGAAACAAATAGAAAATAAAAGACAAAAAGAGGAGAAAGAGCCTCTGAGACTGAAGACGAAAAGAGAAGAAATCACATCATAGGTTACTCTTGGAACTGAGATCTACCATATTTTAATGGGGGCTTAAAATTTGGAAAAAGGGATTTATAAGGGATTATAATACTATCCATGTATAAGAAACTCCCATATTTTTTTAACCTAATTTTTGACAAAAAAAAAAAGGGTTCCTTATACACATTAAAATATGGTAATTTAAATGCTTGCTGCAGAATGGACTTCACTAAGAGCCAGATAGATAGTGGTGTCTTAACCCTTTAGCATTTAAACTGACCATATCTAGTGAAAATGTTCTACCTTATTTTATGATCAAACCAGTAAGATCCAGCCTCTCACACCTACTCTACAATGTCATTCTGAAAATAAACAATCACACTATTGAAATCTCAAAGCTATGCAATAATGCATGATTACTTGAAAACTGTCATCATCATCATTTAATGTCCATTTCCTCTGTTGGCATGGATTGGATGGTTTGAGAGGAGCTGCCCAGGTTCCATGTCTTTTATGGCATGGCTTCTACGGCTGGATGCTCTTTGTAAAAACTAACCAGCTTACAGTGCTTTTCCACAGCACTGGCATGGGTGCGTCTACATGGCACCAGCACCTGTAAGCCTGCAAGATAGGAATGCTCAGCTGGAGCGGGGATGCAGGGGACAAGCATGTATGCAAGGACAACCACACTTAGCTTGGCATGTCTTTTCAAGCCTAGCAAATTGCCAGGTGTCTCAGTCTCCGGTCATCCCCTCTGTGAGCCCCAATGTGTCTGTGAATTCTTTATCCCCACTTCATCTCATATCAAGCATTACATCTGACACAGAATGCTTAAGGGTGATGGATTAAGTATACCAGCCATTGAATAGGCTTCTGCACAGTTTCCTTGTTGACTCAGTTTTATTCACAGCTTGGGTCAATTCAAGGCTATTGTAATTGACAAGGCACCCACTACACTCATGGAGTGGTTGGCGTTAGGAAGGGCATCCAGCCGTAGAAACATTGCCAGATCAGACTGGGCCTGGTGCAGCCTTCTGGCTTCCCAGACCCCAGTTGCACCGTCCAACCCATGCCAGCATGGAAAGCGGATGCTAAACGATGATGATGATGATGATTTGCCCGAAACCCCACGCGGCAGGATTGAACCCAGGATCATGTGATGACAAAGTGAAATTCTGAAACAGCACATCACGGCACCATGCATGTGCTCCGTTAAGTAACAAAAGCAAACAAATAATTAATTATACTTTGCTCTTTCTGGTATCTTTCTGTGGTATTTATTGATCTGTTTCTCAGACAGACAGACTGTGATAGGAAGTATGAAGCTGAGATAGAATACAAGCCATCAACCTTTTCTGCTAGTAAGCAATGTTATCAACTCAACTATCTGATACTATTATTTTATGTGACAGTTTTTTTGAGTTTTTTTTTAAATATTTTTTTTGTACTTTTTCATTATTAACCTGCCTCACGTCATGATGACATACAGACGTACCTCAATATATATCAGTAATTGATTCCATGCCATGTGACTTAAATTGAAAAATTATGTAACACAGAAAAACATTTTTTTAAAAAATGTATTAGTTCATATCTATTTTAATAAATGATTGATTCATATTTTTGTATGTATTTTTATTTGATTTGGTTTTTTTTTTTCACTTCAGTATTGGTTCTTAGATACATTTTTTTTGAATTTTTAAGCTTTTAAATATGTTTGCTGAGACTGCCATAAAATAAGATGAATTAACTGAAGCTGAGTTTTATTTTTTCCATTAATTTCTTAAGCAAATGCAGGTTTAGATGTGTGGTGAAGAAGCTTGCTTTCCAACCACATGGTTCTGGGTTCAGTCCTACTGCATGGCACCTTCGGCAAGTGTCTTCTTCTATAACCTCAGGTTGACTGAAGCCTTGTGAGTGGATTTGGTTAATGGAATTAAAAGAAGTTCATCATATGTATATGTGTGTGTGTGTGTGTATATGTGTATGTGTCTGTGTGTATATATATGTGTGTGTGTGTATATATATATGTGTGTGTGTATATGTGTGTGTGTGTATATATATATGTGTGTGTGTATATGTGTGTGTGTGTGTATATATATGTGTGTGTATACATATATATATGTGTGTGTATATACCTGTGTGTGTGTGCATGCGCCTTTGTATTTGTGTTCGTCCCCACCACTGCTTGACAACCAGTGTTGGTGTGTTTATGTCGCCGCAACTTAGCTGTTCAGCAAAGGAGATCAATAGAATAAATACCAGGCTTCAAAAAAGGGAATGAAAAATAATGTCCTGGGCTTAATTCATTTGACCAAAAATTCTTCAAGTCGGTGCTCCAGCATGGCTGCAATCTAATATATGAAACAAGTGAAAGATAAAAAATATATTAAAAAAAAAACAATATAAACTTGGAAAAACTTGGGCAAGTGTCTTCTACTATAGCCTCAGACCAACCAAAGCCTTGTGAGTGGATTTGGTAGACAGAAACTAAAGGAAGCCCGTCGTATATATATATATGTATATGTATATATATGTGTGTGTGGTGTGTGTATATATGTTTGTGTGTCTGTGTTTGTTCCCCCAACATTGCTTGACATTGCTTGGTGTGTTTACGTCCCCGTAACTTAGTGGTTCAGCAGAAGAAGCCGATAGAATAAGTACTAGGCTTACGTAGAATAAGTCCCGGGGTCAATTTGCTCGACTAAAGGCGGTGCTCCAGCATGGCCACAGTCAAATGACTGAAACAAGTAAAAGGAGAAAAAGAGTAAAGAAAATAGAATTCTCAAGAATTATTTAAAAAAGTAAAAAACAAGCAAACAAACAGTGCTACTGTCTTTTATTATTGAGTAGATGTGATTTCTGATCTGTTGAAATAGCAGCTAAATTTTTCATGACTCACATCATCATCCGTTTCTTTATTACCCACAAGGGGCTACACACAGAGGAGACAAACAAGGACAGACAAACGGATTAAGCCGATTACATCGAACCCAGTGCGTTACTGGTACTTAATTTATCGACCCCGAAAGGATGAAAGGCAATGTCGACCTCGGCGGAATTTGAACTCAGATCGTTAAGACAGGCAAAATACCCATTTCTTTACTACCCACAAGGGGCTAAACACAGAGAGGACAAACAAGGACAGACAAACGGATTAAGTCGATTACATCGACCCCAGTGCGTTACTGGTACTTAATTTATCGACCCCGAAAGGATGAAAGGCAAAGTCGACCTCGGCGGAATTTGAACTCAGAACGTAACGGCAGACGAAATACAGCTACGCATTTCGCCCAGCGTTCTAATGGTTCTGCCAGCTCGCCGCTCACATCATCATCATCATCATTTAGCGTCCGCTTTCCATGCTAGCATGGGTTGGACTATACATCAAACTATGTATTCCTCTCTACCCCTACTTGAGCACCCCACCCCAAAAATAGAATTGAGAAAACTAAAACGGAGAAAAACTATACTCATAGATATATAAAATGACAGGATAGTCATGGATGGAACAGATTTGATCATAGGTCAGTTCAATTAGCACATGACCTGTGGCTAAACAGTATTTCCCAGTATCTCTCGACACATTTTAAATCAGACTGGAGAAGAAAATAGATATCTGTTTATTACATGTGAATACACTTCTCCATCTCTAACGCCTTCGTCTCTGGAGGAGATAAGCAAGGCTTTTGACTATTTGCTGCTGTTGTCTCTGTCATCAAAATACTTAACATGCCATTAGTGTATCAACACAAGTAGGTTGGAGTAATGTTTACATGAAGTAAGTCAAGTGAATCTGTGGTGTGAATTTAAATATGTAAGTTAAGAGTTGATGCATCAAATGATGTATGCAAAATAATAATAATAATAATAATAATAATAATAATAATAATAATGGTTTCAAATTTTACCACAAGGGCGGCAGTTTTAAGGGAGAGGATGAGTCGATTTCATCAACCCCTGTTCAACTGGTACTTAATTCATTAGTTGAATTTATTTGAATATAGCCAAGAATTTGGAAAGGGCAGTGAGCTGGCAGAATTGTTAGCACACCGGGTGAAATGCTTAGCAGTATTTCGTCTGCCGTTATGTTCTGAGTTCAAATTCTGCTGAGGTCGACTTTGCCTTTCATTGTTTTTGGTGGGGGTCAATAAATTAAGTACCAGTTACACACAGGGGTCGATGTAATTGACTTAATACCTTTGTCTGTCCTTGTTTGTCCCCTCTATGTTTAGCCCCTTGTGGGCAATAAAGAAATAAGAATTTGGAAAGGGTCTGGTAAATAAATAACTCGGTTATTTATTAAACAGGAGTTTGGAACATAACTTAGCAAAAGGGGTTCTCACGTAAAATCATGATGGGGGATTCTAATTCAAATACGAGCACTTTAAAATGTGATTCTATCATAGAACCAGAGGAGGAGGAGGTGGTGGTAGTTGTCATCGTCATCATCTCGGGCAGATTGGTATCAAAAGGGGTCATAAACTTTGCTGTGTTTATAGTTTGATCAATCAATCTTATATCTAAAGCTACATGGTTATATAATAAACTAAAAGTAAATATGCACAACTTACTCTAATAATCACTTTTTAATCAATATCAAGAAAGGAAGTATATATCATATCATCATCATTTTTAGGTTGTACAGGTCACAGCTTGTATATATATATATTGACATAACCATATTGATTTCTGTTCATCAAGATATTGGTCTTCGACCCATAAATTTTATAATTCACACCCACACCTATTTTCCAGGTGATGTTTTATTTATGCTACACCATCTTGCCTACAGTATTGCTGTTTGTTATGTGCTGAAGGAATTTTTTTTTTTTTTTTTGCATCTTCAGTTAAGTACTCATGTAGCAACCTAATATCAATTTAAGCACTTTCCATTAATGACGCACCATCCTATATCTTCTGTCTTCTACTTGTGTCAGTCATTGGACTGCAGTCATGCTGGGACTCCGCCTTCAAGGATTTTAGTTGAACAGATTGACTCCCCGGTACTTTTTCTTTAAGTTTGCTATTCATTCTACTGTTCCCTTTTGGCAAACTGCTGAGTTACAGGGACATAAAGAAACCAACAACCATTGTCATGTGTTGTAGAGGAGGGACAAGCACAGACACAAAAACACACACTCATACATGCATATTCTATACCTCAATATATATATATATATATATATAATTAAGAGTGAAAGATATTATCTATATTAAATCATACAGAAAAAAATTTAAATTTTTTTCTGTATGATTTATAGATAATATCTTTATATTTATAGATAATATATTTCACTATTGAATTACTTAATAGAGGCTATTTCTCTTAATTATATACATATATTATATATTGTGAAATTTGATTTAGAATTGTTAAATTTAATTTTTCCTTGTCAGTTTGGAATTATATTCCCTATTATTATTATTATTATTATTATTATTATTATTATATATATATATATATATATATACACACACACACACACACACACACATGCACAAGTATACCTTGAAAATGTCTCACTAATAGCCTGTATATGTGTGTGTCTGTGTTTGTTCCCCACCACTAATTGACAGTCGGTGTTGATGTGTTTGCATCCCTGTGACCTAGCAGTTCAGCAAAAGAGACTGATAGAATAAGTACCCGGCTTTACAAAAAAAAAAAAAAAATACCAATTATTGTGGTCAATTTGTTTGATTAAAAAACTCTTCAAGGCAGTGTCCCAGCATAGCCACAGTCTGACTGAAACAAGTAAAAGATACACACACACACATACGTCAAGTTTCCACACAGTTTCCGTCTACTAAATTCACTCAGAAAGTATTGGTTAGCTTGGGGCTCTAGTGAAGGTGCTTTGCCAAGGTGCTGCACAGTGGGACTAAACCCAGAAGTGAGCTGCTTAACCTCACAGTCATGCCTGTGCTTCAGTATTTATTATTCCTGCAAAATAAGTTCCTAACTGCTGACCATTTTCTTTGAGATATTGTCAGACAGGTTACTTGCACCAATGGCCTACCATAGTATCTGTGCCACCTACAATTCTTTTACTATATATTCCCAACAAGTGCTTACTTGATAGGAATAAATAAGGGACTTATTAACCCTTTAGTGTTCAGATTATTCAATCAAACATAATGCTTATTGATTCCCATTGATTTGAATTAATCATGCATTATCTCATATCTTCAAGATCTTGAGGGTGTAATTACTTAATGTAGAATAACATTGTAGGGTAGGTGTGAGGGCCTGGATCTGGTCAGTTTGAACATAAAACAGATTAACTATTTTGGCCGGATATGGCCAGTTTAAATACTAAAGGGTTAAGTCTGAACTGTATATCTGTTAGTGAAAGCACATGGCTCAGTGGTTAGAGCTTCGGGCTCCCAATCATGAGGTAGTGAGTTCGATTCCCAGACTGGGCTATGTGTTGTGTTTTAAGCAAGACACTTTATTTCATGTTTGCTCCAGTTCACTCAGCTGTAGAAATGAGTTGCACACAGGTGCCAAACTGTATCAGCTTTTGCTTTTTCCTGAGATAATATGAGTGTCGTGGAGAAGGGAAGCTGGTATGCATGGGTGACTGCAGGTCTTCCGTAAACAACCTTGCCTGGACTTGTGTCTCAGAGGGTAACTTTCTCGGTGCAATCCCATAGTTGTTCATGACCGAAGGGGGGTCTTTACCCATGTGGTCTTGGGTCCAGTCTCACTACACAGCACCTTGGACAAGCATTTTCTACTACAACCTTAGACTGACCAAAGCTTTCTGAGTAGATTTGGTTGACAAAAACTGAAAGAATTCACAGCTCTGGGTGAGGGATGTGATTAGAATGTCACAGAAAAGATTTGCCAATACCAAATCTTCAGTCCAAGCCAACCAACTGGAGACACTAGGGGTAGACCAAGAACAGAATGGGTGGATAATATCTATAATCTCAGTTGGTCATGCTTAGGAATCCAGCCAAAAAGTGTAATGATGGCTGCTTCTGATAGAACCCCATGAGGACGTGTCTGAGGACTCTACCCTCACAACCCTCCCATCCATTTATCTCTCCCAAGGCAGAGATGGCTGGATGAAAACAGGTGAATCAATAACAGGAAGGGTGTCTAACTATAGAAAATCTACCTCAACAAATTCAATTTCATTCATCCAAGCATGGAAAAATGGTTATTAAAGATGATGTGTATAGACTAGTATAGAAATAGTAGAAGTAATTGTAATTAGTATGGTTTGATGATAGTGTTCCCACACAACCATCAGTTTACTATGTATTAACCCTTTTGATACCAACTCACCTGAGAGCACACCTGGTTCTTTGTTACAAACTTTCTGATTTAAAATTATTAAAGTTAAAAATGTTACATCAAAATTTCAAGCACCATGTTAATAATTAGTTATTTAACAAAATTTTTTATTCATTTCCAAATGAATTGAAACAAAGGCATTGTATTTCGGCAGACATCTGGTGACAAAAAGGTTAATTAGCACAGACTGGCTTCTGGAATATCGAAGTTGCTGAGCCTTTGGGCACTTCTCAAGTATTTGATTAACTTTTTAGTCTGTATCCAATCAATTAACTGAGACTTTTTCAGTAATCACAAAAACAGTAGTAACAAACCAATGAGAGAGCCTGTATGCAGTCATTCAACATGCTAGAAATGTCAACCAAGTCTCCTTCAAATCACATCTGACCATCTTAAAAATGAAACTACTCATTGGATAGTGTAGTCAAACCATATATAGGCATGGTTATGTGGTTAAAAAGCTCGCTTTGCAACCATGTGGATTTGAGTTCAATTCCATTATGCAACACCTTTGGCAAATGTCTTCTAATAATAAACAGAAATGGTATGGAAGCCTCAGTGTCTGTTTGTCACTCTCTCTCTCCCAACACCTGTTGACAACTAGTGTTGTTTATGTCCCTATGACTTAGCAGTTTGGCAAAAGAGTCTGATAGAATAAGTAAGTACTAAACTTTAAAAATGCATGTACTGAGGTTCATCTGTTCATCTGTTCATCTAAAACCTTTCAAGTCAGTAATGCCCCAGCATGGTCACAGTCCAATGACTGAAACAAATAAGAGATAAATGAAAGGTGGAAAAAAAAAGTGGCATAACCAAGGCTAGGGTGACAGTGATCATAGGCATACAAGATCAGTTTGACCTGGGGCTAAACAGCAGCAGGAACAAAAAAATTGTTAAGTTTAAATATGTAACGCAAGTTATCATAAGGTGTAACTAGTGGAGGGACGTGGCTTAGTGGTTAGGGTGTTGATGAGGGTATTGAACTCGTGATCATAAGATTGTGGTTTCGATTCCTGGACCAGGCAACACGTTGTGTTCTTGAGCAAAACACTTCATTTCACATTGCTCCAGTCCACTCAGCTGGCAAAAGTGAGTAACGCTGCGATGGACTAGCATCCCATCTGTCAGCATTATCATCATCGTTTAATGTCTGTTTTTCATGCTGGCATGGGTTCGACGGTTTGACTGAGGACTGGCAAGCCAGTAAGCTGCACCAGGCTCCAATCTGATCTGGCAAGGTTTCTACACCTGGATACCCTTCCTAACACCAACCACTCCGAGAGTGTAGTGGGTGCTTTTTACATGACACCGGCATAGGAGCCAGTTAGGGGAGCACTGGTTTCAACCATATTCAGAAGGTGCTTTTCACATGTCACGGGCACAGAAGCCAGTCAGGGGCACTGGCATCAACCATGTTCAGATGGTGCCTTTTACATGCCACTGGCACGGGAGCCAGTCAAGGAGCACTGGCTTTCTTTGACCATGTTCAGAAGGTGATTTTTACATGTCACCAGTATGGGACCCAGTCAGAAGAAGCTGGCATTGACCACATTCAGAAGGTGCTTTTTATGTGTCACCAGCATGGGGAACCAGGTGGGGAATGGAAACCATGGAAACCAGCCCTTATGAGTTGGTATGACTCATAGAAACCATGGAAACCAGCACCTATGAGTTGGTATGACTAGAGAAAAAAAAACTTTATATATTTATTTCTTTTTATCGAATAAACTAGAATCCGGTAAGGTCAAGTCAATAAACTTAGATACTGTTGTAGAACTATTTACAAAGAGACTAACTTACTGACTTCAGTGTCAACTATTCAAATCTTTCTATTTGCTTTGTGTTGCTATTCTTTTATTCTTTTACTTGTTTCAGTCATTTGACTGTGGCCATGCTGGAGCACCACCTGTAGTCGAGAAAATCAACCCCAGGACTTATTCTTTTATTTTATCGTATTGGTCTCTTTTGCCAAACCACTAAGTTACGCGGCCATGAACACACTAGGATCGGTTGTCAAGTGATGTTGGGGGCACAGACACTCAAACATATACACATACACACACACACACACACATATATCTATATATGACAGGCTTCTTTCAGTTGCCATCTACCAAATCCACTCACAAGGCTTTGGACAGCCCGAGGCTATAGAAGAAGACACTTACTCAAGGTGCCATGTGGCTTGTAAGCAAGCTACTTACCACACAGCCACTAGTTTTTTTGTTTTTGTTTTTATTTAAGTTTACTAGTCTATCGGTACAGGGGCTGTGTGGTGGTGGTTGTTAAGAAGCTTGATTTGCAACCACATGGTTTCAGGTTCAGTCCCACTGCACAGCACATTGGGCAAGTGTCTTCTCCCATAACTCCAGACTGATCAATGCCTTGTAAATAAATCTGGTAAATGGAAACTGTGTGGAAGCCCATCATGTGTGTATCTTTGTGTTTGTTACCCCACTAAATTACAACCAGAGTTGGTTTGTTTGCATCCTCTTAGTTTAGCATTTTGGCAAAAGAGACCAAAAGAAAAAGTATTTAAAAAAATAAGCACTGGGGTTGATTTGTTTGAGTAAACCATTCAAGACGGTGTTCCAGCATGGCCACTGTCCAATGACAGAAACAAGTAGAAAACAAAAAACAAAGGTAACTTGATTAATAGATACTTAAACCAATTAATGGTGAACGTGAAGTAACACAATACAAAACTTGATCCGACAACTTTCATAATGATTTAGGTTCAAACAACCCTACCAACCCACAATAATAGAAAAGTGTTCTAATGACATTTCAAAATGTATGATTATTTGGATTTGAACAACCTTCCAACTCACAGTGATAGGAAAATTGTTAATGGTTAAGTGCAGGCATGGCTGTGAAATTTGGAAATTTTGCTTCGTAACCAACTGTGGGCCAGTAAAAGCCTTGTGAGTAGATCTGGATGCTGGAAACTAAAAGCCTGTTTTGTGAGTGTATGTAATGTCATTGTCTTGATGTTGTGTGGTTATTGTAAAATACATCACTCTTATACAAACAGTCCTTTGTTGCTAATCTTTAGTGAAAAATACTTCTGGCCATGGGAAAAATACTACCATGCTTGGAATCGAACACTGGTTGGTAACAGGAAGGGTATCTGGCTGTTGAAAATCTGCCTGCACAAATTCCATCTGACCTGTACAAGCATAGAAAACATCATCATCATCATTTAATGTCCATTCTCCATGCTGGCTTGGGTTAGATGGTTTTCCAGGAACTGGTAAACTGGACAGCTGCACCAGGCTCCAAAACATGTCTGTTTTGGCATGGTTCCTGTGGCTTGATGCCCTTCCTAGGACCAACAACTTTACGAAGTGTACCGGTACTTTTTACATGGCACCGTCACCAGTGATTTATACATGGCAACTGCACAGATGTTTTTAACATAGCACTAGAGATGTGGATGTTAAAGCAAGAACAACAATGATGATGGTGGTGGCGACGACAACGCTAATTGAGTTTGAACAGACTTCCAACCTTTATTGTAGCTTAGAAAATGATGATAAAAAGATTAAAACCATATACAACATTCTGTGAAAGAAAAGATTGTATGTAGCAAGAGAAAAGATAAACTAGACTTCTTTTATGTTGTTGTTGATGATGACTCATGGGAGAATTGAAGTGAGATATTCATTTCGAGAAAATGTCATAAGTATTTGTATTGTGTAGGTCTTCATTTAAAATCGCATCTGCAATAGCTTTAGGTAGAAGCATAATGTTGGATATATCAGCAAAATAATTCATGATTGCTGATCTAACCTTTTGTTGCATGTGAAATTTTAAATATTACTGACTTCTTTGCACATGAGAAGATTTGATGCTAATTTGGTGTGGCAATTACGAATTAAAAGTTGGAATAAGTGTAGATGTGGTAAATATTCTTTTATTCTTTTACTTGTCTCAGTCATTTGACTGTAGCCATGCTGGAGCACCACCTTTAGTCAAACAAATCGACCCCAAGAGTTATTCTTTGTAAGCCTAGTACTTGTTCTATCGGTCTCTTTTGCTGAACCACTAAGTTACAGGGACATAAACACACTAACATCGATGTTAAGCGATGGTGGTTGGGGGGGGGCAAAGACAGACACACAACACATGCATGCATGCATGCATACATACATACATACATACAAACAAACAAACAAACAATGAGCTCCTTTCAGTTTCTGTCTACCAAATCCACTCACAAGACTTTGGTCGGCCTGAAGCTATAGTTGAAGACACTTACCAAAGGTGCCATGTAGTGGGACTGAACACAGAATCATGTGGTTGGTAAGCAAGCTTCTTACCACTCAACCACTCCTACACCTATAAATCTGATGTTTTTTTTGTTTTGTTTTGTTTTGTTCTCTCTCGTCACTTGTTTCAGTCATAGACTGTAGCCATGCTGGGCACCACCTTGAAGAATCCTTTTAGTTGAACAAATTGACTCTAGTACTTTTCTTTTTTAGTGGTTCAGTTACTTAAAAAGCTGAACCACTAAATTATGGGGACGTAAACACCCCGACACTGGTTGTCAAGCAGTAGTGAGGTAAAGACAAAGATACACACATATAACGACAGGCTTCTTTTAATTTCTTCATAATCCATTCACAAACCTTGGTCGACCCAACGCTATAGTACAAGACACTTGCCCAAGGTGCCACACAGTGGAACTGAACTTGGAACCATGTGGTTGGGAAGCAAACTTCTTATCACAAGTAGATTTTTTGAGCTTTATATCAGTTTAAAATTATAATTTCATGGTAGACGCACAACTGATATCCTAGTAGCATATTGACACCTGACCCATTTAATTATTCATGCATTAAATATTCATCTGTTTTGCAAGCATTAAAACTAGTTTATATATAATGGGTTCTGTAAGAAGTGTCATGTACTAAGCCAGTGGTTCTCAACCAGGGCACATATGAGATCTTCTTGTTCCGATTTGTGGTAAGAAGCTTGCTTCCCAGCCACATGGTTTTAGGTTCAGTCCCACTGCATGGCACTTTGGGCAAGTGTCTTCTACTATAGCCTCGGGCTGACCAAAGCCTTGTGAGTGGATTTGGTAGACGGAAACTGAAAGAAGCCTCTTGTGTGTGTGTATGTATCTGTGTGTATGTGTAGGTATCTGATTGAATGTGTATGAGTGTATGTATGTATGTATGTATGTATCTGTGTGTGTCCCACCAACACTTGACAACTGATGTCAGTGTGTTTACATCCTCATGACTTAAGGGTTTGGCAAAAGAGACCAATAGAATAAGTACCAGGTTTAACAAAAAAAATAAGTACTGGAGTCAATTCATTCGACTAAAATTGTTCAAGGTGATGCCCCAGCATGGCCACAGTCTAGAAAAGATAAAATAAATTGGTTATACTTCTACAATACACAAAATATTTTAATCTTTTTTTATGTAATTTCTAATAATTTAAAATCATAAAACTACAGTACAATTTATTTTTGATTCATTGAATGGCTTTGGAGGTCCATGGGGAGTAAAATAGGGATCAGTGAGGTCCATATGCAAAAAATGGTTGAGAACCATTTAATAATTCATGCATTAAATATTTATAGGTGCAGGAGTGGCTGTGTGGTAAGAAGTTTGCTTCACAACCACATGGTTCCAGGTTCAGTCTCACTATGTGGCACCTTGGGCAAGTGTCTTCTATTATAGCCTCAGGCTGACTGAACCGTTGTGAGTGGATCTGGTGTATGGAAACTGAAAGAAGCCCATCGTGTATATATATATATGTGTGTGCATATATGTTTTTGTGCCTCTGTTTGTTCCCCCACTATCGCTTGGCTACCGATGTCCCCCATAACTTAGCAGTTCAGCAAAAGCGCTAGACTTACAAAGAATAAGTCCTGGAGTCAATTTCTTTGACTAAAGGCGATGCTCCAGCATGGCTGCAGTCAGATGACTGAAATATGTAAAAAACAATAATAAAAAGAATCTATTCTGCAAGCATTAAAACTGGTTTATGTAATCGTGGCTTCTGTAAGAAGTCATATGTACAAAACAAAGAAAACAGACTCTGTCACATGGGTCATTAAATAAGCAACAAAGATAAAGAAATTATGATAATTCTTTTGAATAACAGTGAATAAAACAATACTTAATAATAGCTAAAGTATTTGATCATTAAAATTTATGTGATAGAGGTTACTGCGTTGCCCTGGGATGGAAAAATTAAGTGATAATCTTTTTTATCTTGTAAGAAATGAGTCGCGTGAAGATTAAGAAATTTTAGAGGTTGAATGAAGGAGAAAGTATGAAAAATCATCATCGTCATCATCATCATCATCATGTTAATGTCTGCATGGGTGGTTTTGAAGTTTATTGAAACAGGTTTTCGATGACTGCATGCCTTTCCTGTCACCAACTCTCACCTGCTTTCAATTAAGGTAGTAATGTTTCTGCATGATATTGGAAATAAATAACACTGCTTGTATGATGGTGATGCTCATTTACAACTATCGTGTGATGTCAAGACACAAACCCACACATGCATGCTACATGTACATACATGCGTGCATGCATATATATATATATTGGCCTGCTCGCTTAGCCAGCAGGGTGGCATCATTTGAAGGCTAAAACATTGTGAAGTGCATTGTGACCAGCAATATGTAGCAACATCTGATAGCCTGGTCGGTCACGGTGATCATGATGATATATATATACCCAAACAAAATTTAGAGGAACGATGTCTAAGTTTAGCATAAAGGGGTTGTCCACTTTAGTGGTCAGTCCTCTAAATTTTGTATGTAACACAATTTTTAATCTTTGGATCTTTTAAATATGCTAAGCCACTGGTTTTAATTGATTAATATCAATTTCTACCCTTATTATCTAATCTTTTATATATATATATATATATATATATATATATGTATATATATGTATTTCATTTATATCTCGCGTATTTGCCGCTGAAGAGGGGAAAATTTCTTATGAATTAACCCCGAAATTGGACCAATACGGTAATAACGAATTTTTTAGAGATTTCTATCGGTTTGTTTTGAGACGCATAAATTATAATGGTTATCAACAAAAATTTTTTGTTTAGGCATATTTGGCATTAGAATTTTTCTTCTGCCCTTATCTTGTAAATATATATATATATATATATATACTAGCAGTATCGCCCGGCGTTGCTCAGGTTTGTAAGGGAAATAACTATAAAGCATTTTTAGAGAGTTATAGCCAAAAAAAATGGAAAAAAATGATGGTAAATTTTTTTTTAGTTAAAAAAGGTGGAGTTGCGTCCCCTAGACAGTTTGCGGTTTGTGTCTCTAATTCTCGACCCCATGTCGAATTTATCGATTTTTTTCAGAACTGGGGGAACTTTTCAAAATTTTCGCTGCGTTAGTTTTGAATTATGACATTGGGCTATGTGTGTGTCAAGTTTCATCAGAATCGGTTGAAAGCCGTGGTCAGGGTGAGGGTACAAGCAAACAGACACACAGAAACACGCACAGACAAACTGCCGTTTATATAGAGAGAGATATATATATATATATATACATGCACACACACACAAGAATGCATGTATGTACATATAACAAGTTTCTTTCAGTTTCTATATAGCTAATCTGCTCACAAGACTTTGGTTAACCTGAGGCTATAGCAGAAAACACTTATCCAAGATGCCATGCAGTAGGACTGAACCTGAAACGGTGTGGTTGGGAAGCAATCTCCTTTATCACATAACTACACCTGCACCTGGTTTGGTTAGTAAGGACTAAATGGAAAACTATATCAAGTTTAGTTTTCAATACTGTCTGAAACAGAACAACTGATTGGTTCATTTGAAATATTTTTATGCTCTTTGCTTTCAAATGAATATAATGTAAAATGCTCTATTGTGTCTGGGGAGAGTCATTTTCTTTTTGTGCCTTATTATGTAACACACTCACCAGTAAAATTTCCACGTTTTTCTTATTTTACCGGTGAGTGTGTTACATACAAGCACCAACAATTTGAACTTTTTGAAAGTCCAATAGATCTGTCACTTTAATGAATTTTAATTACCTTTTTTTGATGATATTTGAAAAGAAACAGCAATTTTAGCAAAACACATTAAGCAATACTAATAATAAATCAAAAAATGTAAAAATAAACAAGCTTTTGATGGTTTTATAGATATTTCAAAATTATGATGCTAGGTGTTTCCATTGTTTTGTCCAACCCCTATAAATATTAAATAGAGCCTGAGTGAGAAGTGAAAGTAGAGGAGATAAATGGCAAAGAGTGCATCGTATGAATGAGAAAGGAAGGGGTGATAGATAAATAACAAAGGAAGGGGTGAAAAAGCCGATAAACCGTGTTTGAAGTGTGAGTATATGTGTGTGTAAAAGAGAAGTATGTTTGCATGCGTGTGTGTGTATAGTAGAAATGAAATAATGTTCAACGCTGAAAATGTGTGAGTATATGTATGTGTGTGCGTGTACAAGAGAACTATGTAAAACTTTACATATAAGGTAAAGAAAATATTAAAAAATAATCCAGAATCCTTGTCTGGTAGGTGATCGATCCCAAAATCTAATCAGTTCATGTCAGTCACAAGGCCAAACATTTCTGAAAGTTTTGTTAAAAATCTATTCAGTGGTTCTTGAGATATCTTGTCCATGGACAGGCAAACAGATGCAACTGAAAACAATACCTCCGCCTTCGCTAAGGTGGAAGTAACAAGTAACTTTATATAATAGAACCTAAAGCAGTTTGATACCAAGGACACTGTTTGTCTGTTTTGTTTTGTTTTTTAGCCTAGAGCAATTGATGCAATTTGTATCAGTGATTTTGTGTGTTGTTGTCTTGTAGAAAAATTGCTTGAAATTGATAAATTTTAGAGCTATACTTAATTTAATATTTTTTTTTTTTTTTTCCATTTGATTTTTCAGAGACTAAATGGGTACATACACCTGAATCCCTCTTGCAGGGCCATATAGCATATAATGTCAAGGTAAGTTCCTTGTTGTTGTTGTGGTCATTGTCGTCGTGTGTGTGTGTGTAAGTGTGGCAGATGTATTTATACGTGTGGGTGTGATGTGTGCTTATATATATATATATATATATATATATATATATATATATCAATCCTAACAATAATGGATATTAAAATGGTAGATGAAATATCACTTCTATTTTGTCTTCTAACTTTGCCATTGAAGAATTAATTCTTAGAACATTTAAAAAAAAATTTGTCAACATTTCTATCAGCATTCCCCTCACCAGGACCTGCTTCACATGTTCCCTTGTTGGTTGCGCAGGGCTGCTGACCCTACACCTACTACCCTCCTGTTGTCTCATCCAGGTTTGGAACCAGCAATTACAGAGTTAGTTATCTCACAGACTTTATAGATAAAATTTGAAAGCATTAAGCTTGTCATATCTTTCTGAAAGAAAAAAAAAAATAACATTAAGATTATAACTTTTTTTTATTTTGTCACATCAGTCTCATCTTTAGATACTGAAATATAAATGTAAATATTTTTAAAGGATCTTTTCGGTTTGAACGGCAGTTTTTTCTAGCGGTGTCATATGAAATTGTCACCCATAATTATGACCCTAGTACCGATCTATTGCATTTCAATCTGTTTTAGGGTTAGGGGTGGGGGAAAGGGTATCTTTTTTTTCTTCAGAAATGTAAATAAACCCAATCTGTTTCTTAAACGAGGGACATATTCATACAGCACAGAATGTTTTCAGCTCAATAGACATCAGTGATTGGTTGAAATTGCAGAAATTAAGCAATGAATATCTTACAAACTTTAGAATTTTCTCAGTAAATCCAAGAGAAAAAGATGTTTTATAAACACATTCTACCAGTATACGAAGTTAAAAATTTTTTAGTTACCTAGAAATTATGTTAAAAACTGCCGTTCAAACCGAAAAGATCCTTTTTAAAATCTGTCTGTAACCCAGTGAATAAGTTATTATCTTTTAGTTGGGAAATAAAAGTTCCTGCTTTGAATCCAATCTAATAGTATGTGGTTGTTTGTCCTTCATTTTCAAAAATGATCAACACTCTACCACTTACACACTGCAACAACAGAATGTGCAGCTACACAAGTAACTACTTGAGGTGCTGTGCAATGGGACTAAACCCCAAACCACATGATTGCAAAGTGAGCTTCTTAACCACACAGCCATGTTTTGAAGAAGCACTGGTATTGGATTGCAGTGAGAGAGAGAGAGCTGTGCCAAATGAATGGCTCCACAACATCCACTCCCCCTTATCATCTTGAATCAGACAAGCTGAGATGATGGAATGAATAGCAGGGATTCAGTGGAACAGCCAAGGGGATAAAGTTGTCTCAGTGTGAGAGAGTATCAGATGTTGTGTTGTAAGAAACTATTTCTATCCAAATTCTTTGTCCAAGCAATGATTAATAGTGACTATGACAACGAGATAATTAGCATTCTCAGCCATTCATGTTGTAGAAATGCTTATATACATACATTACAATATTGACTTCCATTTAAGAAATTGATCAAGACATAGATGTGGTTGTGTGATTAAGAAGGTGGTTTCTCAATCACTTGGTCTCAGGTTCAGTCTTCCACGTGGAATCTTGGGCTAGTGTCTTCTACTTAAGCCCCAAACTGACCAAAGCCTTGTGAGTGGATTTCAGCTTTCACCATGTTGTACACTCTCTGAAGTGTTTGGCATTAGGAAGGGCATCTAGCTATAGAGCATGGTGCATGATGCAGTCCTCCAGCTCATCAAACTAGCCAGCCTGTACTTACTTAGGAGCCAGATATATTATTATGATGGTTATGATGATGTTGAAGAGAATCAAAACTAAACACAGATATTTAACCTGCTTGTACTACCTTTTCTGACAGCTTATGGACATCCAAAACTTTGTTTTCATAATCATCTCAAGCAGTCTCTCATTTTATGGGTGTCCCTCCCAATTATTTGGAGGCCCCTGGCCATTAATTAGAAGGCATGGAGGTCTGTGTGTGATGCTGGAGTAGAGCGCTTTGAAACCAAACGCTGGAGACTGCATGAAGAGAGGAGGTGACATTGTCATCAACCCCCTGCAGCTGTTGTTTGGGGTCACTTTCAGTGCCCTTAGTACCACAGGATCTGCCAGTCTTGTCAGCCATGTCCACTCCCATGAGGAATAATGTGCTGGAGGCAGAAGAGGATGAATGTCTTGGATTAATACTGTTACCACCTTTGATGGGACGTCATAAACAGCATAACTCTTAATGTTGTCTAAAGCAGGTATAACACTTGAGCTTTATAACGAGAAGGAAATGAGATGATTCGTTTGTCTGTTAACAATGTAACTGAAGTGTTTCTAATTAAGAAATGAAGCCAGGACAGGGAGTTGATTTATTGCTATTAGCAAGGTACTCAACTATTCTTAATTATGTAGGTACTTAATAAGATTTGCCAAAACTTATTAATACAATGTTTGTTTAATGTTTTATTGATTTCAGTTGACTGAGGTCATGCTGGAGCAGTGCTTTCTAGCGCATAGTTTATTAGGCGTAGATGTGAGTGCTTATTTTATAGGTCTCATAGAGATGAAAGGAAATATGGGCCTCAGTGAGATTTGAACTCAGAGAGAAGGTATGGCTGTATGATTAAGAAGTTTGCTTCCCAACCATATGGTTTGGATTTCAGTCCTACATAGCACCTTGTCAAATGTCTTTCATAGTTTCAGGCCAGCCAAAGTTTTGTTAGTGCGTTTGGAAGAAGGAAACTGAAAGAAGCCCATTATGTTTGAGCGCTTGTGTCTTTTTGTCTTGATATCACATAATTGTTATAAATGAATGCCATTCTTATTTCTTTATTGCCCACAAGGGGCTAAACACAGAGGGGACAAACAAGAACAGACAAAGGGATTAAGTTGATTACATCAACCCCAGTGCATAACTGGTACTTAATTTATCAACCCCGAAAGGATGAAGGGTAAAGTCGACCTCGGCAGAATTTGAACTCAGAATGTAACAGCAAACGAAATACCTATTTCTTTACTACCCACAGGGGCTAAACACAGAGGGGACAAACAAGGACAGACAAAGGGATTAAGTTGATTACATCACCCCCAGTGCATAACTGGTACTTAATTTATCACCCCGAAAGGATGAAGGGTAAAGTCGACCTCGGCAGAATTTGAACTCAGATGTAACAGCAAACGAATACCTATTTCTTTACTACCCACAAGGGGCTAAACACAGAGGGGACAAACAAGGACAGACAAAGGGATTAAGTTGATTACATCAACCCCAGTGCATAACTGGTACTTAATTTATCAACCCTGAAAGGATGAAGGGTAAAGTCGACCTCGGCAGAATTTGAACTCAGAATGTAACAGCAAACGAAATACCTATTTCTTTACTACCCACAAGGGGCTAAACACAGAGGGGACAAACAAGGACAGACAAAGGGATTAAGTTGATTACATCAACCCCAGTGCATAACTGGTACTTAATTTATCAACCCCGAAAGGATGAAGGGTAAAGTCGACCTCGGCAGAATTTGAACTCAGAATGTAACAGCAAACGAAATACCTATTTCTTTACTACCCACAAGGGGCTAAACACAGAGGGGACAAACAAGGACAGACAAAGGGATTAAGTTGATTACATCAACCCCAGTGCATAACTGGTACTTAATTTATCAACCCCGAAAGGATGAAGGGTAAAGTCGACCTCGGCAGAATTTGAACTCAGAATGTAACAGCAAACGAAATACCTTTCTTTACTACCCACAAGGGGCTAAACACAGAGGGGACAAACAAGGACAGACAAAGGGATTAAGTCGATTATATCGACCCCAGTGCATAACTGGTACTTAATTTATCAACCCCGAAAGGATGAAGGGTAAAGTCGACCTCGGCAGAATTTGAACTCAGAATGTAACAGCAAACGAAATACCTATTTCTTTACTACCCACAAGGGGCTAAACACAGAGGGGACAAACAAGGACAGACAAAGGGATTAAGTCGATTATATCGACCCCAGTGCGTAACTGGTACTTATTTAATCAACCCTGAAAGGATAAGTCGACCTTGGAGGAATTTGAACTCAGAACGTAACAGCAGACGAAATACCGCTAAGCATTTCACCCGGTGTGCTAACGTTTCTGCCAGCTCACCGCCTTTAATGAATGCCATTCTGCAGAACCCTGTCTGGCCATGAAGAAATACCACTTTGCCTGAACACAGATAAGGCTTAGCAACAGGAAGGGCATTTGGCTGTAGAAAATCTGCCTCGGTAAACTCCATCCAACCCATGCAAGCATGGAAAAGTGGACGTGTAAATGTGATCCAAATAAGGGCATAATTAAATAGCATATGATATTTTGTCTACCACTCTCCTTGTTCTTTTATTCTTTTACTTG
>NC_043013.1:7775850-7888350 GCF_006345805.1 Octopus sinensis
CATGTGGCTGGTAAGCAAGCTATTTACCACACAGCCACACGTGCGCCTATGGCTACAAATTCTAATGTATGACCTGCTATATTTTCTTGAAGTGCATCGACTGTAACAAGAGATAGCAGTGAAATCATTTTGAATGGAAGTGTTTGTTAGTGGCTGACATTCCACTGCAAAGCACACTAAAAATCTTGTCATCATCAACAAACTATGGATATGTGTTTACAGCAGTGTCAGTGTTATTATCAAATGAATGGAGTAGTTGGTCACAAAATGTAGTTTATTTACCTTTTAGCATTTAAACCAGCACGTAAAAAGCACCATCCGATCGTGGCCATTGCCAGCCTCGCCTGGCCCCCGTACCTGTGGCACGTAAAAAGTACCATCCGTCCATGGCACGTAAAAAGCACCATCCGTCCGTGGATATTTGCCAGCTCCGTCTGGCACCTGTGCGGGTGGCACGTAAAATGCACCCACTACACTCACGGAGTGGTTGGCGTTAGGAAGGGCATCCAGCCGTAGAAACACTGCCAGATCAGACTGGGCCTGATGCAGCCTTCTGGCTTCACAGACCCCAGTTGAACCGTCCAACCCATGCTAGCATGGAAAGCGGACGCTAAATGATGATGATGATGATGATGATAACTGGCCCAAGTATTCTGCCTGTTTTATGTCCAAACTGGTCAAATCCAGGCTCTCGCACCTATCTTACAATATCATTCTAAAAATAAACCATCCTATCAGTGAAATTACAAAAGCTCCAAGATAAAGCATGACTAATTGAAAACAATGTGAATAAATCAGCATTACATTTGACAGGGAAATCTGAGTGCTTGAAGGGTTAAATTTCAGCTTAGTATAAATGCTTCTATTCTACATCTGATCATTTCCGTTTTCTGGTCAGCTCTTTTACTCTTTTACTTGTTTCAGTCATTTGACGGCGGCCATGCTGGAGCACCGCCTTTAATCGAGCAACTCGACCCGGGACTTATTCTTTGTAAGCCCAGTACTTATTCTATCGGTCTCTTTTGCCGAACCGCTAAGTGACGGGGACATAAACACACCAGCATCGGTTGTCAAGCAATACTAGGGGGACAAACACAGACACACACACACACACACACATATATATATATATATATATATACACATATATACAACGGGCGTCTTTCAGTTTCCGTCTACCAAATCCACTCACAAGGCTTTGGTCGGCCCGAGGCTATAGTAGAAAACACTTGCCCAAGGTGTCACGCAGTGGGACTGAACCCGGAAGAATGTGGTTGGTAAGCAAGCTACTTAGCACACAGCCACTCCTGCTAAATATAAACCTGTTCATTCTCTTTCTCACTGACTCTTTGAACATCTCTTTCATAATCTTTGGTATGGAATCGTATTATGGACATTGTTTATCCCTTTAGCATTCAGATTACTCTGTTAAATGTAATGCTTATCTAGTCACATTGCTTTGAATTAATCATGCATTATCTCATGGCTTTGAGATTTCAATAATGTGATTGTTTATTTTTAGAATGACATTGTAGGGTAGGCATGAGAGGCTGGATCTGGCCAGTTTGAACTTAAAGCCAGAAGAATATTTTGGCCTGAGATGGTCTGTTTAAATGCTAAAGGGTTATATATCCTGATACATGACAGACAACAAGACAAAATCTCTCTATGTATTTATTGGTTTCAGAAATCTGACTAATTCCTCTTCTGATTTTAGCAACCTGACAAAATTCTCTTCCAATTTGAGCAATCTGACATACTTTTTGGTGAAAAGTATGCCAGATTATTCGGACACAGCTTACTTTGGGTAAAGCTGTGCTGATTCTATGAGATGAAAGAAAATATGTTCATGTGATTCTTGATGTTTATATTTTGATCAATTTGATAAATTTAATCAATGTAAGGGAAGCGTGTTTATAGCACCTTCCGAAAATAAGTTTTATGCCATCATTCCTCTAATCTTGTTGAATACTTGGCTTTAGTATTAATATAAGGGTTTTCAAAATGTCTAGCTAAGTTATGGGACAGTGTGCAAATGTCCTGATTTGGATTTAGATTATTTCGGAGTTAAAACCAAATTTGTGGAATAAAAGTTGCTATCATTCAGAAATGGGAAACTTACTAACAAATGTCAAATAGATATAGATGTATGCCCATGCATGGACAGTGTAGAAAATGATAAGATTTAATCATTTTGATAGCAGTGGCATCTAAGACAGCAAGCTGGTAGAATTGTTAGTACACCAGGCAAAATGCTTAGCGACATTTCATCCAACTTTATGTACTGAGTTCAGATTCCACCAAGGTCGGCTTTGCCCTTCATCCTTTCAGGGTCAATAAAATAAGCACCGGTTGAGTACTGGGTCAGTGTTATCAACTTACCCGCTTCCATAAAACTTACTGGCCTTGTGCCAAAATTTGAAACTAATATCAATGGCATCTCCTCATTTTGGGTTTCATGTGCTTTATATATTTACTTAGGCTGCAGGCGTGATTTTTGTGTTTAAATAGTTCATTTCCCAACTACGTGGTTTTAGGTTCAGTCCCACTGTGTGGTACATTGGGCAAGTGTCTTCTTGAGTTGCAAGCCAACCAAAGCCCTTTATTGGGTTTGGTTACCAGAAACTGAAAAATGCCTATCATGTATGTATACGTGTGTGTATATCATCATCATTTACCGTCTGCTTTCCATGATGGCATGGGTTAGACGGTTTGAATGGAACTGGTAAGCCAGAGAGCTGCACCAGGTTCCAGTCTGATTTGACATGGTTTCTATGGCTGGATGCCCTTCCTAACACCAACCACTCCAAGTGTGTAATGGGTGCTTTTTACATTCCACCAACATACATACACACACACACACACATACTAGAACAGAACAATCAGAAGTTGTTTTGGTCAGAGGGGTAGGGTACAGACTGTTCCAACTATCTGAGTGTAGTGGAGCAGACCATACTATGCAGCACTGCTTTGTCTGCCCTTTACTAATGCAAGTATTGCAGTTCAAAAGACCCTGCAGAGTTCAGTAGAAATGTTTAAAAAAATTTTTAAGGGCGGGGGGACCGTGTCAAGAAATGGTAAACTGTCATGTAACTATTATAATTCAAAGAATCAAAAAAACATCGGATAATCTCTTAAGAACAAACAGTTTGTGGGTTTATTAAATACATTGGGATGAGGACGTATTTGATTGTATTTATGTAGCTTGTATCAATTGTTATTCAGTATGATACAAACAACTTCAATAAAAAATATCCCTTGGCATTTAATTTTTGCATCAAAATTACTCTATTTTTGAAATTTGTGGTTATGACTGGTGCCATCTGAATACAATTCGATTATAGCTCTCACCTTTCAAAATTCTACACTTTTATCTGAATATTTTTATTTTACAAAAATTAGCTTATTAGGCGCAGGAGTGGTTGTGTGGTAAGTAGCTTGCTAACCAGCCACATGGTTCCGGATTCAGTCCCACTGCGTGGCATCTTGGGCAAGTGTCTTCTGCTATAGCCCCAGGCCAACCAATGCCTTGTGAGTGGATTTGGTAGACGGAAACTGAAAGAAGCCTGTCGTATATATGCATATATATGCGTGTGTTTGTGTGTCTGTGTTTGTCTCCCGGGCATTGCTTGACAACCAATGCTGGTGTGTTTACATCCCCGTCACTTAGCGGTTCGGCAAAAGAGACCGATAGAATAAGTACTGGGCTTACAAAGAATAAGTCCCGGGGTCGATTTGCTCGACTAAAGGCGATGCTGCAGCATGGCTGCAGTCAAAAAACTGAAACAAGTAAAAGAGTAAAGAGTTATTATTACTTCTGTTACTTATATTCATGCCTTGAGTAAGAAGTCCAGCTTTGCTATCTCTATGCACTGCTTTTTTTTTTTTTAGAGCTTGTCATTTGATAAATGCTACACCTACCGTCTTTTATATCAGAAAACTTCTTAACATCTTTTCATATTCAACCCTAACATATTTACAAAGCTCTTTTCCTGCTTTTTTGTCCTTGTCCACTCTTTTCCTTTTCCTGTTATAATCTGTCAGTGTATCAAATGCTCACTCTGCCACTGACTTAGCTGCAACCAGGATGTCTGCTCTATTCACAGAACTGATGTCTGAGACTTGCAGTAATGTTAAATTCTTACAGATGCATCCTCTTGCTGCTAGTTCCCTGTTTGTGCACATATCTGCCTCTCTACATCTGCACTGCGAAATTTGACCTTTTACATGAATGTTGTCAGTATTCATACTCTCTCACTTTTCGCTTACTGCATTCTTCAAATGTGTTGCTGTTAGAGGCATGTCTTCTACTACCATTAATATTATTGTTGTCGTCGTTGTTGTTGTTGTTATTTATATATTAGAAAGGTGGCAAGCTGGCAGAATCGTCAGCACGCCGGGCGAAATGCTTAGCGGTATTTCATTTGCCGTTACATTCTGAGTTCAAATTCCGCTTAGGTCGACTTTGCCTTTCATCCTTTCGGGGGGTCGATAAATTAAGTACCAGTTATGCACTGGGGTCGATGTAATCGACTTAATCCATTTGTCTGTCCTTGTTTGTCCCCTCTGTGTTTAGCCCCTTGTGGGTAGTACAGAAATAGGTATTTCGTCTGCCACTACATTGGATTCAAATTCCACCAAGCTCAACTTTGTCTTTCATTCTTTCAGGGTCAATGAAATAAGTACCAGTTATGTACTAGGGTTGATGTAATCGACTAGCCCCCTTCCCCACAAAATTTTCAAGGCCTTGTGCCTAGAGTAGAAATAATTATTTATATAAGAGTGTGATGGAAAACACACTCCTTACCTGAAATTGTCGACAGGTGTACACATGCTTGTGCACACCCACACACACACACACACATATATTCTTGGCATCATAAGAATTCGATTTTTGCTCTCCAAAATGGTTTTTCAGCCTAATAATTTACAAGCTATTATGTATAGATTTATGTACGTGTTTCAAGATGTATTGTTTTTACCAAAAAAGAATTTCTATGTGTGTGTGACTTTGTCTGTGTTTGTCTCCATAGCACTGCTTGACAACTGGTGTTGGTATGCTTATGTCCCCATAAATTAGCAGTTCAGCAAAAAAAAAAGTCCAATAGAATGAATTACAGGCTTTAAAAAAAACAGTCCTGGGGTTGGTCCAGTCGACTAAAGACAGTGCCCCAGCATGGCCACAGTCTAATGACTGAAACAAATAAAAGATATATATATAATATAGGTGTAGGAGTGGCTGTATGGTAAGTAGCTTGCTTACCAACCACATGGTTCCAAGTTCAGTCCCACTGCGTGGCACCTTGGGCAAGTGTCTTCTACTATAGCCTCGGGCCAACGAAAGCCTTGTGAGTGGATTTGGTAGATGGAAACTGAAAGAAGCCCATCGTATATATGTGTATATATATGTGTGTGTATATGTTTGTGTGTGTTTGTCCCCCCAACATCACTTGACAACCAATGCTGGTGTGTTTATGTCCCCGTAACTTAGCAGTTCAGCAAAAGAGAATGATAGAATAAGTACTAGGCTTACAAAGAATAAGTCCTGGGGTCGATTTGCTCAACTAAAGGCAGTGCTCCAGCATGGCCACAGTCAAATGACTGAAACAAGTAAAAGACATTATATATATATAGGCACAGGAGTGGCTGTGTGGTGAGTAGCTTGCTTACCAACAATATGGTTCCATGTTCAGTCCCACTGCGTGGCACCTTGGGCAAGTGTCTTCTACTCTCGCCTCGGGCCAACGAAAGCCTTGTGAGTGGATTTGGTAGATGGAAACTGAAAGAAGCCCATCGTATATATGTGTATATATATGTGTGTGTATATGTTTGTGTGTGTTTGTCCCCCCAACATCACTTGACAACCAATGCTGGTGTGTTTATGTCCCCGTAACTTAGCAGTTCAGCAAAAGAGACCGATAGAATAAGTACTAGACTTATAAACAACTAAAAGAATATTTGTGTGTGTTTATGTGCTTTATCCTGTTTGTATATGAATCATTACTGTGGTAGTGGTTGTTTTCCTTGTGTATTTTTGCTTTTTTTTGTTTATTCTTCAGTTACATAACATCCTATTTCAACATTTCAACAAATGGCTCTTATTAATAACATTAGATGTTACTAACTGCAGGAGAAGGCATATCGCTGGTAAAAACTCTGTGAACAAAATTTTTGTCTAAGACGCAGCGAGGATGGCCATCTGTATAAACAGTATGGTGGTGGTGCTGGTGGTTGTGGTGGCGGTGGGGAAATGGTTTTGCAGCTGCCTTGTGCATGCTGCTGTTGATTGTGGTTCTAATGCTCTTGTATCAATCTATTTTGGTGCTAACATTGGTTACAGTTAGCTCTGGATTATAGGAATCGTTTCATATACCTGTATATGCATGCATGCATCTGTATGTGTGTGTGTGTGCGTTGACAAATCCTGGGATTCTGACACATGGTAAAACCGCTGTGAATAAGGTATTAATACCAATTGTGGATGTGTTTTGCTTAATGAATCATGTTATACGCACTTGCACTAAAATATCTGTCACAATGTATATAAATAAAACGTGTGTGTGCATGTATATATAGGCACAGGAGTGGCTGTGTGGTAAGTAGCTTGCTTACCAACCACATGGTCATGGGTTCTGTCCCACTGTGTGGCACCTTGGGCAAGTGTCTTCTACTATAGCCTTGGGCCAACCAAAGCCTTGTGAGTGGATTTGGTAGATGGAAACTGAAAAGAAGACCATCATATATATGTATATTTAAGGCGGCGATATGGCAAAAACGTTAGCGTGCCGGGCGAAATGCTTAGCCGTATTTCGTCTGTCGTTACGTTCTGAGTTCAAATTTCGCTGAGGTCGACTTTGCCTTTCATCCTCTCAGGGTCGATAAATAAAGTACCAGTTTCGCACTGGGGTCGATGTAATCGACTTAATCCGTTTGTCCGTCCTTGTTTGTCCCCTCTATGTTTAGCCCCTTGTGGGTAGTAAAGAAATGTATATGTGTGTTTGTGTGTCTGTGTTTGTCCCCCCAACATCGCTTGACAACTGATGCTGGTGTGTTTACGTACCCGTAACTTAGCGGTTCTGCAAAAGAGACCGATAGGATAAGTACTAGACTTACAAAGAATAAGTCCTTTGATTGCTGCAGTCAGATGACTGAAACAAATAAAAGGATGTTTGTGTGTGTGTGTGTGTGTGTGTGTGCTTTAACCTGTTTGTATCTGCATCATTACTGTGGTAGTGGTTGTTTTCCTTGTGTATTTTTCTAGGGTTTTTTTTTTGTTTCTTGTGTATTTTTGCTTTTTTTTGTTTATTCTTCAGTTACATAACATCCTATTTCAACATTTCAACAAATGGCTCTTATTAATAACATTAGATGTTACTAACTGCAGGAGAAGGCATATCACTGGTAAAAACTCTGTGAACAAAATTTTTGTCTAAGACGCAGCGAGGATGGCCATCTGTATAAACAGTATGGTGGTGGTACTGGTGATGGTGGGGAAATGGTTTTGCAGCTGCCTTGTGAATGCTGTTGTTGATTGTGGTTCTAATGCTCTTGTATCAATCTATTTTGGTGCTAACATTGGTTACAGTTAGTTCTGGATTATAGGAATCGTTTCATATACCTGTATGTGCATGCATGCATGTGTGTGTGTGTGTCTGCGCGTGTTGACAAATCCCAGGATTTGTCAACACACACACACACACACATGCACGTGGCGAGAAACAGAAGAAAATTTGAAGAAAGAAGGAAAATAATAATAATATCATCATCATCAAATTGGCACTGATTGAACAAATCCATGATCCACAGTATTTCAGATGTAACCTTCCCATCTTTTTAGGGGTATGTCGTAGTTTGGGATTTGGCTGCTACTTCTTGCAGCTTGAGTGACCACATAGACTGACTCCCTTGTTGGCTTGAATTATCAATCATTGTTCTGTGGGGTACATTAAGTTGCATATATTTAATTATCTCCAACCACTGCCAGGTATCAGACAGGAAGTTCCAATTTCATATCTGATAATAGACACAATTATATACAACAGATTCACTTGCTGTAACTGGCTCCTCAAGATCCTTCCTCTTTCTCTTCTACTCTCACTGCTACTTTTCATCTTCATTTATTCCTCATGACATAAGCAAATCTATAAATCTTAGCATAGGTTTTTATGGTTCAATAGCTGACTGACTGTCTTTGGCAAGGAACCTATTTAATTGTTGTGTCCAGAAATGTTTATTGGGCCACAAGTGTACTGTGTTGGCAGGTGAGAGAATGAGATCTATTTCAAACTATGTTTAAATATCACCAATTTTGACACTAACAGCAAAAAGGGAGATGTTTTTATTATAAAATTATGTGACCATAGCAATTTTGTTTTATAGGTACAGAGAGAGCTTTTCTCTCGCTGTACACACATGCAGTTGATCTGTTGTAACACTCTTGATAGCAAGTTAACAATCTATATTTCATAATAAACCCCAACAAGGTCCAGTCCTTGTTGTGTTGTATTGATTTGTGTACCTCAATGACCCTGAAAAATATGCTATGAACAAATAAGAAACTAAAAGATGGATAAGCATCACTTCGTTACAGTTATGATGTAATGTTCTCATTAGTCTATTAAAGAAATCTGCTGGAAACAGCTTTAATGAAGTGGTATTTATCCGTCTTTTTATTATTTATTTATTTGGGTTTTTTGTGTGTGTGTATAATTGTCAGGCAATGCTTCATGCAAACTATTATCTCTCTATATATAAATGGCAAAATGTCTGTCTGTCTGTGTGTGTGTGTGTGTATGTCCTTTATACAAATCCACAATTTTTCAGTTAGAGAGCTCGCACTTTCTATGGTCATTCAAAATCATCCAAGGGTGGTCGGGCACATCTTTACATTTCCCCAGTCACCCCCGCAAAGCCATTAAAAAATCAATAGAAGTGACTTTTTTGTGAATTTTCTATCCAAAACCCAATCAAAATGCCCGAAGCTTGATACACCAATTGAATGCCAGCCATCTGTATGTGATTGATCGGAGATTTGGACAGTACTCGCGTGTATGTGTGCACACATGCAGCTGTATATGCATGCATTAGCACTATTTTTGTAAAATCTCAGAAAAATATGACCCGGTGTTGCCGGGTCATAGTGCTAGTAATAATAATAATAATAATAATAATAATAATAATAACAATAATTGTCATTTGTAATGAATAGCCTCTTTATTGTTTATTTTTCAGTTCTTGGGTGAGAGCGAAGTCGATCAACCAAAGGGCATTGAAATCGTGAAGGATGTCATCAGAAAGATGAAGGTAATTCTACTTCACCAGTTTCTCGTCACTGTTGTCAAATCTTGTCCATGAAAGAAATTTATGAAGGAATTTAAATGAAGAAAATCCAAATGAACAAAAGATGGGTGGAAACTTACCAAAATATATTGTGCTTTGACATATTACATATTTATAGGTGGCAAATTAGCAGGGTCGTTAATGTGTCAGATGATGTGCCTTCCAGTATTTTTTATTCTGGTGTCTGAGGTCAATTGTGCCCATCTTTGTTTCAAAATCAATCTAGTACCCATCTTGAGTGGTGCACTGATAAAAATCAATAGTATCAAATGGAATGCTATGTGTAACTTGTTCTTATTCACTGCATTCTGAGTTCAGGTCCCTCTATAGGCTACTGAAAATGTGTGACCTAGTCATAAGGGTTTTTGAACTCATGATTTGCAAGATTGTGGTTTCAATTCCAGGACCGAGTAGTATGTTGTATTCTTGAACAAGGCACTTCATTTCATATTGCTCCAGTCCATTCAGCTGTAAGCAGGGACGTGCCGCCTGGGTAGGCAAGGTAGGCAGTGCCTCCTCTGAATAAAATAGATCGACAGTAACATTTTCCTTTTATGGCAAAATATGCATCGAATTCAATAAAATTATGAAGGTTACTGTTACTCTGATTACTATGCATAAAATGCAAAATATTTTACTTTTTTTATTGTTTGTTCCTTCTCAAGCCATGCCTGGCTCATAGGGCCAGTTTCCCGGTTTCCTTGGTGTATAGGTTCCCCACCTGAACAGGACGCCGGTCCTTCGCAGGTGAGCTGCAAGATGCAGGAGGAAAGAGTGAGAGATGGTTGTGGCGAAAGAGTCAGTAGAAGTTTGCCAATGCCTTCTGCCGGAGCCGCGTGGAGCTTAGGTGTTTCGCTCATAAACACACATCACCCGGTCTGAGATTCAAATCCTCGACCTTGAGTCCGCTGCTCTAACCACTAGACCATGTGCCTCTACTTTTTGTTGGTTAGGTAGGCATAATTCACCTCTGCCTTTCAATCTCAGTATTAAAACTACACATAGGACTGCTGTAGTACACATGCCGCATACATTCCTACAACAACATTTTCTTTACGTGCTATAAAGGCAGAAGTAAATCTGTCACACGCCTGTGTTTTGCTACATAAACATCACCAACTGCCTAACCTGAGTAATTACTGACAGCACATGCCTGGCTGTAAGTAAACCTGCAATGGACTGGCATCCCATTCAAAGGGTGTGTTGTGATCTCAGTTACTTATACACCATGGAAGCCAGGTAACCTGCCCTATGAGTCATAAGACTCGAGACAATAATGCCCATAGGTTGATGATGATAAGACCTAATTGATGTTTTGAAAATTTCTAGTTTTGTAACAATTCCAACAAAGCACTTTTCTCGTGACATTATCTCGGTAATTTCTAAACATCATTCTACTTTTGTATCTTTGATTTCCTGTTTACATTTCAAACAGAAAATTACAACTGGATTCACCGTTTACCGTCCAAGAGACCGCATATTGTTGTTCCTCATTGAAAATCACTATGCTACAATTCGGTTCCCCTTCAGCAATTCTAACAGACACACAATAGCATTCTGATTTTCTGTCTACCGTTCAATAAACTCTATTATTGTTTGGTTATCTAATCTACAATTCAATGGATACGTTGATACTTTGATCTCATTCCACAGTTCAAACAACAACAATAAATTTCTCTTTGATTCCACACCTACAGTTTGCCAAACCTCATGTCACTATTGATTCTTCATATTCAGCTCAACACGCACTTCGTGATTCTTTGATTCTGCTCCTGCAGTTTCTTAACCCCCAACCTCATTTTATTACTAAACTATTTTATATAAAGTTCAAAGGTGACCAAAACCCTGTGAGTGAATTTGGGAAACAAAAGCTGAAAGAAGCCCATCAGTTTGCATGCACGCATATATATATATATGAATTTTATCTCTAATTCATATTTTATATATTTATACTGTGAAATTTGATTTAATCCTAAATCTAATTTTTCCCTGGTGCCAGTAAGGTGACGTTGGTAATGATAACGCTCGAATGGTGCACTTTTACGTGCCACTGGCACGGAAGCCAGTTGGCTGCTCTGGCAATGATCACACTCAGATGGTGCTCTTGGCACCCAACTAGCACGGGCACAAGTGCCAGTAAGGCAACGCTGGTAACGATCATGCTCGAATGGTGGCCTCTAAGTGCCACTGGCACGGAAGCCGGTTAGCCGCTCTGTCAATGATCACACTCGTATGGTGCTCTTTGCACCCTGCTAGCACGGATGCCAGTCATCGAATTTGATTTCTTAACATACTTTATATTAGTCTCCAATTGTACTTGGACATATTTTAGATTGAATGTTAAAAAAAAAAAAAGAAAAAATTGCATGGCCAAACCACCAGGTCAGGTATTCTTTCAAATTTTCCTTCTCGCAAGACAAATACTTTATGCAATGTATGACCATGAGCTCTGAATATACCATTATCATCATTTAATGTCCTTGTTCTATGCTGGCAGAGACCGGACTGTTTGAAAGGATCTAATTGGTCCAAGGACTGCATCATGCTCTTTGTATCTGCTTTGGCATGTTTACTATGGCTGTAAGCCCTTCCTAATGCCAAATATGTGTGTGTGTGTGTTGATATCAAATGATACAGGTTGGCTCGAAATTCAAACTACTCCTTTTACTCTTTTACTTGTTTCAATCATTTGACTGTGGCCATGCTGGAGCACCACCTTTAGTCGAGCGAATCAACCCCAGGACTTATTCTTTGTAAGCCTTCTACTTATTCTATCGCTCTCTTTTGCCGAACCGCTAAGTTACGGGGACGTAAACACATCACCATTGGTTGTCAAGCGATGTTGGGAGGACAAACATATACACACACACACATACATATATATGACTGGCTTCCTTCAGTTTCTGTCTACCAAATCCACTCACAAGGCTTTGGTCGGCCTGAGGCTATAGTAGAAGACACTTGCCCAAGATGCCTCGCAGTGGGAATGAACCCGGAACCATGTGGTTGGTAAGCAAGCTACTTCCCACACAGCCACTCCTGCACCTATATTTAATTTATTTTGATGTATTAAGTGTAAGTGTAGAATCAAAGAATATTATGATGTATGTTGAACTATATAATATATCGTTTATTTGTAGGTGCACTCCTGCACCTACTATTTAATTTATTTTGATGTATTAAATGGGAGAGCTGATTCTGGGCCACCCTGTAGTTGTAAATGAGTGTCACTGTCATACAAGTTGTGTCATTCATTTCCAATATTCTGTGAAGGCGGCGAGCTGGCAGAATCGTTAGCACGCCGGGCGAAATGCTTTGTGGTATTTCATCCGCCGCTGCATTCTGAGTTCAAATTCCGCCGAGGTCAACTTTGCCTTTCATGCTTTCGGAGTCGATAAATTAAGTACCAGTTATGCACTGGGGTCGATGTAATTGACTTAATCCGTTTGTCTGTCCTTGTTTGTGCCCTCTGTGTTTAGCCCCTTGTGGGTAGTAAAGAGATATATGATATCCTGTGAAAACATGATCTGGCCACAGGGCAATATTACCTTGCTCAGCAACTGGTAAGTGTTGTTGATAGGAAGGACATCTGGCCATAGAAAATCTCCCTCAACAAACACCATCCAACCCATGCAAACATGTAAAACGGTCGTTTCCCATTGCTCTAGTCTGTTCCTCTGTAACTGAGTTTCCCCCCATGATCGAATGGCATCCCATTCAGGGGTCAAGTTCTCAATCACTAATATGCCATAGAAACCATGTAGCTGTTGAGTCCCAGGACTCAAGATAATGCTCAGTTCACTTGCCAAAACTTGTGGCTGTGTAGTAAGAAGCTTGCTTCCCAATCACATGGTTCCAGGTTCAGTTCCACTGTGTGGCACCTTGAGCAAGTGTCTTCTACCACAGCCTCAAACCAACCAAAATCTTGTGTGTAGATTTGGTAGACGGAAACTGAAAGAAGGCCATCATATGTGTGTATTTGTGTGTGTCTTTGTGTCTGTTTCCCCACCACCACACTGCTTCACAACCAGTGTTGGTATGTTTACATCCCTATAACTTAGTGGTTCAGCAAAAGAGACCAATGTAAGTACCGGGCTTCAAAAAATAAGTAGTGGGGGTCGATTTTGTTCAACTAAAATTCTTCAAGACAGTGCCTCATCATGGTCACAGTCTAATGACTTAAACAAATAAACGATATATTATACAGTTCAATATGCATCATATTGTTCTTTGATTCTACACCTAGTTTACCAAACCTCACATTACTATTAATTCTTCATTTGCAGTTCAATACATTACCGTTATTTGTTTTTTGATTCCTCGTCTACAGTTAGACACTGTGTTGTTTTATTGTTTTGTTTTCTCATCTTCAGTTCAACAAACACATTAAGAAGGCAGAAGGTCAGAAACCCCCCAAAGTAGAACTTACAATATCAGTCGATGGAGTTACTATACTGGACCCCAAAACAAAGGTATTTTTCTTATATTGCTCACTAGAACTTTCTAACAATAGAAGCTATTTTGCAATCTACCTTTTAAAAACATAGACACATGGTTGACATATTGGGTTGTCTGGAAAGTTTGTGCCGATTTATTGTAGCTTCCCTTTCGGCTTATTTTAGAACATGGTTGAGTCCATAAAATAGGATTTGACTACACCTTCATTTAGAGCACAGTTTAGAGCTATCTTTTCGTGGAAGAAGGTTTATGTTCCTATAACCTGTGTTAATTCTGTAACCCTTTAAAATGGAAGATAAGAAAGTTCATTTTCGGCACTTGATGCTTTGGGAACCAGACAAAAATTGCTGCAGCTTGGCTAGGATGTGTTACCCCACCATCCATATTCACCAGATATTGCTCCTTCGGATTTCCACTTATTCAGGTCTCTGCAGAATAGTCTTAATGGTAAAAATTTCAATTCCTTGGATGACATAAAAAGATACCTTGATGAATTATTTGCCATGAAACCACCTCAGTTCTGGGAAGAGGGTATTTTCAAGTTAAAGGCAAGATGGAGACTCATTGTGCAACAAAATGGTTCATATTTGGTTGATTAAAAATGTAATGGCAAGTATTTATTGATCTTTTTCTTTCCTTTAAAAATCGGCAGAAACTTTCCAGACAACCCAATACATTAACCGAAAAAAATGCAGTCTGTTCAAAAACACAGTGTTATTGTTTAGTCCCAAGTTGTTCTCCCTTTGACCATTCCATCTGTTTTTTAATGGGAACTGAAAAAAGCTTGTTGTGTACATCTTTGTTTTGACATTGAGTGATTTTTACAAATGAATGGCATTTGTTTCCAACATTCTACAAAAATACGTCTGACGATGGGAAGAGTATTACCTTATTTGGAAATAAGTGGGGATTGACAACATGAAGAACATCAAGTCATAGAACATCTCCCTTGGTAAACTCTGTCCTACACATGCAAGCATGTAAAAGTGGATGTTAAAACAATGACAATGGTGTATCTAATTAAACAGTACATTATCCCTTTTGATACGAGCCTGTCAAAAACTGCCCTTGGTCCTTTGATGCAAACTTCCTGTTTTAAAGTAATATTAATTAAAACTTTCCACTAAAATTTCATGTTAATTATGATTACAAAAACCCAATAAATATTGAAAAAGTTATCTTACTAATTTCATTAGTTTCAAAATAAATTGAAGCAAAGGCTGTGTTTTTCAACAGAAATATGGTAACAAAAGGATTATCATATGTTTTTTTTTTTTTTATTTTAACCCGTTAGCATTCAGATTAATTTATCAAATTTAATGCTTATTTATCTACATTTTAAAAAATGAATCATGTGGTGTGTTGTAGCTTCAAGATTTTGAAGATGTGTTTGTTTATTTTTAGAATGGCACATTGTAGGATAGATATGCAGGTGGCACCTAAAAAGCACCCACTACACTCACGGAGTGGTTGGTGTTAGGAAGGGCATCCAGCTGTAGAAACATTGCCAGATAAGACTGGAGCCTGGTGCAGCCACCTGGCTTCCCAGACCCCAGTTGAACCGTCCAACCCATGCTAGCATGGAGAACGGACGTTAAACGATGATGATGATGATGATGATGATATGAGAGGCTGGATCTGGCCTGTTTCAACATAAAACTGGTAGAATATTTGGGTTGGATATAGCTGGCTCAACCCTTTAGGGTTCGCATTATTCTGCCAAAATTAATGCTTCTTCATCCACATTGTTTTGAATTAATCATTCATTAATCTTGTAGCTATGAGATTTTGATGAGGTAGCTCTTAATTTTTAAAATAATATTGTAGGGTTGGTGTGAGAGACCAGATCTGGCCAGTTTGAACTAAAACAGGCAGAATGCTTTTGGCCGGATATGGCCGGTTTAAATGCTAAAGGGTTTATGATTTAAGGGGTATTTGGTTGTTCTTTCTAGCTGATCTAGCCAGGCTTCATTGTTGACTTGTTTGTGTGTATTGTAGTATACAGCATTGCAGTATATAGCACTGATCAACTGAAAAGAGTTTCCAGCCTTTTTACGAGCAAATTAATTAGAGTCGGTGTAACTTCTTACTGTTTGTATTTTGCTTTGTTATAGTCTGGCACTAACGACGGGAGCTGAGCAATTCAACACAGCCGAGAGACTGCATAGTTGTGTTGATTGATTTAATGTTTAATATGTCTGTATTGTAATTAGTAAAGATGGTGGTATATTGGTAAAACAAACAACAAAAAAAAACATTAAAGTAATGACATGAATAATTAATAACATTTATATTTACATCCTGAAAGTGTCGAAGCTTTGTGATGTGAAATAAATCATTTAAAGGAGCATCTCAAAGTGGATGTGGATATAAATAACAGTATGTAATATATTGAGTTTAAGAAGAACTTCAGGTTGAAACTTTAGTGTAGTGGGTAGCACATTTGTCATTGTCATAGGAGTTGCCGGTTCAAATCCCACCAGCAGCCTTTCACTTTTTTTTTATTTTCATTTTTTTTTACATCAAAACATCTTTTAACAGAATATATTGTATGCTTTTATTTGTAGTTGTAACCATTTTGAGTCTCACTTTTAGGATTTACTAGCAGTATTATTGCCCAGCGTTGCTCAGGTTTGTTTCAACCCTTTAGAATTGGAATTTTTGAAAAGTAAAAATTTTGCATTATGTACCTTGTTATTCTCTTTAAGTGAACATTTTTCTGGTTGAAATATGCCGAAAAATGGCAACACAGCAGTCAAAAATCGTAAAAAATAGGGATTTTCATAGAAAAAAAGCACCTTTTTTATGTAAATAATTTTTGGTGTTAACATGGTCCAATTTGAATTTTTTCTTCTATGGAAGGAAGAGCAAGCCTTCTTCTATCATACTCTCAATTTTGGTCAACTTGCGCCGCAGGGTCTTGGAGGAGATAGTGTTAGTTGAAGGCTACCAAACTTGCCACACATACACACACAGACAACTTCAGTTTTATATATAGAGAGATTTCAGATTTTCTCAATGGTTCTTCGATGTAAACAAATTTACTTTATCACTTTTGATTGAATGAAAGGGAGATCAAAGGTTCTTTTAGTGTAATGGTTAGCATGTCTGTCATGGATACAAAAGATGCAAGTTCAAGTCTCACTGGCAGCCACAAACCCTTTTTTAACCCCCACCCCCATCTAAAGGTTTTTTGTTTGTTTTTACCCAATATATTACTGTTATTTACAGATGCATCAATTTTGAAACTTATCCTCAAACTGAAAGATTTAATTTTGAACCTCTATGTGTGAGTTCAAACAGCACAAACATTCAACTTATCCTATCATTCTTCCAGGATTGGTAGACTTAATCTGTCACCCATTTCAGTGCCATCATCTGGCCATTGGGTCCCTATGGCAGAATCCACTCTCTTGCAAGTATTTGGGACCAGGCCTCTCTTTTGTATGATAGCAGACTGTGATATAAGAAAGATTTGATCTCTATTTTTTCAGGGGACCAAGTGACCATGTAGAGCTTTCTCAATAGTTTTTCAGCTACTATGTAGAATATAATGTAATTTAATCAATAGCCTGTTCATCATCATTTCTTGTACTTTGTCAAGAGACATTAATATTGTAATTAATATCACGCATTCGTCATTGAAATGTTCTGACCTTCTTTTGTTTTCTTTCGTTTCTAGATCATCTTACACCAGAATCCTCTACATCGTATATCCTACTGCGCCGATGACAAATCAGATAAACGAATGTTCACATTCATTGCCAAAGCCGCTGATTCTAATAAACATTTTTGCTATGTATTTGACAGTGAAAAATGTGTAAGTCTGAAAATTTGTGACAAATTTCTACCAAAGCACAACATTACCTCCATTAACCATTTTGATAACAAACTATCTAAAATCACTTATTGTTTTATGGCCCCAAAACCATTCAAAGATCATCCAGTAGAACTTGGATGGTCAGTAGAACACACTATGGCTGTGTGGTTAAGAAATTTGCTTCCCAGCCACATGGTTTTCAGTTCAATCCCATTGTATGGTTCCTTGGGTAAATGTCCTCTGCCATAGCCCCAAACTGATCAAAGCCTTGTGAATGGATTTGGTAGGTAGAAAATGAAAGAAGTCTGTCTTTCTGGCCCCTGTGCCAGTGGCACGTAAAAAACACCATCCGATCGTGGCCGTTGCCAGCCTCGCCTGGCCCCCGTGCCGGTGGCACGTAAAAAGCACCATCCGTCTGTGGCCGTTTGCCAGCTCCATCTGGCACCTGTGCGGGTGGCACGTAAAAAGCACCCACTACACTCACAGAGTGGTTGGCGTTAGGAAGGGCATCCAGCCATAGAAACACTGCCAGATCAGACTGGACTTGATGCAGTTGAACCGTCCAACCCATGCTAGCATGGAAAGCGGACGCTAAATGATGATGATGATGATATATATATATATGTATATATTTATAAATATATATTGTATTAAGGCTTGTTTTTTATGTTTAGTTATAATAAAAACACTTTTACATTACCTGAAAGGTTCCTTTATACTTCTGTAGAATACAAATTTATTCTTAAACAAAAATGTTGACAGTGACTTTGAAGTTTTGGCCTGTTAAGCCAAAGTCACTGTCAACAACATTCTTGTTTAAGAATAAACTATATATATGTGTATATCATCATTTAACATCCATTTTTCAAGCTGGCATAGTTCACATAGTTTGACAGGAACTGACCAGCTGAAGGGCTGTTCAGGCTGACTCCACGTCTAATTTAGAATGGTTTCTATGGCTGGATGCCCTTCCTAACGCCAGCCATTTTACAGAGTGTACTGGGTGCTTTTATGCAGCACAGGTACAGGTGCTTTTTACACAGCACCAGCTCTTATGAATCCACAAGATTAGGGATGCCCAACTGGAGTGGGTTTTGCAAGGACAACCGTGCTCTTACCTAGCTTGACATGTCTTTACAAGCACAGCAAACCACCAGGAATCTCTGTCCCCTGTCATTCCCTCTGTGAGTCCCAATGTTTATAGGTCCTTTCTCACCACTTCATCCCACATCTTCCTGGGTCTACCCCTTCCACATGTCCCCCGCTACAATTAAAGATAAGCACCTCTTGATGCAACTGTCTTTCTTTATGGATGGAAGCACTCCTTCGGTTACGACGACGAGGGTTCCGGTTGATCCAAATCAACGGAACAGCCTGCTCGTGAAATTAACGTGTAAGTGGCTGAGCACTCCACAGACACGTGTACCCTTAACGTAGTTCTCGGGGATATTCAGCGTGACACAGAGAGTGACAAGGCCGGCCCTTTGAAATACAGGTACAACAGAAACAGGAAGTAAGAGTGAGAGAAAGTTGTGGTGAAAGAATACAGCAGGGATCACCACCATCCCCTGCCGGAGCCTCGTGGAGCTTTAGGTGTTTTCGCTCAATAAACACTCACAACACCCGGTCTGGGAATCAAAACCGCGAGTCCGCTGCCCTAACCACTGGGCCATTATGCCTCCACGGTCTTTGTTTATATGCATTACATGGCCATACCAGAACAGTCTTCTTTCTTGCACACCATCGATTAACATCCATCTTCCATGCTGGCATGGGTTAGACAGTTCGATGAACTGTCAAGTCAAAGGATTGACTTGTGCTTTGGCACAATTTTCTGCAGCTAGATGCCCTTCCTAATGCAAAGTACTTGCAAAACAAGACCATCTCAACTGAGTAGGGTATAGAATTGAAGGAGGTGAAAGCATGATAGAGAGACATATATACGATGGGCTTCTTTCAGTTTCCGTCTGCCAAATCCACTCACAAGGCTTTAGTTGGCCCGAGGCTATAGTAGAAGACACTTGCCCAAGGTGCCATGCAGTGGGACTGAACCTGGAACCAGGTGGAAGGTAAGCAAGCTACTTACCACACAGCCACTCCTGCGCCTAGTATTAAAAATCATTTTGTTTTTCCAATGTCAATACTTCCCTACCTTTCCCCTCTACCTTTTCTCTTGAACTTCATTTTCTTAGACTTTGTTCAATTGTTAGAACAACCAAAATTATCCTGGAACTGTGTACAAAGATAACATTTTCATGTAATGTCTTTTTTTTTCTTTTGTTTATACATGGGTTAGATGGGTTTACAAATCAGGATTTGTGTGTGGTAGAAATTCTATGTGTGTTTGTGTGAGTCGTCTGTGTGTGAGCGTGTGTAGTAGGATTTGTGTGTGTTGGTGTATATGTCGCTGTGAGAGGTCAGTCACAAGTCAGCAGCTGTAGTGAAAGGTGTATGAATGTGTGACTGTATGTGTGTGTGTTAGCATGTGTGCGCATGTATACCATCATTATCATATATATATATGTATATGTCTGTGTGCAGTTGCATTTGTCCCCCAGCACTGCTTGACGACCAGTGTTGGTTCATTCACAACCGTGTAACAAAGTGGTTCAGCAAAAGAGACTGATAGAGTAAGGGAATAAGTATCAGGTTTAAAAACAGAAAAGGAGTTCTGGGATCAATTTGTTTGAGTAAAAACCTTCAAGGTGGTACTCCAGCATGGTCACAGTCCAAAGCAAATACAAAGTAGTGAATCGACCATACATTTATTACGTTGAACCCAGTGCTTAGCGGCATCTCTTCCAGCTTCTTATGTTCCCGGTTCAAATCTTGTCAAAGTCGATATTGCCATTCATCCTTTTAGGGTGAAATAAGTAGGGTGGAACAAGAAGTCGAACACTGGGGTGGATATAATCAACTATCCTGTTCCCTTAAATTGCTGATTTTGTCTTAGAAGCCATTATTTTTAAGTATGAAGTGTTGGCAATATCAGAGTAGTGCAATTGAGAAAGACAGACAGACCAGAATCCTTGAATGGATGTCCACAATCCACCCTCTTTGAACTTCCAACTCATTTCTGTCTGTTTTATTACTCAGTATTTTTTTTTTTTTTTTACGTCAAGAGTTCACATGTACAATATTTAACCTTAGAGCTGTGTGTGTGTCTGTCTGTCTAAAAGACTAAAATAATCGTTTTACAAAATGACATGTTTCAAACTCTCTGTTGGTTTGTTTAGGTCAATAGATTTTTAATCCAACTATTGTTATTCATTTATTTGGTCAGGAGTGGTCACATATTGCAGCTATCATTTCTAGTCTGGTTTTCTCTTTCCTACATTCGTGTTAAGGTAGTTTAGTATACTACGACTTTCTTTTTTCAACTGAAGCTACTTTCTTTTCATAACAGCAGCACGGTAACATGAAAAATTGCTGTCTCAGTGGTAGTAGTTTAGTATTTTCTTTATCATTTTAGCCTCAACATTGTATAACACTTAAAATGACTAAATTGAAACACTGTTTTTTGGGGGGGTTTTTGAGGGGGTTTTTTTTTCCACTTCTTATATAATTTTACTTTACTTTGTTTTTAATTTAATTTTCCCAACCAATGGAGACCTTGTTTTCTAAAGTAAAAATCCCTTTCATCTTCAGGCTAAAGAAATAACCATGACTGTTGGTCAGGCGTTTGATTTAGCATATCGAAGATTCGTGGAAACAACTGGCAAAGATATTGATGTTCGTAAACAGTTCCTTCTTTTACAGAAAAAGGTATGGATTTTTTTTGTTTTTGTTTCTGTTTTCATTATAACTTATTAAGAACAATGTATTCTAAATCTGATAGGTTTTTTGTGATTTCTTTTTTTGTATGGATCAGCGATTCTCAAATTGTTTGATGAAGCATACTGGTGCATCATCATCATCATCATCATCGTTTAACGTCCGTTTTCCATGCTTGCATGGGTTGGACGGTTCAACTGGGGTCTGGGAAGCCAGAAGGCTGCGCCAGGCCCAGTCTGATCTGGCAGTGTTTCTACGGCTGGATGCCGTAGTGTAGTGGGTGCTTTTTACATGACACCTGCACAGGTGCCAGACGAGGCTGGTAAACGGTCACGATTGGATGGTGCTTTTTACGTGCCACCGGCACGGAGGCCAGACGAGGCTGGCAACAGCCACAATCGGATGGTGCATCACAAATTATTCTGTCAAACGTAATACTTTTACGTTCACATTGTTTATTGTTTTTGATTCGTCATGCATTATTTTGTAGCTTCTAAATTATGATGATGTGATTGTATATATTATAATGGCATTGAAGGATAGGTGTGATAGGCTGGATCTGGCTGGCCAGAACATAAAACAGGGAGCATGTTTGGGCCGGATATGGCCAGTAATTCGAGGCTTTGGAAAATCCATCTTTAAAAACATGTTACTCTTTTACTTGTTTCAGTCATTTGACTGCGGCCATGCTGGAGCACCGCCTTTAGTCACGCAAATCGACCCCGGGACTTATTCTTTGTAAGCCCAGTACTTATTCTATCGGTCTCTTTTGCCGAACCGCTAAGTGACGGGGACGTAAACACACCAGCATCGGTGTGTTATGTTATTCATAATTTTGTTATGTTATTTGTTAAATAATTTGTTAAATTATGTTATTCATAACTTTGTAACACGCGTATGATTAACCCTTCAGCCATATCTTAAGCTGGCCTTATCCTGCCCAAATATTCTTCTACCTGTTTTTATGTTCAAATTGGCCAGATCTGACTTCTCACACATCCCCTTCAATGTCATTCTAAAAATAAGCAGTCACATCATTGAAATCTTGAAGCTACATACAAGACAATGAATGGTTAATTCAAAAGAATGTGAATTAAACTTTACATTTGACAATTGTCTAAATGCTAAAGGGTTAATAGTGACTGTGTGGTAAGTAGCTTGTTTACCAACCACATGGTTCCGGGTTCAGTCCCACTGCGTGGCACCTTGGGCAAGTGTCTTCTACTATAACCTCGGGCCGACCAAAGCCTTGTGAGTGGATTTGGTAGACGGAAACTGAAAGAAGCCCGTCGTATATATGTATATATATATATGTGTGTGTATATGTTTGTGCGTCTGTGTTTGTCCCCCTAGCATTGCTTGACAACCGATGCTGGTGTGCTTATGTCCCCGTTACTTAGCGGTTCAGCAAAAGAGACCGATAGAATAAGTACTGGGCTTACAAAAGAATAAGTCCCGGGGTCGAGTTGCTCGATTAAAGGCGGTGCTCCAGCATGGCCGCAGTCAAATGACTGAAACAAATAAAATAAATTTTTTAAAAAGAGTAATTGTTTCTATATTTTTAAACGACAGATATTTTTTGTTTTGTTTTTTTTTTAAACCTTCTATCAAAAAAAAAAAGAAGAAAGGAGATTGAAAACTTTTGATATCGATATTGATTGATTGAAGCTGATGATTTGAAACATCTGTTTACCATTTTACCTACTTATTTATTTATTTATTTATTTTCTTAAATCTTTTTTTTTTGTGTAACTATTCCCCCCCTCCCCCTCTCTCTCTTTTTAATATTTCATTCTCTTTCTCTTTCTCTCACTTTTCATATTTTCATTGAGAAAAGAGGTTCTGTGCAATTCTGAGGATTTGATTTTGTGACAAATTCTTTTTATAGTTTACTAGTTTTTTTTGTGTGTTTTTTTGTTTGTTTTTTGTTTTTTCTTCACCTTTGTGGACTGACTGAGTGTCTTCATTGGGGATAGCCATGTCTATGTGATTAAGAAGCTTGCTTTGCACGACACCTTGGGCACTGGACCAACCAATGTCTTGTGAGTGAAATTGGTTGGTGGAAACTCTGGAAGCCTGTCGTGTGTGTGTGTTCATTCGCTCTCTTGCATCCCTACGACTTAGCAGTTCAGCAGAACAGACTGATAGAATAAAGTACCAGACTCTAGAAAAGAATATAAGTACAAGTGTCAATATATATTTCTTTACTACCCACAAGGGGCTAAACAAGAACAGGCAAACGGATTAAGTCGATTACATTGACCCCAGTGCGTAACTGGTACTTAATTTATCGACCCCGAAAGGATGAAAGGCAAAGTTGACCTCGGCGGTCAATATACTCAACTAAAACCCTCCAAGGTGGTACTCCAGCATGGCCACAAACAAAAGACAAAAAGATTTATTGAGAATAAATTGACGGAGACATATTCCTAATGGCTACAGGCTTGTCTTGGCTCCATATAAAAACAAAATGTTGACCTCGTTTGCTTCAGTAAAATGTGTTTGTATTTTAGTTGAAAAATATATTTCTCTAATGAACATCGTGCCTCCCAGGACACCTGGATACAGTATTAGTGGTAACCATTTACGTTATAATACTTCAGTCAACTATTCTTTGCTGAGCTTTTCTATAATTAGTCCTATTAAATAGGTTGTATTCCATAGCTGAGTGACTTTAGGGTGGGTTTACTTAACTATGCACGATGTTAATTGAGAACAGTGTGCTGTTAACGATTCTATTTTTAGGAACTTTGCATTCATATTCATTACAGATTCGTGCCTGAATTTAGATCACATGTTTTAAACTTTCGTAAATAAATTTTTTAAATATAAGAGTGTATAAAATGTTTTTATACACAAAAAAGGAGACCATTGGCAGGACTCCTTACATGCTAAAAAGGCCAGTTTTTTATGATAGTAAATAAATTTTTTTTTTAATTTGTTTTTCTTTTTTAATTTAAAAGAATTTTTGATTTTTAATTCTTTTAAACATCTGACTTCGGTCATGCTGGAGCACTGCCTTGTAGTGTCAGTGTTAGTCAAATAAACTGATTCCAGTACTTATTTTAAAGTCTAGCATTTATTCCATCAGTCTCTTTAACCAAACTATTAACCCTTTTGTTACCATATTTCTGTTGAGATGCTCTATGTTTCTGTCAATTAATTTTAAATATAACAAAGAATTTAGTAAAATAACTTAGTTATCATTAAGCTAGTGATAGGAAGTGCCATCCAACCAAAATGCAAATATATGGGAAACTACCACCTGTGTCATCTCTTGTGAAAGGTAGGAGAGTCCAGTTTGCTGGACATTGTTGTAGAGCTGAAAACAAGGTAATTTCTACTCTTCTCCTCTGGAAGCCATCTGCTCGCAATACCAGAGGGCGCACACTCTCCTACCCTGATGTAATCTCCAGGGATACAGGCATCCAGCAACAGGACCTCTGTAATGCCATGATGGACCGTGAAGTCTGGCGTAGCATGGTAAATTCCATTGTCTCGACCACGGTCAAACAATGATGATGAGTGATAGGAACATAAATTGTGTCTAAGGTTTGGTTGAAGATTTTAATTCAGAAGTTTTGGAGACAAGATATTTGTACTACAGAGCCAGAGGCAGTTTCAGGCAGGTTAGTATCAAAAGGGTTAAGTTATGGAGACATGAATCGGTGTCACTTGTCAAGTGGTTGGTGAGAAATACAAACACACACGTGTCAGGTCATTTGTGAGGTCTCTCTTGAGTGATACTGATAACATGGAATCCAATTGCAACCTGTTGCATGGTCAGGTCATCTCCACTAGGTTTTCCTGGTGAGGTGGGTTGCTAGAAGCCCAGAAGGACTAAAAACATTACCTGTCAAAAGGACGGATGAACCTAGGATGGGTTCAACATCTAGCAATAGCACGGGCCCTCAGAATTTCCAAGTTGGTGTCCAGTGTGCTGGAAGACCCCTGGAAGTGAGGCACCTTTTAGTTTTTGTTAAAGCATGTCTCTAGAACCTGCTTCAGACCTCGGCTACATCTGTTCTGATAATCGATGGTGACTTGGTCAGAGAATCCTCTGTAACAGTTGATAATTGATGGCAAGGTGAGTGTCCTTCCAGTTGCCAACCCCTCATTTGCTGGATGTCCTTCCTGTTGCCATCCCCTTATTTGCTACCAAGTAAGGTAATATTTCCCTATAACCAGATGTGATTTTTCAGGGTAGACTGGGAACACATGACCTCACTGGTATAATGATGACACAACTATCATGCAATATCAAGAAGATGCATAAACACACACATACACACACGTATGCAAGTATATATACATGACAAGCTTCTGTTGGCCTGGTGCTATAATAGAAGACACTCACCCAAGGTACCATGCAGTCAGTGGCTCTTGCTTGGCTGCCTAGGATTAAGCTGGCTCACTCTGTCAGTGTCCCAGAGTGTGTATGCATGTGACAGGGGACTACACGTGAACTTGTATTTCCACTGAAACAACAAACATGAGTGACATGGTGAACTAGTTCATCAGAGTTTGCTTAACCCATCCCAGGTGAATGCCGTCACTAATACAAGTAAGTAGTAAGTACACACACATATAGGTGCAGGTGTAGCTGTATGGTTAACAAGTTTGCTTCCCAAATAAGTAGTCTCCAGTTTTGCCTTTGGGTTGATATTTAAAAAAAAGACAAACTAAAAGAACGAGCCAAGATTAATTTACATTTTAGTGAAATAAAAGCTGTTTTATCACAACTACTGAAGTATAATTATTGGTTGTAGTGAATGTTTATCTAAAATATTGTTGACTAGCACTATGACCCGGCAACGCCAGGTCATAGTGCTAGTGCATGCATATACAGCTGCGTGCGTGCACACATACACAAGAGTACTGTCCAAATCTCCGACCAATCACATACAGCTAGCTGGCATTCAAATGGTGTATCAAGTTTTGGGCATTTTGATTGGGTTTTGGATAGAAAATTCACTAAAAAGTCACTTCTATTGATTTTTTTAATGGCTTTGCAGGGTGACTGGGGAAATGTAAAGATGTGCATGACCACCTTTGGATGGTTTTGAATGGCCATAGAAAGTGCGAGCTCTCTGACTGAAAAATTGTGGATTTGTATAAAGGACACATACGCAGACATTTTGCCGTTTATATATATAGAGATTTAATTAAATCACTTTTGTTTATCATTCATTAGGTGAATACTCTACAACAAGAAAATGAAACTTTAAAAAAGAGGATTGTTGACCTGGAAAATCTCAAAGACAAATCTGATGTGGATTTCTACAAAAGTGCTAATAATGTAAGAAATTCTGTTTAAATTGTTATAGTTATATTACCATATTTTCTGGCATACAAGTTGAATTTTTCAGACCGAAATTTGCAGCAAAAAAAGAAAAGCAGGTCAACTTATACACATGACAATTTTGGAGAACCAAAAATTCCATGTAAAATGCAGTAAGATTTGCAAAGATAACCACGTCATAATGTTTGAATGTTTATGCTACTCTATATTTATGTTATGTATTTCAAGACAAACACCTTTTTTGTTTTTTCATCTACCATTATTTCACTATTCAGATATTTCACAGCATGTCTCTTTTCCCATGTCTAGCATGATGCACTTTGAGTTTATCGTTTGTCTAATTTACTGGCATTTCCTTCATAATATCTAAGTAACTAGGCATTGTTACTGCCAGGTCACAGTTGCCTCTCTCTAAGAATTAATCTGTCATTCCACATCTGGTCTCGTAAAACCAAGCGCCAGATGGGGAATTTCTAAGTCAATTCTTTTAGACTGATTGGGACCTGCTGGCACTGTTATATCAATATCTAATATTTGATAGAATACAGTGTTTGAAATTCAGATACTGTCTATGAAAAGAAAAGAAAATTAATAAACTAAAGTAAAATTCATTAAAAAAATTAATTTAATTAGATAATTGATCAAAACTTAGTAAATTTGTGAATTTTTAAATTTATATTTTTATTGATTGATTTTTAACTTTTGCATGGCTTTGCATGATTTCTTGCAATATTGCATGATTTTATTGCTTCTCTCTAAGAGATGAAGTTACACTGGAATTCACCTTGGTTAACCCAACTTTCTCAGCATGCTAGTCGTATTGTTTGTTTCTTTAGCACTGGCAGCATTGAGAAATATTTGTTCAAAATTCAAATTTGCAACTGTTGACTTTCCATAATTGAACAACGGAATAAAAGAAAAGATGGAACTTTGTACATTCAACCTTACTTCTTGACCAAGATCTCCACATCCATACATCTGTTGCTGTAGTTTAGTTTAAGAATAGTAAATTAAGCTTTAATTCTGAAGCTAAATATGCTGTTGAAGTCTCAGCACCACATGGAACTGTAGCAGCTTTGTTGGGGACAGTTAGAGATCAATGTTGTAACACTGATCATATATGTATACAGAATTTTATTTTAAAAGAAATGTCTAACACTTGGTTACTTACTTGTTCAGTAAAAATTTAAAGCAGAATCTGGATTTTTTTTTTTTTTTAAATTTCTACCAAACAAAGAAAAAAAAAAGTCCTTCCATCACATGTCATTTTACTGTAAATTAATTCGGCCGTCTGAAATCCTCCAACTCGCAGATTTTAAACCTTGGCACAGTGGGAACTGTTTCCAGTCCTACGGCTGTTACTTCAAACACTGGTGGCATGATTTCTCTGACTTCAAGCAGTACTTCTCCTCCGTATAATAAAGCACCTACCTCACCAACAGATATTTTTTCACCATCCTCACCAACTGATATCTTTTCACCATCCCCAGTTTCACACACAGTACGAAAGGAGGTAATTTTAAAAACCAGCTTCGCATTGCGATTTCAATATAACTTTTTTCTAACAACATGGAATAAATGTTGTGCTTTCTTCCTAACACCCGTATGAACTAAACCAGAAAAGAAAATAGATGTGTTTATTAAACCCTTAATAACTCTTAACATAAAATATTCCTGCTATTTACTAAAAAAGGTTTTGGGATAAAATCATTATTTTTCATTGCTTTATTTGTTTTTACTAAATATTTGAAGCCCGTTCTTGTAATCTCCCTGCAAATCTAATACTTCCATACGCTTGAAACTGGTTGTCTTATGTGTCTAAAGTAATGCTTACATTATCATATATACATATATCTCTATACTCTTTTACTTGTTTCAGTCATTTTGACTGTGGCCATGCTGGAGCACCGCCTTTAGTCAAGCAAATCGACCCCAGGACTGATTCTTTGTAAGCCTAGTACTTATTCTATCGGTCTCTTTTGCTGAATCGCTAAGTTTCAGGGACGTAAACACACCACCATCGGTTGTCAAACGATGTTGAGGGGACAAACACAGACACACAAACATACACACACATATATATATATACATATATACGACGGTCTTCTTTCAGTGTCCATCTACCAAATCCACTCACAAGGCTTTGGTCGGCCCGAGGCTATAGTAGAAAACACTTGCCCAAGGTGCCACGCAGTGGGACTGAACCTGGAACCATGTGGTTGGTAAGCAAGCTACTTACCACACAACCACTCCTACGCCTATATACATATATATAAAAAATGAAAGTTGGACAAGCAAAGCATTTGGCGTTACTTGAGGATATTTACTTTATAATAAAGAGTTCAAATAAAGTATTTATCTACCATAACTGTTCTATGTTTTATTTCTACTTTATTTGTATTCGTTATTATGAAGTAAATATTCTCAAGTAAGGCCAAATGCTTTGCTTGTCCACCTTCCATTTTTTATCTAATTTCACCTGCTGAATCAGGTACCACTTCTAGTCTTTTGTACTTGAAGGTGGAGCTTTAATGGTAAACCAATCTGAGTGCTCAGTGTACATACCTATTAACATAGTGTTTATTGATGTATACTCCCTTTCCTTCTTTCCTGAGTGTCCAATAATACTATACGTGTTCCACGTCCTCGTGTTGTTGTGTTTTCTCTTTGCGTTTTCATGTTTGGATTAACTATATATATATTAAGGGCATTACTATACATAAATGCCTCACATTAAGAGGGACTCTTAAAGTCAAAACTACCAGAATAAACACACTGTACCGAATGCAAGGGAATGCAACTCTCGAAGCAAGCCCTTTAAACAGATTCAGTTGCAGATCATATGATTTCATAATAAGTGCACAAAATGCACTTTTTAATCGTCAGTGCAAGCATAATCAAGACACATAACAATAAAAAAAATATCAACATACCAGACGAATACGACATGTATCCAGCATTGTACATAGAATTGTTCACACTTATATATCTATGGTAAGAGGCGGGCTTTTCGAATTGCATCTCGGTACATGTGTTTATTCAGAATAAAATTCAGCACTGAATATATTCCGGTTAAATTTACAATTTAAAAATAGGATAAAATCTTTATAAGAATTTATCAAGTAGTTAGTGTGAAAAAAACCTGCAATTCAGTGACTTAAACATGTAAAAGGATCAAAAGATGTGACTTATGTAGTTCCGCTTCTTCCTATGTTTCAAATAACTTACAACTAATCTTAAATGTCTACAGTATTAAATTAATTTGAATTGCCACATGTGTTCTTAAATTAATTTCAAGATCACATGTTGCAAACAAGAGCATAATCATATTTACATGGTTTCAAGTATCTGAACTGAAAAATATCCTGTGAATCTAATTCTCTTAAAATTGTGTTTTTGATCCATGTACAAGAAATATTTCTCAGCTTTTCAATGAAATATTGAATAGCCATATTTTAAATTGTCATTTAATCCTACTTTAGGATTATATAGTCAAACAGAACTAAATCTCAAGACAACAGCTTGCTTTTACAACAGGTTTTTATGGTTATGCACCAAATAACATAATTTATTTTTCTTTCTTTTCAAGTTCCAAATAATTACTAAGTTTATATCATTGTTTAAATTCCTTTTCATAACAGTCTTTGAATTTATGCCATTTGTTTAACCCTTTCATTACCAACCCGGTTGAAACCAGCTCTGGCTCTGAGTACAAAGGTCTTGTTTTCATAAGTTTTGAATTAAAATCTTCCACCAAACCTTAGTCACAATTTATGTTCCTAACACTAGCTTAATGATAACTAAGTTATTTTACTAAATTCTTTGTCATATTTAAAGTAATTGAAAGAAACACAGAGCATCACAAAATAAATACAGTAACGAAAGGGTTAAACACCTTTTTATAACAATCTATGCCTCTTGGTTCACTTAACGTTAACCCAAACTTATTAATACTATTTACTGCTATAATATTTAGTTGACTATCTGGCCATAGATTGGCAACAGAAGACCAACTATTAAACACAATTTACTCATTTTCTAAGAAAAAAAAAGAAAAAAATCTAATTTTCAGTTTATTTGTTTTATATGTTTTTAAAGTTTTTTTTTCTTCATATTAAGTGCTAATTTTTTCATTCCTCTCATTTTGGTCAGGCTGGATTGCAGGCAAACAGCAAGAAACAAACAAGCAATGGTGATTTCCTAAATGACCCTTCACACAGAAGCAATTCTCCTCCAAAACCTCTGTGTAAGTTGTGTTACGTTTTACAGCCTTTCTTTGATAAATAGATAATATTTCCATTTTAGTATGGATCTCTGTTAATACTCTAACTTTGGCTGTGTGGTTAAGAAACTTGCTTTGCAACCACATGGCTTTGGGTTCAGTCCCACTGCAGAGCACCTTGGGCAACTGTCTTCTACTAATGCTCCAGGCCTTGTGAGTGAATTTGGTTGAGGAAAATTGGGAAACCAATTGTGTGTGTGTGTTTATCTCTCCCCCACCCACTGCTTAACAACCGATGTTGATTCATTTACATTACTGTAAATTAATGGTTTGGCAAAAGGCACCAATAACATAGGTACCAGGGTGAAAACCTAAGTACCAGGGTTGATTTACTCAACTAGTCCTTCAAGGTGATTTCCCCCAGCTTTGCTGCAGTCCAGAGGCTAGACAGTAACCCTTTTACTCTTTGACAAGGTTAAAGTACACCTGAGGACTGTATGCAAGAAGCTCATCATAATTATCATCATCATCATCAATATTATAATGCTGGTGCCACGTAAAAAAACACCTGTGCCTGTGTTATTTAGAAAGTACCGGTGCCAGTGTCATGTATAAAGCACCCATGCTGGTGTCGCATAAAAATGTACCCAGTACTCCGTAAAGAGATTGGCATCAGGAAGGGCATCCAGCTGTAGAAACTTTGCCAAAACAGATAATTGGAGCCTGGTGCAGCTCTCCAGCTGGCAAGTTCATATCAAACTATCCAACCCATGCCAGCATGGAAAAATGGATGTTAAATTATGATGGTGATGATGATGATGATCGCTTCTCTGTATTTATACGTAGCCTGACAGGATGGAGTTATACTTCTCTCTGTTCAAATCAGTTCAACCTTTAAATTAAGCTTTTCTGTTTTCCTAGTACAACCTCCTCCTCCCGGAAAGGCTCGATCCGCATCAACTCCAAATCCCAGACAAGTCACATCAACACCACCAGGTATTGTATTTTTTTTATTTATTAATGGTGATTATGATATACGAGCAAAACGCTGTAAACAGTTGGAATGTAACTGGGACTGGAACATTAGAATGATCACCCTACAGAATTAATTCTCATCCAGTTCTATATTTAAGAGAAGAGGAATTATGTACATTATTTACATTCGGTGGATATTTGTCTTCAATTTGTTTGTTGTTAACACAACATTTCGGCTGATATACCCTCCAACCTTCTTCAGGTGTCTTGGGGAAATTTCGAACCTGGGTTCTCATTCCTAAGATATATTTTTCGATGTTATAATAATAATAACATTGAAAATATATACCTTAGGAATGAGAACCCAGGTTCGAAATTTCCCCAAGACACCTGAAGAAGGTTGGAGGGTATATCAGCTGAAACATGTTAACAACCAACAAGATGAGGACAAATATCCGTTGAATGTAAATAATTCTCATCCGTCCTTAACCTTTGATTAAACACCACCAGAGCATATAGTCATACTATTTAGCTTTCTTTAGTTTTGGGCTACAGTCCCAATTAGCCCTCTCTGTAGGAGCTAGCTTAGAAGTTCACATGGAGTACCACTTTAAAGCTAGTTATTAATATTATTACTAAGGTGGCAAGCTAGCAGAATTGTTAGCACGCTGGGTGAAATGCTTAGCAATATTTCATCTATCCTTACATTCTGAATTCAAATTCTGCCAAGGTCGACTTCGTCTTTCATCCTTTCAATGAAATAAGTAGTTACACACTGGGGTTGATGTAATCGACTAACCCCTGCCCCAAAATTTCAGACCTTGTGCTTATAGTAGAAAGGATTATTATTAAGGTGGTGAGTTGGCAGTATTTCATCCATCCATACATTCTGAGTTCAAATTCCACCGAGGTCAACTTTGGCTTTCATTCTTTTGGAGTTACTAAAATAAGTGACTGGGGTTGATGTAATCAGCTCTCTCTCTCTACTCCAAAATTGATGACCTTGGGCTAAAATATGAAACCATTATTATTATTATTAAGATGACAAGCTAGCAGAATCATTGGCATGTTGAACAATGTGCTGAACAACATTCTGTCCATCGCTACGTTCTGAGTTCAAATGCCAGGAACGTCAGCTTTGCCTTTCATGTTTCTGGAGTTAATAAAATAATTAGCAGTCAAGTACTGAGGTTGATGTAATCAACTAGTCCTCTCTCTCAAATTTTCAGCCCTTATGCCTATACTACAATGGATTATTATTAAGTGTGGGTTGATGCCAGTGCTGCCTGACTGGTGGTACGTAAAAAGCACCATCTGAACGTGGTCGAAGCCAGTGCCCTCCTACTAACTCCTGTTCCAGTGGCACATAAAAAGCACCATCTAAATCATGATCGATTCTAGTGCTGCCTGACTGGCTCCCATACTGGTGACATGTAAAAAGCACCCACTACACTCTCGAAGTGGTTGGCATTAGGAAGGGCATCCATGTGTAGAAACCTTGCCAGATCAGATTGGAGCCTGGTGCAGCCTACTGGCTTGCCAGTCCTCAGTCAAACCGTCCAACCCATGCCAGCATGGAAAGCGGACGTTAAACGACAATGATGGTGATGTAGTGAGCTGGCAGAATTGTTACAATGCCAGACAAAAAGCTTTAGCAATTTTTCTGACTTTATGTTGTGAGTTCAAATGTCACCAAGGTTAACTCTGCCTTTCATCCTTTTGGGGTCAATAAAAAAAAGTACCAGTTGAGCACTGGTGTTGATGTAACTGACTAGTCCCCTTTCCCAAAATTTCAGGCCTTGTAGCTATAACAGAGGTTCATTATTATTATTATGAAAATTACTGGATGTATACATGTGTGTTTGTGTCTGTTTGTCCCTCAACATCATGTTGGTATGTTTGCATCCCTGAAACTTGAGGGTTCAGCAAAAAGGGCCTATAGAATAAGAACTGTGTTTAGAAAATATGTACTGGGGTCATTTCATTCAGCTAAAAATTTGAGATGGTGCCCCAGCATGGCCACAGTCTAATGACTGAAACAAACAAAAGAGGAAACAATAAACCTGATTTATTTGTTTGTTTATTTATTTATTTGTTTATTTATTTCCTCTCCTAGTTGTTGTGAACCCTTTAATTGCGGACAGTGGTGCCAGTTCTAACTCGGATCCATTTGGCATGGGAGACTTTAACCCTTTTTCCACCCTGAATACAAAATCCAACCAAGACATTGATATGGCCATCAATAATGCTGACAAAGAATTGCTTGACCTCCAGGTAAGTTTTATATATTTTTCTATATCACACGCACACACACATACATATATAGATATATATATATATAGTAGATCTACTTCTAGCATTAGGGTTGTCCACATAGTGGTCATCCCTCTCATATGTATGTAATACAATTTACTGAACCTTCAGTTTTTTAATATGCTAGACCACTGGTGTTAAATTGATGTTATCAAATTAATATCCAATTTTTCGCCCTAGAAGTTGTCATTCATGTAGGCTGGTTCTCAAACTGGTAAATGCCACTCCCTTTCCCTACCCGTCTGTTCACCGACCAAACATGCAAAAAAAAAAAAAGAATCCAAATTTTTGTTTATTTTCTGTCTGTCTTTATTAGTGAGAAGAATCTCTTCACCAGGATTTTGGATAAATCCGAAACCCCACCACCTTATGAGAATTGCTGATCTAGATGATGATACTAAATTTTTTCTTTTCTTCAAATCCCCTCTTTTCTAAATTATAGCCATGTGTTTTGCTTCCTTATTAACCACACTGTTTTTAAAATTATGCTTAAAAAATTGAGACAAATTACTGTCTGAGGAGTTAGGTGGCCAAATTTTTGGGGTGATGTGGTTGCAGAAATTGTAGGCCTCCATGTTGAGTCTGAGGCCCTGTGGGAAGATGAATGGAGGCATAACATCGCCATCACTAGTGATTGCTCCAAACACCATGATGTTGACTGAATGTTTGATTTTTATCATTCTCGGTACATATTTTGGGGACTCAGATTGACACCCAACACTCTGCAATGTTCATATTAGAGTTTCCGGCGCAAATGCCAAGCAGTACAGCTTGTTGTTTCCAAATTTCTGGCTGAGTGAATTGCGTCATGGTACTGTTTTTCTCCCAGACGGTGCTCAACTGACCCTACCATACTGTGTAGTCGACAAAATCAAAAACGCTGCTGGTGTATGTTGAATCGAATTGAACCAGCCAGGATCCCTGGTCTGGTAGTACGTAAAAAGCACTATCCGACTCGTGGCCGATGCCAGCACCGCCTCGACTGGCTTCCGTGCCGGTGGCACATAAAATACACCAATCCGACCGTGGCCGTTGCCAGCCTCGCCTGGCACCTGTGCAGGTGGCACGTAAAAAGCACCCACTACACTCACGGAGTGGTTGGCGTTAGGAAGGGCATCCAGCTGTAGAAACATTGCCAGATCAGACTGGAGCCTGGTGCAGCCTTCTGGCTTCCCAGATCCCCGGTTGAACCATCCAACCCATGCTAGCATGGAGAACGGACATTAAACGATGATGATGAAACAATGCACATGCACGAAATTAAAAATATAGAATGGCAACAATTTACCCATCGCATCCTCTGTGTGTGTGTGTGTGTGTAGATATATAGAGAGAGATTGAGATTCGGTTACTATTTCTAGTAAGCCGGCTAACTACATAGAGGCCTTCACATTGACGCTTGGATAGGCTTACCTTAAACACCACGACTACCAAAAGAAAAAATTTTTCAGGGAAGATAACTCATGCAACACATCAAGAAGTTTGGAGTGAAAACTTACAAATCCCTTTCAAAGCTTTTTTCTCATTTAATTACAGAAAACTTATTTATTTGCTAGAAAGCCGACATTTCTAATTTAAACAAAATTATACTCTCGCATATTGATCTAGTCTCTGTATTGCCTTATTAACCAAATTATCAACCATCGCACAAACAATAACTCTGAGCACCTCTTCAAACTCCACCCATCTAACACCCGTGAACATATTTACAAAGTCAGAAAACAGCACAGCTCCCATGACTTCAGGAAACATTTTTTCACGCTGAGAGTTGCTGAAGCGTGGAACAAACTGCCGGCATCGGTTGTTAGTTGTCGGAGCACTGCATCCTTCAAAACTTCCATGCTTCCTGAGATTCGCCTACACTATACCTGATTTTCTCCCCTCCATACACACACAAGCATGTATCTGACTCATACACTGTTCACTTTCCAGACATTTGTACATTACTGCATGTACTTTATATGCACTTTCTGACAAGTTGTGGTGCACCTGAGCACTGTATACAATAATTTCATTATTATTATTATTATTATTATTATTATATTGATCTAGTCTCTGTATTGCCTTATCCAATGTTTTCCTCTTCATCTGTTTCAGACTGGATTCAGTCGAGGCTTGTGTTTCGGCGCCGAAGACTTCTCGCTTGACGATCTGGACCCTCTCAATCAAAAGTCTTAATGAAGTACTCTAAAATACATATTCAATGACCAAACAAAAAAAAAAAAAAATTGACAAAATAAAAAAAAAGAAACAAGAAACAAAACTAAGAAACGAAATAAAACCACACACAAACCCTGTAACATTTTTTTATAAAAAAAAAAAAAGAAAAAAGCCATGTCTTCTTTTCCGTTTATACTTTATTATTTCCTCTGAACTTCTTCAAGTTTCTAGACATGACAAGATATATTTCCTCTCATGATGCATTCAACTGACGCATATATATATATATATATATATATATATGTATGACTTACATGTATATTAATTATGCAACCCAGAGAAATCTGTTTAGTCTGTACTGCTTATTAATCAAAATGATATCGTTTTGTTAAGCATGTTTCATTACATGATGATAAATCTTTTTCCAAGCATAACACCTTTTAATTCTAGCTATTTTATGCTGTTAATTCAATTAAATTTAGATACTATATTTTATTTGGAAGAAAAACCAAAACATTACAAATGGCCAAAATTGCACTAAAGGAATTTATGTTCTAGTCCGAAATTCTAGCTATGATAAGGTATTTAATCTTTAATCTGCATAAATCTTTAGGGTTTAAAAGCCACCAATTGCGTGCCTTTGTTGTAAAATATATTGCTTTAACAATCGCAGGTAGAAGTGAAAAACATTCCATAGATAATAGATACCTGTAAGACGCTTAGAGCTGTTTGTCTCAACACTTCAGGCTATCTACACGTTAGAAAGGTGTCGTGTCCAATATTGGTTCTTACCACAAACTGGTGGTTGGTTTCTTAAGATATGTTAAAGTGCTGCAGCTTTGAGATTCTTGTGCCAAAGCAAACATACTGATGCCGTATACCAAAGACAGGGTAATATACACAAATATATATATAGACATATAGATTTTATTCTCTTTTAATCCACCATATATTCTCGTTCAGTGGCTTGATGTAGAAATTTCCAAGTTTGTGTCTTCTGTTACCAAGAAATTTCCAATACTGTTATCCTATTATTATCTTGTGATGTATTTTTTTCTGGGAGCTATTTTTGGCACTGGGTCTTTTTCATCAGTTTTGGAAATATTTGGGCAACAGGACATGAATGTGAGTATAAGATAAATGTGGTTGGTAGTAAAGACTTCTTGAATGAAGATTTTGTCTTAGAAGTTGCCATAGAAATATTTTATTTCTAAATATATGTCTGTCTGTCTTAAGCATTGAAGAATAAATTCTTTTGTTACCATAGTTCTGTTGAAATATATTGCCTATGTTTCGATTAGTTTTTAAAATAATGAAAAATTTAGTAAAATAACGCTGTCATTATTAAGCTGATGTTAAGAACATAAATTAAGATTAAACTTTAAATTTTAGGGGAAGGTTTTAATTTAGATCACTTTAAAATAGGGAGTTTGTATCATAGAACAAGGAGCAATTTCAAAATGGTTAAGAGAATTATGACAGTAGAACAGCATTGTTAGTGTAGTTCTGCTCTCAGACATGACTATATCAAAGTTGCATAGGTTTCTAGAGAAAACGGTACTTAAAAAAAGTGTTGACTGGTAAGTTTGCTTAGTTTTGATGTCGACCACTGAGCTTACATTATATAAGAGATATCAATGTTATATGACAGAGAATTTGAAAAATAGTATTTAGATCATTGAGAATTTAGTGTAAGATTGTTAAGAGTTTGTTAACCCTTTCGTTACTAAACCGGCTCTGGCTCTGAGAACAAATGTCTTGTTTTCATAAGTTTTGAATTAAAATCTTCCACGAAACTAGTCACAATTAATGTTCCTAATACTAGCTGAATTATAACTATTACTAAATTTTACTAAGTTCTTTGTTTAAATTGAAGAAACATAACAATTGTTATGTTTAAAGTAATTGAAAGAAACACAGAGCGTCTCAAAATAAATACAGTAATGAAAGGGTTAATCATCGTTATGCCTTCATTTGGTGTCAAACTACAAACGGCTCTATTTACTGATAATTGTCAAGACTACTGAATAAATTTGGTAAAGCTTGTAGTTACAATACAAATAGTCTGACTATGGATAAAACTGTATTGTGTTCAACTAATCACTACTAATTAGGCAATTAAAATTTTATTGTGACAGATTGTGGCAAAGGCCTTGATACATTATGATTGTAGTATTATAGAAAATTAATTAGGAAGGTTTATTTTAAGCAAGAAACTTAACATCAAAATATGTTAGCATGCTTTATATTGCAAAGACACTTAAGGGTGTGGAACAAATGTTTTAAATCACAAAGCATTCATGTTCATCTCTCTCCTTTTAACATGGAAAAGTATAATTTTTTAGGAGATTGGCTAAAGGAGAATGTATAGTATTATAGTAACAAACAGTTAGGTTTCGTTCTTTAACAATTTTATCAACACTATCTATGTAAAACTTTCAGACTCCAGTATGAAACAATGAAAAATTTTATTTTGACTGTTCCAAAAGATTCCTCTAATATTTTGTGAATTTACCATATTCAAAAAAAAAAAAAATTTTAATTTTCTATAAGGATTTTCATAAAGAAAATACACATAGAATATTTCTCTCAAATCTCTTTGATTACATGGTGTTCTTGAGCGTCATTATCAAGTTAAGTTATCGGAATCATAACTTTTATTAAACGTGATTAACTATTGAAAAAGTTTTGTCATAAGTTCAAGAGATTTGCAGGAAAATCATTCAGGTGAGAACACCTATCCTAAACAGCTAAAAGTTTTTTTTTCCTTCTAAGTCATTTTTTTTTTATTCATATTTTTCTTTTAAATAATGTTTCTTACCCACCCCTCCTTTTTTTTTTATGCTCATACAGTTTAAATTTCTACCAAAAAATTTATTCTATCTTGAGTTTAACTTGTAATATAAGCTTGTTTTTAAAAAAACAAAAAAATGATAATAAATCTTTGAAATTCATAAAATTCATAAATATGATGGAATTTTTTTTGTGTTTCTCAGATGAATTATTATTATTATTTAAGGCAACGAACTGGCAGAATCATGAGCATGCTGGACAAAATGCTTGGCAGTATTTTGTCTGTCTTCACATTCTGAGTTCAAATGTGCTGTTGGTGACATCTAAATTAAGAGAAGCCTCATGTGAAAAACAGGTAAGGGTTAATGATGGGGGAGAGTATCCAGCTGTAAAACCATACCTGAATAACATATTAGGTGGAAGACAGGTGAAGGTTAATGGCAGGAAGAGTATCCTTTGGCATTATGTCATGCTTGAGAAGAAGACCCATCAAGCCAAGCAAAGTTGCAGTCATGGCAGATACTGGTGGAACGCAAAAGCACCCATTACACTCAGAGTGGTTGGCATTAGGAAGGGCATCCAACCATAGAATTTAGCATCCATTGTTCATGCTGGCATGGGTTGGACGGTTTGACTAGGCTGGCATGCTGGAGGGCTGCACTAGGATCCAGTCTGATTTGGGATAGTTTTCTACGGTTGGATGCCCTTCCTATGCCAAATCAGACTGGATCCAGGTGCAGCCCAATCAAACCGTCCAACCCATGCCAGCATGGGCAATGGATGCCAAATGATGACGATGATGATCCCACCATAGAAATCGTGCCAAAATTGTAACATGAGCAAGATGCAGGTCCTGTCCTGTCTAGGTCGACAGCAACTCCAAATACGCTGTGACTTGGACCAGCATGGAAGAAGAGACATAAAAATGTCATTTTGATAATAATGAATTATTTTTTTCCCAATTAAGTGTTCATTTTATGGCATTGATTATCAAAATGTAATTAATGCAACATTCAATAGAATATATATAATTTATTAATACAAATCAGACAAGACTAAAACACAAATACTGAGATAAAAAAATATTTTAGTTGGTTAGTCTCCACTGCTCGACCCATGTTGCAATTTTATTTAAGTTATTTTCCATATCATCCGGTGTATTGCTTGCTAACTCCTGGACAATTTCAGGTTTATAGGATTCACGAGCTTCTTCTAGAATTGTCTGGAATATTTCACACTGTATATTGTCCTCCAATTTCTTGCCGCAATATCCTCTGAAAAGGTAAAAAAATTAGAAAAATTTTTTAAATGTCAAACTCATTCATCAGTTACTACTCCAATGTTTCTCATAGACAGGAGCCAAGCATCCTGAGAGGAATAAAATGGAAAGTAGGGGAATGGGCAAATAATGATGTTTTATCAAAATCATCATCATTTAACATCCACTTTTTCGTGCTTGCATGACTAAAGGGTAAAGACCCAATTCGGTCACGGGATTGCACATAGAAAGTTCTTCTCCCAGACACAAGTCTGGGCAAGTTTGCTTATGGAAGACCAGCAGTCCCCCATGCATGCCAGCCTTCTTTTCACTCCACTGATGTTATCCAAGGGAAAGGTGAAGACTGATACAGCTCAGCACTCGTGACATTGCAACTCATTTCTACAGCTGAGTGAACTGGAGCAACGTGAAATAAAGTGTCTTGTTCAAGAACACAACACACAGACTGCTCCAGGAATCAAACTCACTACCTCATGATTGTGAGCCCGACACTCTAACCACTGAGCCATGCATCTTTACTACAGTCAGACAGAATTTTTACTGAGGCAGATTTTCTATGGCTGGACACCCTTGATGTCACCAACCCTCATTTGTTTCTAAAGAAGGCAATATTTTCTCATAATCAAACATGTCTTCACAGAATATTATTGGGTTGTCCAGAAAGAAAAAGGTCAATAAATACTTGCCATTACATTTTTAATCAACCAAATATGAACTATTTTGTTGCACAATGTGTCTCCATCTTTCCCTTAACTTGAAATTATCCTATTCCCAGAATTGAGGTGGTTTCATAGTAAAGAATTCATCAAGGTATCTTTTTATGTCATCCAAGGAATTGAAATTTTTACCATTAAGACTATTCTGCAGAGATCTGAATAAGTGGAAATCCGAAGGAGCAATATCTGGTGAATATGGAGGGGGGGTAACACATACAGCTAGCTGGCATTCAATTGGGGCATCAAGTTTCGGGCATTTTGATTGGATTTTGGATAGAAAATTCACAAAAAAGTCACTTCTATTGATTTTTTAATGGCTTTGCGGGGTGACTGGGGAAATGTAAAGATGTGCATGACCACCCTTGGACGGTTTTGAATGACCATAGAAAGTGCGAGCCCTCTAACTGAAAAATTGTGGATTTGTATAAAGGACACACACACAGACATTTTGCCGTTTATATATAGAAAGATGATGCAAGATTGGTTAAAACGTGAATTGGTGAAACAATTGTAAACAATTTAGTAAAGGTAATATCACTAACTCCATTCTCTGATATTTTTACACACACACACACACAGAGAGAGGGGTGGTTGGCATTAGGAAGGGCATCCAGCCAAATCAGACTGGAGTCTGGTGCAGCTTCTCAGCCCTGGTCAAACCGTCCCAGCCATGCCAACATGGACAACAGATGTTAAATGATGATGATGTTGACAGGCTTCTTCCAGTTTCCATCAACCAAATCGCAGGGCTCTAGTGAACAACACTTGTCCAGGGTGCTGCACAGTGAGAAACTGAATCCTGAGACCACATGGTCTGGAAGCAAGCTTCTAAGCCACACGGCTACACCTGTGCACTAAATGACCTCCATATACTCTGGTCTGAGCAAAGACAACCGAGTGAGACCAATCTGACCAAGGGGTCTTAACTACTTTTTATCTGTGGACCCCTTTGATTACTATTTTATTCTTTTAGTTGTTTCAGTCATTTGACGGTGGCCATGCTGGAGCACCATCTTCAGTTGAGCAAATCGACCCCAGGACTTATTCTTTGTAAGCCTAGTACTTATTCTATCAGTCTTTTGCCGAACTGCTAAGTTACAGGGACATAAACACACCAGCATCAGTTGTCATGTGGGGGGAAGGGACCCAGTCGAGTACCGCATTGACTGGCCTCCGTGCTGCGGGCACGTAACAAACACCATCCGATCGTGGCCGTTCGCCAGCTTCATCTGGCACCTGTGTCGGTGGCACATAAAAACACCATCCGAGCGTGGCCGTCTGCCAGCCTCGTCTGGCACCTGTGTCGGTGGCACATAAAAAACACCATCCAAGCGTGGCCGTTCGCCAGCCTCGTCTGGCACCTGCGTCGGTGGCACATAAAATCACCCACTACACTCTCGGAGTGGTTGGCGTTAGGAAGGGCATCCAGTTGTAGAAACACTGCCAGATCTGACTGGCCTGGTGCAGCCTTCGGGCTCCCCGGACCCCAGTTGAACCGTCCAACCCATGCTAGCATGGAAAACGGACGCTAAATGAATGATGATGATGAATGATGATATGTGTGTGTGACAGGCTTCTTTCAGTTTCCATCCACCAAATTGACTCCCAAGGCTATATTATTCTAAAATAATATACACCTAAGATTAATTAAATTATACTATAACACAACACACAAACGAAATATTTTCTAACACTCTAATACAGTGTCCTAAAAGTCACTCATATAATAACGGTAAGTTGTCATTTCAGATATTCAGACACAAACCACCACCACCATCATCATCATCGTCGTCGTCATTAAACCTGCCAGAGGACTGCACTGAGCTATAGTGTCTGCTTTGGCATGGTTTCTATGGCTGGATGCCCTTTTTTAATGCCAACCAATTCATAGTGTATTAGGGGTGCTTTGTACATGGTATCAGCTCAAGTAAGGTCACCAGGTAACTCACAAAACAAGAACTGTTGGCTGGGGGCTTTGTGCCAGGTGATGAGGTCAAAGTATGACGGAGGAACAAGAACAGCTGCCTTGCTGTGGGAGAGATACATTGTTACCCCCAGTTGGAAAAGCAGAGTAACTGATTGCCACTGTATGTGCACTCCACATAACTAATGCAATGGTTACATCATCATCGTCAGCTTCATCATCATCATCATCATTTAACATCTGTTTTCCATGCTGGTATGGGTTGGATAGTTTCTTCACAGGATCTGGCAAGCCAGATGACTGTAGCAAGCTTTCCTGTCTGTTTCGGCATGGTTTCTATGGCTGGATGCCCTTCCTCATGCCATCCACTTTACAGAATGGCCTGGGGGCTTTTTTCATGTGGCGCCAGCAAGGTCTGCTTTGGCATAAACTCATTCCTCGAAGTAGGACTGATTGGCATTAAGGAAAGAAAACAGTTGTAGAATACTCGCTCCAACAATTCCTGTAAATTCTTGAAATTGCAGTCACCCCATGGGTTTAAAATAATCAAAGGTGCAGGAGTGGCTGTGTGGTAAGTAGCTTGCTTACCAACTACATGGTTCCAGGTTCAGTCCCACTGTGTGACACCTTGGGCAAGTGTTTTCTACTATAGCCTCGGGCCGACCAAAGCTTTGTGAGTGGATTTGGTAGACGGAAACTGAAAGAAGCCCGTCATATATATTTATATATATGTGTGTGTGTTTGTGTGTCTGTGTTTGTCCCCCCAACATCGCTTGACAACTGATGTTGGTGTGTTTACGTCCCCGTAACTTAGCGGTTCAGCAAAGGGGACCGATAGAATAAGTACTAGGCTTACAAAGAATAAGTCCTGGGGGTCGATTTGCTCGACTAAAGGCGGTGCTCCAGCATGGCCACAGTCAAATGACTGAAACAAGTAAAAGAGTAAAGGAAAAATTTAGCCATAATCATATTAGGTTCACTGCAAATAATGTCCATTTACCTGCTTTGGAGTCGATCATAGAGAATGGTATTGTCAGTCCTTAGTACAATGACAGCATCAAACCAGCGTTCTGGGAAAAATTCACATGTGTGGTATTCCACTATTGTTCCATTCTTTTGCTGCATCTGTTCTTCCAATTCATCGATGACCTATCAGAGTAGAAACAGGCTTATAGTTATCAGCAGCATCACTACCAGCACCTTCACTGCAACAACAACAACAGTAACATATGCAGTAGTAGCAAAAGGGATGATTGGGGTTACTTTTCTGCTTTCACAGTAAGCACAGACAAAGAGTCAACGACGGGGTTTGTTTATGATTTTCTAGATCTATAAGAAATAACAACCAAATGTGTCTTTGAAAACGGGAAATAGACATTGGATGCGGAGACTGCCCCTTCAATGACTGACTGACCATGAGATTGCACCTAGAAAGTTACCCTCCCAGGCACAAGTCCGGGCAAAGTTGTTTATGGAAGACCAGCAGATTCAGAGGTGCATATATTCCCCAACCACTAAGCCACACATCCCATTAACATAGCCACAGGTAGAATCAGTGTGACAAAGTGTACAAGACAAGGCTGTACTTTTGAATTACAGGTAAAAATTCACTAGATGGGCTTCCACGCAGTTTTCATCTATCCCAATTTTCACTCACAATTGTGCATGATGAGATTGAACCTGGCACTCTCTTGATTGCAAAGTGAACTCCTTAACTATTCGGCTGTATCCGTACAACATGTACCCCTATAACAAGGGAGAGGCGGAGCAGCCTAATTCTTAAAATTGAACCGAAACAGATCGTATTTCTGGCATGACATTTCTATGAGGCATCATGACACATGTTTACCTTAGCTGAACATCATCACTGTCATCATTTGCAGGCATGGGAAAGACAGATAGACAGGATCCGATGAGCCACAGAGCTGTGCTGGGCTCCAATGTCAGCTTAACAACAACAACAACAATCCATTCTATAATTGGCACAAGACCTGAAAATTAAGGGGAGGGAACTGGTTGATTACACTGACCCCAGTGCTCCAGTGGTACTTAATTCATCAACGCCAAAAGGACGAAAGGTAAAGCTGACCTCAGCTGAACTTGAACTCAGAAAATAAGGATGGACGAAATGCCACTAGGCATTTTGCCCAGCATACTAACGATTCTGCCTTAAAACAACAACAACCACAATGATAATAATAATAATCCATTCTGCTATTTTACAAGACCTGAAATTTGAGGGGAGTGGGATAGACGGTTACATTTGACTCCAGGGCTTAACTGGTACTTATTTCATTGACCCCAAAACGATGACTGGCAAAGTCAACCTTGGCAGATTTTGAAATTAGATCATCAAGAGCTAGAACAAATACGGCAAAGCATTTTTTCCCCAATGCACTCATGATTCTACCAGCCCACCACCTTAAGAACAACAACAGTGGAGGCGCAATGGCCTAGTGGTTAGGTCAGCAGACTCGCGGTCGTAAGAGCGTGGTTTCGATTCCCAGACCGGGCATCGAGGATCCGGCAGGGCATGGTGGTGAACCCCGCTGTACTCTTTCACCACAACTTTCTCTCACTCTTTCTTCCTACTTCTGCCACAAAGCAGAGGAACCATGGTGTAACCCACTATGGTGTGGTAAACTTTCAGACCCTAGTCTAGATTGCGAATCCCCTGTACTTAAGGATGGTTCGGCTCTCCACCCGTTAAAAGCCACCATTTACGGAATGAGGATAACAACGTAGCTTTCACGCCCATGCAACCGCCAGTCTATCGCGTATGGTGGGTGAATCTTCAAGTTGCCACACACATTCTTAGTAGCTTAGAGTAGGCTCGAATTAGAGATTATTCTTTGTGGCTAATGGCATGAGTCCTGATTGGGAGAAGAAGATAAAAACAACATGCCAGAAATACATAATGTCTAACAATTACGTTCCACCCGTCTGTAGTAAGAACAGCTAAGTGCAGTCGGTGGTAGAGACATTCTATTACTGTTGAGATGAGTTCAACCCTTTGTGTTGCAGCAGTAATGGAAATCCAATGCAGTCATTCAACCTGTGAGAGAAGCACTTATTCTCTTTCATTCATTTCAAGTTTGCTTTTCAATCTAGCATGGCTGAGGTCAATTTCTTTATTAACCATGAGGTTGAGAAAAAGAGGGGACGATACGAGGACAGACAAAACAAACATTGGGGTCAGTGACACAACACAATGACTGTAGTCAATATGGCTATTAGTCTACCAATCAACTTACTTTGAACATCACAGATCAAGTGTAATGATCTGACATAAACACAGGGTCTATATGACTGATTTGAAGCACAGCTATGAACTTACCTGGTCTTCATCCAAAATAGGGCAGCCATAGTCCTCATCCCATCCATCGAAGAGAGAATTGGCTTTGGCTAATTCTCCAACACTGACGTAAGTTAGGTTACATTTCTCAGCCAACTCGTTGCCCAGAGTAGATTTACCTGTACCAGGTGTGCCTACAGAGGAAGAATAACATACAAACATTTATTGATATTTATTATTCAAAACAAATCATCATCATTTAATATTTGCTTTCCATACTGGCATGAGTTGGATGGTTTGAAAGGAGCCAGCAAGCCAGAGGGCTGCACCAGGATCCAGTCGCCAGTTTTGGCAAGGATTCTATTGCTGGATGCACTCCCTAAAGCCAACCACTTTACAGAGTGTGCTAGGTGCCTTTTACGTGGTGCCAGCAAGGTACACCTTATGTGGGACCAACACAGATGCTCTTTACATGGTGCTAGTACAGTTCTTTTCATGTGGCACTCTTCACATGGGGTTGGCACAGGTACTTTCCACATGGCACCAGTAGCTTAATAATAAAGATTTCTCCCACTGACATAAGGTCACAATCTGTGTGTAAGGAAACAGGTATAGTCAATCGAACTGACAAATACAAAACACATGCATATTTTATTGACCCCTAAAAGTATTTGCACTCAAAACAGATGGAGGTAGGGGGCAGAGCAAAGGATACCACTAGGTATCAACTCTAATATTCTTTTCTGCTGCTCTACCGATAACAATAACATCAATAATAACAGTTTCAAGTTTTGGCACAAGGCCAGTAATTTCAGAGGAAAGGTAAATCCAAGTGAATTATATCAACCCCAATGTTCAACTGGTACTTATTTTATCGACCCCAAAAGGATGAAAGGTGAAATTTGAGTGTAAAGATGAATTTGATTGTAAAGATGAACAAAATGCCGCTAAGCATTTTGCCCAGAGTGCTAATGATTCTATGAACTCATCATAATAATAATAATAATAATAATAATCCTTCTTGCTATCGGCATAAGGCCTGAAATTTTGGGGGATGGGGGGTGGGTCTAATCAACCCCAAAAGGATGAAAGGCAAAGTCGACCTTGGCAGAATTTGAACTCAGAACGTTAAGGCAGACGAAAACCCGCTAAGCATTTTGCCCGACATGCTAACAATTCTGCCAGCTCACTACTTTAATAATAGTAAACCATTGCACTATAGGCACAAGGCCTAAAATTTGGAGGAGTGAGGATAGTCGATTACATCAACCCCAGTGCTCATGTGGTACTAAATTCATCAACCTAATAATAATAATAATAATAATAATAATAATAATAACAATAATGGAGTGGCTGTGTGGTAAGTAGCTTGTTTACCAACCACATGGTTCCGGGGGTTCAGTCCCACTGCGTGGCATCTTGGGCAAGTGTCTTCTACTATAGCCTTGGGCCGACCAATGCCTTGTGAGTGGATTTGGTAGACGGAAACTGAAAGAAGCATGTCGTATATATGTGTGTGTATATATATATATATATGTATGTGTGTGTATGTTTGTGTGTCTGTGTTTGTCCCCCTAGCATTGCTTGACAACCGATGCTGGTGTGTTTGCGTCCCCGTAACTTAGCGGTTCGGCAAAACAGACCGATAGAATAAGTACTAGGCTTACAAAGAATAAGTCCTGGGGTGGGTCGATTTGCTCGACTAAAGGCGGTGCTCCAGCATGGCCGCAGTCAAATGACTGAAACGAATAAAAGAGTAAAAGAGAATAATAAAGAGTAAAAGAGTCTCAGAGAGCACATTATATATCTATGGTTCAGTGTTGAGGAGAATTTAAAGGTTTACGTTACCGCATGCATCGGGTTGATCGACAGAGTAGAACTAACCGAATGCTCAGCACGATTTAATCAACTGTACTCCTCACTTGGATATGTGTGGGCAAGAAATTATCATCATTGTTGTTGTTATTTACACAAAATACGATCTTCTATAATTAATCTTGTGTTGGGACACATGTGCTGATTGGTAAGTTATGTCCCTTGAAACATAAGCCGACCTGCTTTAGGTCGGTCGGCCACCGTATGTCATTTATTATGAAAACAAAAGATTGGATTTAAACCAACATCCTGATCTAATGCGCAGTTTTGGATTTTCAGCTTGTCTTATCAAAGTCCACAGTTGTAGCAGACCTTGACACTGATAGCTGACAAAACATTCGTTAATTTCACAATGCTGCCGCTGTTTATTATGACGAGTTGTTCCTTCCCACCTTGAAGTACCTGTTCACAAATAGGTAGATGAGGCCCATATAAGGGTTAACGTGTTTTAACCGCAGACACAATACTGGGGCAATGACAAGATACGAACTACCAACGTTTCAGTGACGATGTCTTGGTGGAGTTTAAAATAGAACGCACAATCAGCAAATTAAAATAATTTAGTTTTAAATTAATCTGAAATCCTGCTAGATACGAGGAAGATAAATCCTTTCTACTACAGGCAGAAGGCCTGGAGTTTTGTGGGGAGGCGGACAATCGATTATATCGACCCCACCCCCGACTTGACTGGTCCTTAATTTATCGACCCCGAAAGGATGGAAGGCAAAGTCGACCTCGGCGGAATCTGAACTCGGAACGTAGCGACACACGAAATACTGCTTAGTATAAATAATTCCATATGTAAATATAATGCAGCGAAGAGAATTGTCTGATGTGAAAACCGTGTGGAGAAATTGAAATAGTTTACACACCAAGATAATTCTTCGTTTGAGCCAAAGAAGAAGAACATTCAATTTCCGAGGAAGTCTGAAGACAAGAATTGGTTCTTAACGAAAAGATGGATTAGCTTTTAGGCCAGGATATGTTGTCACTTCGAGAAAGCAGCATTTTATGGAACACCTGTCGTAATAATTATCTGTTAATTAAGGCAGAGATCACAACTCCGATACAGAAATCGATTCCAAAGCATTGATACATCGGAATCGAAACGGATTTGTGATTTTAAAACACCCAAAAAAAATTCGTATACTCGATATAAAATCGCGATCATTTGATGTAAAGACCCGGTAATATTAAAAGAAAACAACAGATATAAAAGGCTGAAGGCAGCTGAATTAATTGAGGCTATATTTGTTAAGGCTAGAGGGGAAACCAAACGGTAAATAAGTGATGGAAGTCGCTGACCTGTTATCAAAATATTCGGACCACGTGTAGATGCCATCTTCTGTGTTAAACAGTAATACATTCAACGCATGAATATTCAAACCACTTAACATATTCGTACTTCAACCGAACAACATTAGTTCGCACTCTCATTGGTTTACTTTACGAAATGCTTTATTGGAATATAAATCGACCACAATCTTTTATTTTGATGACATCTGGAAGGATAAAAAGCTTTTTTTGTTTTTTACTTCGCTACGGCAGGATTTGACTTCAGAATACAATGGGCGTAACTAAATACCACAAGGAACTTTGTCTTCTATTAGGACACTGAACTTTCTTGATTTTTTTTTTACAATGAAATAGTTAATACTAACTGAAGAGATGCGAGACGTCTGGGAGTCGATAGTTCAAATATGGGTATCCTAGACTGCATCTTTCACCCAAACGGCCGCTGAACTGATACACATACTAGCTCTTGTTTCCTGACTTTGTCACTTTTACTTTTTCAACACGACTCTCATCTCCCCGAATCTAGACCAATGGCTCTCAACTAGGGTCTTTGTGACCCTTGGGTGTCCATATACGAATTTGTTCCTAAAATTTATGTGCAATAAATTCTACAATACACAAAATATTTAAACACTTTCTTTTTGTGTACAATTCCTAATAATATTTTATTATAGAAATGTAATATAATATTTTTAAACCATCGAATGGCTTTGAGGGGCCACCCGAGTAAAATAGGAATCAAAGGGGCCATAGGTAAAAAAAAAATGGTTGAGAACCGCTGATCTAGGTAATGTTACCTCCACTCATACTTACCTGCTTCATTCATTTCTTTTTCACACTTCATCTATGATGCGTCCATCTTAAGACCCTGTGGTAACTTTCACATTCACTCCTTCGTGACTACTACATCAATCCTCTGAAATTCGTCGTCTCTTCACTCTTCACCCATACTGTGACCACCTGATCAGTCTGTATTAACTGCCACAATTAGTCCTTCATGCCCTGAATGTCAATCTTCTGAAATATCCACCCTGTCGGTCTTTTTCTTTTTTCTTTTTTTAATCTATGGCCATCTGCTGCAGTTATTTAAGAACATCACCTCTGAACGTAAAAGCCATGGTCACATCTTTCTCCAGAACCTGCTATTAATTGTTTTTTTAAATATTCATAATAATCACTATATTCTAAATTGATGGGAAATATATTACTTTGTAGTTTTTAACTGATCCCAGCTAAGACTGTTCTTCATCAGCCACCCCCAAGTGATAGCCGCTGCTAAAATTTCATTGGTTTGATTATTAGGTTGTTTCGAAAATAATGCTCTGACTGGCTTCCAGAAAGCTGTAATGGACAACACCAATTGCAGACCACCAGGCAGTCACCATAATCTTTTGCTGATGCAACTTTGGCTTTGGGAAATGTTTGGAGGACTCATCGGGGTCAAGCCATTGACTTGATCGTTTACGGTTATCATAAAGGATCCACTTTTCGTCACAAGTGACTATTCGGTCAAGAAAAGGAACATTGGTGCTTTGCAGAAAGAGCATCGAGCACACTTCAAAACGCCGAACTTTTTGATTTTCATTGAGCTCATGCGGTACCTATTTATCGAGCTTTTTCACATTATCAATCTTCTACAGATGGCGTGAGACCGTTGCAATACCGACACCAAGTGCCTGAGACCTTTCTCAAGCACTTTCACGAGGGTGTTGTTCAACAATTGCTTTCAGTTGTTCTTTGTCAAGATTGCCTGACCGTCCTCTACCTTCTTCATCTTCAAGGCTCTCGTGACCACTACGGAATTTCTGAAACCACCTTCGTAGTGTGCGATCACTTGTGGACTACTCTTGCCATGCTCTGTTGATATGGGCAGCAGTTTGGGAGGCATTGTGTCCAAGCTTGAACTTATTCAAGAAAAATAAGCGAAGGTCCTTTTTTGTCATGTTCTTAATTAAGGGCGCCTATGCTTCAGGAATGTTTTCTATCTGAAATAAGTAGAAAATTATTAAAGAGCATACATCAATTATTAGATATATCAGAATTCACTTAAAATATAATTAAAATACTATAATAAAATTGCGTTTCAGAACACTACACTTAGAGCGGCCATTATTTTCGGAACAACCTAATAATATTTTACTGAATACAACTCTTTAAATGAATAGCTTAAATATGTCGGCTTATTTCACAGTACAACGAAAGTAGGTTCAATTGACAGTAAATATGTATGTTTATTTGACAGGATGTTAATATCTTTAGAGATTATTGATTGTCTGTTTTACCAAGAGTTAATATTGAAGGAGCTTCTACATAGTCGCTTGGCCTGCTAGATAAAGTTAAAGGAGGGATACATTGGATAACAGATTCATATATGCACGGCATAAAATAAAAACGAGATGGTTATGGTTGCTATGCTATTGATCATGGATCACTCATTTAGAGCTAATACGGAGCTAAGCAACAATATTTAACAAAACAAATATGATGTATGTGAAAATAGCGCGAGAAAAACAGGAGAATTATAGTTATTCTTCTAGCAATTTAACGTATCACATTTTTTCTATTTGAATAAAGTGTATGTGAATACAGAGGAAAAAGAAAAATAACTTCCTATAGATCTCACAATGGATGTTTCTTTTGTTGAGAACAAATGTTATAAACGATATACCAAAGATTTACAATTCTCAACAGCTAGAGCTAGACCAGTGTTTTTCTATCCTTTTTGTCCTACGCCTATCGATTTAAAAATGGAAAAAAATCATTCAGTGAAAACTTTGTTGTAAATTCTATACACGTGTTGTTCTATTCTGAAGTGACTCATGGCTTGTCAAAGTAATGCTACGTCACAACCCCGAGAAGCATACAACTAGACTGCCTTACCAATTACGATCAATTCCGAAGAGTAAATTTTGTATAATAGAAACAGGCAGTTTATCATTATTATTATTATCTATTACTTAGATGTAAGCAAGTTGTGCTTGGGACACTTTGAGACTTGCAAGAATCAAAGAACTTATTTCCAGAGCAAATCCCTGGCCTAAATGCTTTCAACAAAATGTACTTTGCTAAAGATACCCAAGGGCTAGCTGGAGGTGTTAAATCCAGCGGTAGACTAAGCCTACTACCTCCAGAATTCACACATATACACAACACATTTGAAATGAGATACTCATATAGTACAATCTTTCAAACACACAAAGGCGTAGCAAGATGGGGCGAGAAAGAGAAGGGCTGTCGCCTTCTCCCGGGAGCAGGAGTAAAGGGGCACAAAATTTCTTTTGGCTAAAATGCTTTTTAATTAAAGTGAAGGCACGCTAAACATATTTGTCTCCAGAAAACCCTTGCTACCTTTGTACACAGACACGTCATATACATTTTCTCAAACACTACATCTTTATTTCTTTCAGGCATGCGCGTGCACGGTTTGTCTACTGATCAAAAATATGTACTCAACGCATTTGAAGGCAAAATGTGATATTAAACACATACACACACACACACACACACACACACAGACGTACATCATAATAAAAAAAATCATCGAATCCAATCAAGTCGGGGATTATAGTTTCACATCAACAATAGTCAACAATAATTAGCCCTTAAAAGTTCGTAAAATTCAGCTTACGTGAGGAGTGAAAACTTTTTACGTTTCGGACTAATTCTCTTCATCAGTGAACCGAAAGAAACTGATTGACCACTGAGCTCACCAGACTCTTCGCTTAACTCCCTTTGATCAGATTTAGTAGGACAAAATCTCTCTGAAAGAGCATTCTGTTCCCTAATTTTTTATTTTCGAAAATTTCTGCAGATTTCTAAGTTTTAAACATAGAAGATATTACAATTCTGAAAATAAAATGCAATCTTTTATCTTTTACTTGTTTCAGTCATTAGACTGCGGCCATACTGGGGCACCACTGTGAAGAATTTTTAGTCGGATGGATCGCCCCCAGGGCTTATTTTTTAAAGCCTGGTACTTATTCTATCGGTCAATTTTTACCGAATCGCTATCTTACGGGAACGTAAACAAACCAACATAGGATGTCAAGCAGTGGTGGGGACCAAATACAGACAAAAAGACTGTCTCCCTCCCACACACACATATAGTAATAATAATAATAATAATAATAATAATAATAGCAACAAGAACAACAACAACAACAACAATAATAATTTCCTTGGACGGAATTTATAAATAGTTTGATGCATCGCTACGTGCGTTTCCACAAATCACGTGTCCCTTATGATCATAGTCCGTATTCCTGGGATGATTACGGTATAGTCTGTAGTATCCTACATTATATCGGTACAGCTCGATGCAGCCCCAAGAAACTGGTATTGCCATTTGACATTGCTGTAGCCGGCATAATAGATGAGTGTTTTTATATGCCTATTCAAGACGTTTCCTGTAAACAAACTTACAAGATATATATATATATGTAACTAGCAGTATCGCCCGGCGTTGCTCAGGTTTGTAAGGGAAATAACTATATAAGCATTTTAGAGATGTAAAGTATAATAGCCATCTCAATATGGCTAATCACAAAGGGGGATGTTACTGTAGCTTTTTACGTTCTGAGATTTAATAATACATTTTTAGAGAGTTACTTCCCTTATATAATAGCAAAAAAATGCATTAAAAATGGGAAAAAATTATGGTAAATTTTTTTTTAAATCGTAGACGCGCGCTAATACCCAGAAGGGCTCGATATGAATCACGACTATAAGATACCCGCTTTTGGTTACACTGCACCGCAAAATGTGGGAGTAAGGAATCTAAATCGTAGGAGACAGACCCACAACTTTAGTTTTATATATAAAGATGTAATTATAATAAGGGCGACTACTAAGTTGTGCCGCATGCTAGAAGAAGACGCCAAATAGTTCTAAAACTACCTTATCTATTACTAATAAACAAAAAAGATTTTTTTGAAGGTTTAGCCATAAATCGATCTCTGGCTAAACCTTTTATTAAAAATCTTTTTTGTTCATTTTCCTCGCTTTCAGCCCGTGCCTATGTGATAAATAAGGTAGTTTTAGAGCCATTTAGCGTTTTCTTCTAGCATATGACGCTACTTAGTATTTGCCCTTATTATAATCATATTTATAAAATTAAATATTTTGTATAAATTTTTACCTAAATGTTTTTTCTACATGCTAGCTACTTGCTAAAATCCTATATAGATTTTATCCTTGATTTTATATATATATATATATATATACATTGTGTGTGTGTACGACGGGCTTCTCTCAGTTTCCGTCAACCAAATCCACTCACAAGGCTTTGGTCAGCTCAGGGCTATAGAAGAAGAAACTTTCCCAAAGTGTCGCGCAGTGGAACTGAACCCGGAACAGCTAAAGAAATTTTTTTTTTTCTTTTTTTGCCACATCCACTTTTTTTGCCATGTAACACCAGCAACAACAACAACAACAAAAATGTAATACACTGAAATATTTTATTGTAAACGTTAGGCAACATTAATTTCTTAACCCACCCGTCTCCATCCATGGGATTACATCCCAAAGGAAAAGATCCTAAAAATCCAGAATCCAGAAGGAAAGTTGTTGCTTTTAATTGACAAACTTAACCACCACCACCACCACCACCACCACGAACCATTGTTTTAATTATCTCTGGTTTCAATTAATAAAATTTAATGGCAATCTTTCGTCTCTAGTAGACCTTTCCGTCGATTTCCGTAAAAAAAAATATATTTTTTCCATATGGGCTTGCGGGAACTTTTGAAGTAATGAAAGCGAAAGAGATTTTATGACGAGGGAAGTTCTTTTGAAGTTACCGTGCATGGGAAGCATTGATGTACATGTGTGTGTGTGTGTGTTTGATGGGGTGTGAGAGACAGACAGTATGTTGTGTAAGTGAAGTGCTTCTGTTAGTGTGTGTGAAGAGACAGAGTAATGTGTGAAAGAAAGAGATAACTGAATTTTTTTACTCGGTGTATGTGTATATGTATGTATATTACTTCAAAAGTTCCCGCAAGCCCATATGTAAAAAAAAAAATATTTTTTTACGGAAAGGTCTACTAGAGACGAAAGATCGCCAATTTAATTGTTGAAGAACAACCCTAACTCACGAGAAACTCCTAAGTTGTTGGTTCATATTTAATTAAATAAAATCCTCGCCTTTCTACCTTGTTCCTGCTAATCTCCTCGGCTCGTGATAAGCTCTATCACTCAGAACATGTCGCCTTCTATTATTGTTGCATTTTCTCCTCTGGCCGTTTCCGACTCTCTTTCTTTCTCTCTCTTTATTTAATGTACCACGACCAGACGAAACATCATTCAAGACTTTCTTTCATATATGCACATCTTGACTCGAGTTTCGGCTTTGATTTTTTTTACTTTCATGTTCTATTTGTGGGTGTGTATGAATGAGAGTGTCGAGGAAGCAGCTGGAAAATGAAGAAAGAAGAATCGAATCCTCCTCCTCTGCCCGACGGGAAACGAACCGTTTTGGACCGAGTGAACAGCGATCCCGTCGCCTGTGACCTGACCATCAGTCTGTTCGTGGCTGCCGTCCATAGTTATCGTCATGATTCTGTCCTGAGACCTTTTCCTCCGGCATTTATCAAAGAAGGTTTCGAAAAAGACAAGAAGGCCCTGGTTTGTATCCCTTCTTCTTGTTTTCCCCCTTTCACTAATTTCCTTCATTCCGTCTCATCTTCCGTTTCTTTTCTTCTCTATATCTCCCTCTATTTATCTATCTATCTATCTATCCATCTACCCATCTGATCTCCATGATCTGTCTATATTTAATTTGATTGCGCCGAGGTCTCGACTTTGCCTTTCATCCTTTCGGGGGTTGATAAATTAAGTACCAGCTTCGCACTGGGGAATCGATGTAATTGACTTAATCCCTTTGTCTGTCCTTGTTTGTCCCCCCCCCCTATGTTTAGCCCCTTGTGGGTAGTGAAGGAAGAAATATATATTTAATTTGATTGTTGTTGTTTAGCCCCATGTCAGCCCTGGCCAGGTACGTCTTTGATCAAATTCATTTCGCCCTTGACTCAATTTATCCCGGTACGACAGTACGGTGTGATTTGAGGGAGATTTGACTGCTATTTCAGAATAGCACAGAGACGAGCCGCTTTCGTTGGCTCGACCTTCTTTCTCTCTCCGACGAGATGCTATCATTTGTATCGTTCATTCATTCTCTCAAACCTCGATTTTATAAATGACACCCTAATATCAATAGCATTCTTCATGGATTGGTATCGTTGTCGTCTGCTTTGACACTTAAACAATAACAAACTTCATTACCGCATCTTTACTCATTAATAATTAAACAACTGCAATAATAATAATTATTGCTCGTAATATAGACACAAGGTCTGAAATTTAGGGCAGAATTAGTCGATTATATCGGTTTCCGGTGCTTGGCTGGTACTTTATTTTTTATCAAACCCGGGGATATGAAAAGTAAAGTTTACCTCGCCGGGTTTTGAACTCAGTACGGAAAGAACCGGAGTAAGTTCCGCTAAGCATTTCTCCAACACTGTAACGATTCTACCAACAAATCAGCCCTGTAATAATTAAAATTTCTAACATAGACACAAAAACACTACGTTTAGGAGAGGCGTATCGTCAATTATATTGACTTCAATACTTAACTGGCACCGGCTGACTATTGTTAATCCAGCTTCATTAGAGCCTTAAGGGTGCCAAATTAGTGATTTCACCAAATTAAAGATTACAAATTAAGTGTACACTTAACCAAACAGCTAACAACTTCACTCATTAATCAGTACAAGTTAATAATGAAACAAGAACCAGTAAATGAAAATTAAGTGAAATTTTAATAACCTTCACAAAATGCTGTTTCTAAAGTGAAGAACTAGAATTTGCAGCTAAACACGTACATGTCTTGAGGTGAAGAGCTGTTAGGATTTTTATTTTCTTCATTTTGGAGGGTACTAAGATGTCAGGAACTTATCATGACAATAGCAATATACCTGGGTGAGCAAATGTTGAAGCCACTGTATTTTCAATTACATTTCTTAACCAACACCTTAAAGTTATTTTTGTGGACATGTCTTGTAAGCCGAGCTATTTCATATATTTTGGCTTTTCTTTCCTTAGTTTATCCTACAGTATATCAACATCCATTGTTTCTTGTTCACTTATAAATTTATGTTGCTCTAGGGTCTAGACCTTTTAGCAGTTTACCTTTCAACTGAATTAATCTATGAACAGAGATACCCTTTTAGCTACATTTTCCTCATTGCTCTCTTTTCCACTAGCTTGTACATTCATCTGCACATTTCTGTGTCAGTGTAATGATGAACAATACTCTTTTACTTGTTTCAGTCATTTGACTGTGGCCATGCTGGAGCACCGCCTTTAGTTTTGAGCAAATCGACCCCAGGACTTATTCTTTGTAAGCCTAGTACTTATTCTGACGTAAACACACCAGCATCGGTTGTCAAGCAATGTTGGGTGGACAAACACAGATACACAAACATATACACATATATATATATACATATATACGACGGGTTTCTTTCAGTTTCCATCTACCAAATCCACTCACAAGGCTTTGGTCGGCCTGAGGCTATAGCAGAAGACACTTGCCCAAGATGCCACGCAGTAGGACTGAACTCGGAACTATGTGGTTCGTAAGCAAGCTACTTACCACACAGCCACTCCTTCGCCTTATACCTGCATCTTCATTTGCATTCATTCATTTCCCAACATTATTTTCATACATCTTTGATGCAGGACCCTTTGCAGCAGGAATAATTAAATAATGAGCATGAAAAAAAGCTGATAGAAATATTCTGTCTTTCCTTCAAAACCCTAAATCCTGTAAAGTTATTTCCAATGTCTTCAAACATTGGAGATTTATCCCATCTATTTTGTACAGTGGGCTGAGCAGCAGAAGGGCTTCAGAGAAGAAACACCTTTCAGGCAAGTGTTTTAGCCCTTAACTTCTTATACTCTAAGGGTGCTGGGCCACATCCAGGTTATGGCTCCTGGGTGCCCTTCTGCTGACACTTTTTAGCCACTTGAATATCAGAGACTTGTGCATTTGCCAGCGCCGCCTCGACTGGCTTCCGTGCCGGTGGCACATAAAATGCACCAATCCGATCATGGCCATTACCAGCCTCGCCTGGCACCTGTGCAGGTGGCACGTAAAAAGCATCCACTACACTCACGGAGTGGTTGGCGTTAGGAAGGGCATCCAGCTATAGAAACATTGCCAGATCAGACTGGAGCCTGGTGCAGCCTTCTGGCTTCCCAGATCCCCGGTCGAACCGTCCAACCCATGCTAGCATGAAGAACGGACGTTAAACGATGATGATGATGTAACCTCTCCCTGTTGACTCAGCTTTCAAACTTATACTTAGGGAATTTCTTAGCACTGTGCACAATAAATACATACCATCCATTTTTCAGGTATTTCTATAGACTTCTTAGCATTGACAACACAAGTAAACCTTATTTTTTTACATTAGATTCCTTGAAAAACTCACATACTTATCTGCTAGAGTTAACTACACTCAAGAGACACTTCACATATTGGTTGCATTTTTTAGACTTAAAGAAACAGACTATGCCATTTTCCTGGGGTTTATTAATGATGTGCATATAGGCACAGGAGTGGCTGTGTGGTAAGTAGCTTGCTTACAAACCACATGGTCCCAGGTTCAGTCCCACTGCATGGCACCTTGAGCAAGTGTCTTCTACTATAGCCTCAGGCTGACCAAAGCCTTGTGAGTGGATTCGGTTGATGGAAACTTAAAGAAGCCCGTCGTGTACTTATATATATAAATATATATATATATATATATTTATATATATATATGTATGTATGTCTGTGTGTATGTATGTGTTTGTGTGTCTGTGTCTGTCCCCCCATCCTGGGATCGAGTTGCTCGACTAAAGGCGGTGCTCCAGCATGGCCGCAGTCAAATGACTGAAACAAATAAAAGAGTAAAAGAGTAGATATAGAAATAACAAGTAAATAAGACAATAACTGCAACAGCAACAACAACATCATCATAGACAATAGTTCCTTTTGAATAGAGATGATTGGTGTACTAAACGGTAACAAAAAACAACAATTACTACAACTACTGAACGTCAACAGTGACTGCTGCTGCTGCTGCTACTACATCATCAACAATAACAACAAATACTTATGCAAGAAGCCCTGCAAAGGTCATGAATTCCACATTCTTCTCATGATTTAAACTGTCAAATGAAAACAAATCCATTATAACTGACAACAACAATACCAACAGCAATAACAACAAAACCATCTTCATCTACTACTACTACTACTACTACTACTATGTTTCAAGAGAGGACACATGAGTGGCTGTGCGGTAAGTAGCTTGCTTACCAGCCACATGGTTCCGGGTTCATTCCCACTGAATGGCACCTTGGGCAAGTGTCTTCTGCTATAGCCTCGGGCTGACCAAAGCCTTGTGAGTGGATTTGGTAGACGGAAACTGAAAGGAGCCCGTCATCATCTCGACCCAGAGTAACATGGTGGTGGAACACTGTGGTTGACAGGGCTATTAGACAAAAGAGACAGGCTTGGAAGGACTGGAAGAACGGTGGTAGCAGGGAATTGTATCAGACAGCCAAAAGGGAAGCTAGGAGACAGGTTTATTTAGCCAGAGGGGAAGCGGATAAGAAAAAATTTGCCAATGTTCTGAGCCGTGAGGATGAAAGACTTGAGGTATTTCGTGTTGCAAGACAGTGTGTGAGAGAGAATCGTGATGTGGTAGGAGAGAAGTGTGTTCGCATGGATGATGGTTCACTTGTGCTAAATGAGGATGCAAAGAGAGAGGTTTGGAGATGCCACTATGAAAGGTTGCTGAATAAAGAAAATGAATGGGATAAAGAGAGTCTGCCGAATGTTGACCCAACAGAGGGACCAGCTATCTGAGTTGATAGTTCCGTGGTAGCTAAGGCAATTAGAAGCATGAAGACAGGGAAAGCCCCAGGCCCATCAGGAATTACTGCAGAGATGCTCAAAATATCTGGCAGTGTCGGCTATAACCTAGTCACCCGTATAGTCAACCAGGTGATACACGAAGGAGTCATACCCAATGACTGGTGTAGCAGCATACTAGTCAACTGCTACAAAGGTAAAGGTGATGCCCTGGATACGAATAATTACAGAGGTATCAAGCTGTTGGATCAGGTAATGAAGGTTACGGAGAGGGTCATAGCCCAACTAATTAGAGAGAGAGTTAGTTTAGATGAGATGCAGTTTGGGTTTATCCCAGGGAAAAGCACCACTGATGCTATATTCCTGGTAAGGCAGCTGCAGGAGAAATACCTAGCCAAAGATAAGCCCCTGTACCTGGCTTTCGTTGACATGGAGAAAGCCTTTGATAGGGTCCCCCGATCCCTCATCTGGTGGTCAATGAGGAAACTAGGGATAGATGAATGGCTGGTGAGGGCTGTGCAAGCCATGTACAGAGATGCCGTAAGTAAGGTTAGAGTTGGCAGCATGTACACAGAAGAATTCAAGGTAGAGGTTGGGGTCCACCAGGGTTCAGTACTCAGCCCCCTCCTATTTATCATAGTCCTCCAGGCAATTGTGGAGGAATTCAAGACAGGTTGCCCCTGGGAGCTCCTCTATGCTGACGACCTCGCTCTAATCGCTGAGTCACTATCAGAACTGGAGGAGAAGTTCCAGGTGTGGAAGGAGGGTTTAGAATCGAGGGGCCTTAGAGTCAACCTAGCTAAAACCAAAGTACTAATAAGTAGAAAGTTAGAAAATCCACAAATATCCTCAGGAAGATGGCCCTGCTCGATCTGTAGAAAAGGTATAGGTAGAAACTCTATAAGATGTACCCAGTGTAAGCTATGGACACATAAGAGGTGCAGCAATGTCAAAGGTAGGCTAACTGGGAAGATAGTTTTTGTATGTGGCAGATGCTCTGGAGCATTGACCTCCGAAAATCTGCAGAAAACAACTTCCGTCACTTTCCGGGGGGAAAAACTAGAAGTAGTTGATAGCTTCCGCTATCTAGGTGACCAAGTCAGTAGTGGGGGCGGGTGCGCTGAAAGTGTAACTGCTAGAATAAGAATAGCCTGGGCAAAGTTTAGGGAGCTCTTACCTCTGCTGGTGACTAAAGGCCTCTCGCTCAGAGTAAAAGGCAGACTGTATGATGCATGTGTACGAACAGCTATGCTACATGGCAGTGAAACATGGGCCGTGACTGCTGAGGACATGCGTAAGCTTGTGAGGAACGAAGCCAGTATGCTCCGATGGATGTGTAATGTCAGTGTACTTACTCGACAGAGCGTTAGTACCTTGAGAGAAATGTTGTACCTAAGAAGCATCAGTTGTTGTGTGCAAGAGAGACGATTGCGCTGGTATGGTCATGTGGCGAGAATGGATGAAGATAGGTGTGTGAGAAAGTGCCAATCCCTAGCAGTTGAGGGAACCCGTGGAAGAGGTAGACCCAGGAAAACCTGGGACGAAGTGGTGAAGCACGACCTTCGGACGTTAGGTCACACCATGGAAATGACTAGAGACCGAGACCTATGGAAGTATGCTGTGCGTGAGAAGACCTGGCAAGACTAGTGAAGCCATAATCCGTGGCCCCTACTTGGGACGTAGTCAGTCCACCTGTGCATACCTTCCTTCTTGTGACACTTGTGAAGACCTGTTGAGGCAAGTGAGAATCGAATCGAATCAAATCAAATCAAATCGAACCAAATCAAAATAGATGAACATCAATGGAATTTGTATCCTTGTGGTACCAGTGCCGGTGGCACATAAGAAAACCATCCGAACGTGATCGTAGCCAGTACCGCAACGACTGGCCTCCGTGCTGAGGGCACGTAACAAACACCATCCGAGCGTGGCCGTCCGCCAGCCCCGTCTGGCACCTGTGTCGGTGACACATAAGAAAACACCATCCGAGCGTGGCCGTCAGCCAGCCTCGTCTGGCACCTGTGTCGGTGGCACATAAAAAACACCATCCGAGCGTGGCCGTCTGCCAGCCTTGTCTGGCACCTGTGTCGGTGGCACATAAAATCACCCACTACACTCTCGGAGTGGTTGGCGTTAGGAAGGGCATCCAGCTGTAGAAACACTGCCAGATCTGACTGGCCTGGTGCAGCCTTCGGGCTTGCCAGACCCCAGTTGAACCGTCCAACCCATGCTAGCATGGAAAGCGGACGTTAAACGATGATGATGGTGATGATGATATATATATATATATTAGAAGAAATGAAGTACTCAGAAGATCGGATGGTTTATATTTACAGATATTTATTTATATATTACATTTTTTATATATATACCATATCACTTAGATCATTAGCGCTTTCTCCCATTCTAGTGGGGTTTTCAAATCAAAAATGCTCCTATGTGGCTGCAATCAAATGATTGAAATATGTAAAAGAGTATATATATATATATATATATATATATATATATATATATATATATATATATGGATATATATATGTGTGTGTATAGGTTAACCCTTTAGTATTTAATCTAGTCATAACCAACCCAAATATTCTACCTGTATTATATTAAAAACTGACCAGCTTCAACTTCTCACATCTACCCTACAATGTCATTCTAAAAATATACAAATGCACCATTGAAATCTTGAAGGTACAGGATATTGTGTGAATAATCCAAAACAATGTAAATAAATAAACAATACATTTGACAAAGAAATCTGAATGTTAAAGCATTGAGTGTTAAAGCATTGAGGAAAGTCAAACAGTTAGTCAAGGCAGGTCAAGGGCATTTGCTTCCATTTAATTCAATCTGAAAAAAAATTTACTACACAATGGATAGTAAAAATAGTACAAACTGGTAAAGAAAGTCCCTGACAGCTATTTCTAGGATATCCCAGCTGCTTTTTGAACAAGAGAATCACTCAGCCATGACTTCAATTGCTGTTGTTCTAACTGGAATTTTAGTGGCACACCTCTTTGAGCACTCAAAACACATACCTAAAAGATTGAGTCAACTTGACAAAAACTCCTCATAGCCTCTCTATTTCTCTCTCTCTCCATATATATATATATATATATATATATATATATATATATATAGAGAGAGAGAGAGAGAGAGTTTTTGAAGTGATGTCCAGTTATTGTATATTTAGAGTAATAAGGTAGTCAGAATGTTGGATGATTATTTTATTTACACTTTTAGCGCTTTCTTCCTTTATTAGATTTATTAAAAAGTGGTTTAAAGTTAGATTTCTTAGCCTTTTTATATATAAAAAAATTGATGGGTTTGCCAAGCAAGGGAGAAGAAAGAAGAAAAAAGTTTGAGAAAGAGGGGGTGGTAAAAAGGCGTGGTTTTTGTATTGGTATGGTCAGACTTGTTTAGTACTTAGTGACCTTTTAGTGTAGGGAAGGAAAAAGAATTTTTATATTTGAATAGGTCAAGGTCTTTGATTTGATTTTCTTCAGTAAAAATTATAATTGCATTTCATGTCTTGTTTCTTTATTCCTTTGTAGTCATTTATGTGGTGGAGGTAAAGAGGCATGGTTTTTGTATTAGTGTGGTCAAATTTTTATAGTAGTCAAGGTTTTTAATTAAAAAAGCCAGATGTTGTTTTTGACTGTCTTCAGTAAAAATTGTACTTGCATTTCCAGGTCTTGTTTTTTTTTATTCTTTTGTATTCATTAAAAAATGGTTGTATGAATGTGGTCAACATTTTTGATTGAAATTCTAGATGTTTTTGAAAGAGTGATTTTTGAGTTCTATATATACACTCACACAGCAATTACATATATAAAAACACACACACCCAAAGACATGTACATGTTCATATTCTTGCACACATACATAAGTACACATTATGATTTTTTTTTTTAAATAATCAATTAATATAATTAAAGATTCATCATTGTGGTTAAATAAACTTGGAAAGTTGGGGTCATTTTAGCCACTATTGATTTTCGTCCAAGTATTTGTCTTTCAGACTGCAAAATGGAATTTAAAAAAAAAGGTAATATACAATGCTATCACAATTATATTTCCAAATTCATCTATTTCTGGTTGGCTCTTTTGTTTTGTATATTTTAAAGCTCCAACCTGGAATTTTCTAAAAGAGAAAGAGAGCCAAGTACAGAAGAGGGAAAGCAGCTGTCCTTGTAGAATTTTGGAATCTAGAGTCTTTTACAAGGTCCAACAACAATGTGGTAAAAAGGTTTTAGCAATGGTTTGAGATCATCTTTAAATCTTTAACACATATATACAATCAAATTCATATAGAATTCTCATAGGTAGAATTTCAAAAATATATGTGTGTTTTTATATATATAATTGCTGTGTGAGTGTATATATAGAACTCAAAAATCACTCTTTCAAAAACATCTAGAATTTCAATCAAAAAAGTTGGCCACATTCATACAACCATTCTTTAATGAATACATATGTCTCTCCCTTCTTTTACTCATCCACCCCATTCTCAGTTCTGTTGTGGTGGGTGGTTCTTCTCAAGTGCAGTCCTCTATGGTAATTCCTCTCCTCAGAAAATCAGACAAATGATAGTTATTTTATTATTTTATTCTGTGAATACAATGATGGTTTTCCATTCCAGTTACTTCACTTTCCCCTTTTTTCCCCACTCCTAATAATCTTCTTTAAAAATTTTTCTGTATCTTGCAGGAACAAGCTGTAAAAGATATTCCTTCCATGGCACAGCTGGAACCATCTTTTGACAGTCTACCAGAATCAACAGTAAATTTACTTATGTGGCACTTCAACAATAAATATTTCACTCTTAAAACAAGAGACAAAAATGATGTAAGGAACCTGTTTATCTTTATTCCTACTTATTCTTCTGTTTAACCAATTCTGCAGTGAAGAAATGATAAACTTCCTCTGTGACATTTCTTCAGGTTTCTTAAACACATCATCATCATTGTCATTGCCATCAACATCATCATCGTCGTCGTCATCATCATCATCATTGTCATCATGTCTATTTGACCATGCTGGTATGGGCTGCACAAGGCTTCTTAAGATAGTATTCTACAGCCGGTTATTCTTTCTGGCACCAACTCTTACTCGTTCTTACGTTAGGTGTTTTTATTTCACTGGTCTTCACACTCTGAGTTATTGCGTAGCACAACATATTGTTTATGTGAGGTGTAAGCAAATATTCAAAGCTGCTGGAATAATGTAATGCCAACACATGTGGAAGCAAGCACGCACACACGCACACACACACACACACATACACACACTCACTCACACACACACACACACACACACACACACACACACACACATATATATATATATATATATATATATATATATATATATATGACGGGCTTCTTTCAGTTTCTGTCTACCAAATCCACTCACAAGGCTTTGGTCGGCCCGAGGCTATAGTAGAAGACACTCGCCTAAGGTGCCATGCAGTGAGACTGAACCCGGAACCATGTGGTTGGTAAGCAAGCTACTTACTACACAGCCACTCCTGTGCCTCTTTGTATATATATATGTATATATATATATATATATATATATATATATAGCAATAAGAAAATGGAGGGGATCAGTAGGTGGTTCATCAACTTTTAGACATTATATATATATATATCATCATCATGATGTTTATCGTTTAATGTCCGCTTTCCATGCTGGCATGGATTGGACGGTTTGACTGTGGGCTGGCGAACGAGATGGCGGCACCAGACTCCAGTCTTGATCTGGCAGAGTTTCTACAGCTGGATGCCCTTCCTAATGCCAACCACTCCGTGAGTGTAGTGGGTGCTTTTACGTGCCACCAGCACGGAGGCTAGTCAGGCGGCACTGGCAACGACCTCACTCGAATCTTTTTAAATATACCAACGGCACAGGTGTCAGTAAGATGATGCTGGCAACAATCCCACTCGAATGGTGCCTCTTACATGCCACCAGCACGGAAGCTAGTTAGCCGCTCTGGCAACGATCAAGCTTGGATGGTGCTCTTAGCACCCTACTAGCATGGGGCACAAGTGCCAGTGGTAATTCCTATTAACACTCAGACACATACCATTACATTCAATTTACATTATATTACAATGTAAAATGATATTCTTGAGCAGTGGCGGCTCGTAGATAAAATTAGTTGGGATGCTGCTTCAGAAATTTTTTAGCTGTTGTTTTAATACTGTGTAAAAAGAAACAAACATATAAAAATAAAATTTATACATAAACTTGATCGGTTCATATTTTATCCACTACTGGGTTGTGTGTTTAATTTGTTCACTGAACACTGCTATGAATTCCCCCTTGTTTTTCAAAATCTCCCTTGATTCACAAAATTAGGTGGGTAAATGTGCCCTGTTTTTCAAATCCTGGCAGCAGCACTAAAGTTGGAAGCAGGATAATAATCTAATTCTACACTTTATCACATTCAAGAATATAAACACGTTTTTAAGTCACAACACACGCGGAGTCAAAAAGAAACAGTACCTTTTACCCAGCACTGTCGTTCATATAGTGCTCTCTCTCTCTCCCTAGTGTGAAGCTTCTGTTGTGGAATCTCAGACATGTGAGCGTGCGCACAACAACCAAACACTTCATTGCTGGAACTGTGAAGCACATAGTTCTATACAAGGAGTTTGGTATTTTTCTTCAAAAACTAGGGGATGGCTACTGACATTAAGCTTAAGGACTATATAATGTACAATTATAAAGGAAAAATTAAAGTTTAAAGGACTCATTACATAGAATGTTATTGATAGTATTGAGTTGAAATAGTGGGGTACTGCAGTTCCGCAGCTCCTATGCATCCTGTACTGTTCCTGAGACATCCTCCTTCCTATAGCTCAGTGTTTTACCTGCATCTGCCTTCTTTTTTTCCAGTATTACGACATTCTGAGCCTGACCGAAAGCCGAGAACCTACTTCAGTGGAACCGAGTCACGTGTTTGAGGTGCTTCCAAGTCAGCTCAGCCAATCGAAGTTTGAGCAACTCCAACAAGGGAGACAAATACTGTATGCCTATCATGGCAGCCGAGTGGAGAACTTCTACTCTATCCTCCACACAGGATTAGCTTCTCATATGAATAAGGTAACCGGAAATAGATTCTTGTGCATCTTTTAACCTTTCCTGTTTCCGTCGTTGAGCTGCGGCCATGCTGGGGCTCTGCCTTCTTTTTTTTTTTTTAGTTGAACTGATATCAACCCTCGGTACTTACAATTCGTTTTTGGTCTAATACTTATTCTATCAGTCTCTTTTTGCTGCAAGAATATAAACAAACCAACACCACTTGTCAAGCGGTTGGGGTGGGGTGGGAGCAAACGCTGAGACAAGGAGACACGCACACACACACACACATATATATATATATAATATATATATATACATGTGTGTGTGTGCGCGCGCGCGCATGCGTGTGAGCGTCTCCTTGTCTCAGCGTTCGCCCCCACCCCACCCCAACCGCTTGACAAGTGGTATATATATATATATATATATATATATATATATAATATGTGTGTGTGTATGTGAGTGTGTGTTCATATCAAACAATCAGAATAATGCACAGGAAGGGAACAGGGAATGGTGTACTGTTGGTGAATTTCAGGAAGCATGGAAGTCGTGGAGGATGCAGTGTCCTGACACCCAACCACTGATGCGGGTAGTTTATTCCATGCTTCAGCAATTCTGAGTGTGAAAAAAATCTTTCTGAAAGTCGTGGATGCTGTGTTATTTTTTGATTTTGTAAGTATGTCCACGAATGTCAGGCATATGGGATTCAAAAAGGTGCCCAAGGTTGTTGTTGTTGTTGTGAGAAAGATGATGGATAATCTTGTGGGAGTCTACTAAGTCTGTTGCAAGCATCCACTGTTAAAAATAATTTACTTCATATCTCTCAAAGTTTCTAAATTCTTATAATGTAAAAATATTTTTAATTGCTTACAAAGTCAGAAAACAGCACTGCTCCCATGACTTTCAAAAACATTTTTTCATGCTAAGAGTTGCTGAAGCATGGAACAAACTGCCGGCATCAGTTGTTAGTTGTCGGAGCACTGCATCCTTCAAAACTTCCATGCTTCCTGAGATTCGCCAACACTACACCTGATTTTCTCTCCTCCATACACACGCAAACATGTATCTGACTCATACACTGTTCACTTTCCAGACATTTGTACATTATATGCACTTTTGACAAGTTGTGTTGCACCTGAGCACTGTAGACAATAATTTCATTATTATTATTATTATAAATATTAAAAATTTTAAGCAAAATTTTGTGGAGGTTAAATTCAGAATGCTTTCTGGAATTTTTTCGTATGTGGCTCATCTGTCATTCAAAAAAATTTTGGCCTTCAGGAATTTTTTTGATTTCAGAATTTTTTCATAAAAGATTATCAATTGTATTTGTATGGCTTTAAAAAATTTTATTTTTCTTTGCAGAATGGTATATTTGGAGAAGGTACTTACTTATCAAGTGAGCTATCTGTCTCTCTACACTACAGTCCTGCTGGTTTAGGCTGGTCAAAAAGCTGGCTGGGCAATCGATTGAGTTGTGTTGCTGTATGTGAAATTATTGATGACCCTTCTGTTAAATGTCAACCTAAAGGTGAGTATAAACACAGCCTGTTCCTCAATATCCGAGACATAAACTTTATTTTCTTATCTTGCTTGAGTTACATTCTGTAATCCAGAAGTCATTGTCTCGGGGTTTTATCTCTTCATGGTCATATACAGATTTATTGATGGGAGAAAGACAATCAGAACTCTAAAGGTAATAGCAGAGCAACTGAGAAGAGTTTCTACTGGATCTGGTCAAGGAGAAATGGAAGCGAATTTAAGAGGGCTTTAGGAAGGGCATCCAGCTGTAGAAACTCTGCCAAATCTGATTGGAGTCTGGTGCAGCCATCTGGTTCGCCAGACCTCAGTCAAATCGTTCAACCCATGCTAGTATGGAAAGCAGACGTTAAACGATGATGATGATGATGATGATGAATTTAACTGCTCCTGGGTATGAGTATGAAACCTGCATCCCTCTGCCAAGCTATGTTGAGCCATAGAAAGATTTCCCCAACAAATTCCGTCTGATCCAAGTGCACATGGAAAAGTGGATGTTAAATGATGAATTATCAAGAAAGAATACATATTTCTTTGCTACCCACAAGGGGCTACATACAGAGGAGACAAACAAGGACAGACTAAGGGATTAAGTCGATTACATCGACCCCAGTGCGTAACTGGTACTTAATTTATCGACCCCAAAAGGATGAAAGGCAAAGTTGACCTCGGCAGAATTTGAACTCAGAACGTAGCGACGGGCGAAATACTGCTCAGCATTTCACCCGGCGTGCTAACGATTCTGCCAGTTCGCCAAGAAAGAATACAGGGCTCTGCTATCATCTGTGAAATGGCCCCATGCTCATTGTTTGGTGAAGGAGTATTCAGGAACTCTGGACAACATCATCATCATCATCATCATCATTATTTTAATGTTCACTTTTCTATCCTTGCCTGGGTTGGGGAATCAAGCTCCTTAACTACACAACCCTGCATAAAACATTGAATATAGTTTATCTACTACAATTTAAATATTTAACCATCGAGCGTAGCAGTTACTAGTGTCACCTGACAGGCGTCTGTGTCGGTAACACGTAAGAGCCGTTTGCCAGCCTGTGCTGGCTTCCGTGCCGGTGGCACATAAAAAACACCCACTACACTCACGGAGTGGTTGGTGTTAGGAAGGGCATCCAGCTGTAGAAACACTGCCAAATCAGACTGGAGCCTGGTACAGCCTCCATGGCTTACCAGACCCCGGTCGAACCGTCCAACCCATGCTAGCATGGAAAACGGACGTTAAATGATGATGATGATGATGATGATGATGATTCTACTCAACAAGATAGAAAAAGATGTAAAATTACAAACAAACTCTTTATTTCTCTCTCTCTCTCTTTCTATACTCTTTAGGAGACACTGAGTTGAAACGGTCACGTGCTCTGTTGCCTAATAGTATTGCTGGTGAAGTACCAGAAAAATACTATGTAATCAGAAATAATGATGTAATAAGAGTCAAATATTTGCTCGTCTATGCTGATAAATCACCTAATAACAAGTAAGTTGACAATTTTGTCTCCCTTTTCACACCACAACTGATGCTTCTTAGGTCCAACCTTTCTTTCAGAGTACTAACACTCTGTCGAGTATGCACACCGACATTACACATCCATCAGAGCATGCTGGCTTCATTCCTTGTGAGCTTACGCATATCCTCAGCAGTCACGGCCCATGTTTGACTCCCATGTAGCATGGCTGTTCGTACACATGCGTCGTACAGTCTACCTTTTACTCTCAGCGAGAGGCCCTTTGTCACCAGCGAGTCTGGTTCGCCAGACCTCAGTCAAATCGTCCAACCCATGCTAGCATGGAAAGCAGACGTTAAATGATGATGATGATGATGATTTGAATCAGATTTTATTAGTCTTGCTTTTGTGGAGGCGTATGGATTAGTGGTGTCGAACTCATTATCGTTAGATTGTGGTTTCGATTCCTGGACCGGGTGATGCGTTGTGTTCTTGAACAAAACATTTCATTTCACATCGCTCCAATTCAATCGCTCCAATTCAATATATACATGCCAGAGAAACTAGGAAACTGACCCTATGCTCCCTACAAAGAGATGTGGACTAACCAAGTCTTACTTTTACATGGCATTTTTTGAACCATAACATTATTGGTTACAGGTTTCCAAAGAGCCAGTCTACTAGCTTACTGCATTTCTGATAACCATAATGCCTATGTAATTTGTACAGAACAAATACTACAGAGTATTTTAGTTTGAAAGCACTTTTACGCTCTTCAGATATACGAAGGGAGACACTGAAAGGGGTCTCAGGGAGTAGCATCCCTGCCTTCCTGAGCTAGTTTTCCATCACATTTCTTAAAAATCATGGTAGAGGCCTTGGTCTCGGGTACACTCATGTCTAGAAACTGAGGTTGGGGGTAAGCAAGGGCATGCTCCCCGTAGAAAATCCAGCCCCAAGAAAACCTCATGATAGCAAAGGAGAATGGGCACCAACCAGCCCAAAGGTTGGGGTGGGCTGTACCTGCCTACCTTAGTTGCTATATGGCATTGAGGTAGATCTGGCCACCCCCGTTAAAGGGGACAAAACCCGGATTTAAAACACTGGAGGAAGATGATGATGATACACACACACATAGTAGAGACCATGCTAAAGTGGCCCTTCTCAGATGAAGGAGTAAACTACATGCGCAAACTACATGATGTCCTCGCTAGTGTTGGTGCCACAAAGCAAGCACCAAGTACACTTTTAAAGTGGTTGGCATTAGAAAAAGTATCCAGGTGTAGAAAAGCTTACATCGGAGCATGATGCAGTACTCAGATTTACTGGAGGGTTTTCAAAGGAACTTCTCAAACACAGTCACGTCAGGGCCCTTTTAAATGTCATTTTAATTTGAGTGCCAAGTTCACAAAATTGGTAGATTTTTTTTCACATGTGGCTTTTTTTTTCTATATCGTTCATGTAGTATGGCTGTGTGGTTAAGATACTTATTTTGTGATCACTTAGTTTTAGGTTCAGTACCACTGCATGGCACTTCGGGCAAAGATCTGCTATGGCCCTGGGCCAACCCAATACCTTGTGAGTGGGTAGACAGAAACTACATGGAAGCTTTTTGTGTGTATGTATACATATATATATATATATATATATATCAACATTAAAAAAATCAAGTGGTTTAGTAACAGAGACTGATAGAATAAGTAGCAAACTTTAAAAATGAAAAAAGTACTGGATCTCTTTGTTCGACTAAACCCCTCAAAGTGGTGCCCCAGCATGGCCACAGTACCATGACTGATACAAGTAAAAGATGAAATATACCTGATATTGTCTTTTTATCACTTATATTCTTTTACCTGTTTCAGTCATTAGACTGTGGCCATGCTGGGGCACTACCTTGAAGAACTTTAGTCAAATGAGCCAACCTCGGTACTTTTTTTTTTAAAGCCTGGTACTTATTTTATCGCTCTCTTTTCATGAACTGCAAAGTTACAAGGACATAAACAAACCAACACTAGTTGTTAAGCAGTGGTGGGGGACAAGCACAGACACAAACACATACATTGGGCTTCTTTCAGTTTCCATCAACCAAATCCACTCATAAGGCTTTAGTTGTCCCAAGGCAATAGTGGAAAGCACTTGTCCAAGGTGCCATGCAGTGATATTGAACCCTGACTCATATGGTTGGGAAGCAAGCTTCTTACCACACAGTCACACTTTTGTCTATATTTCATTTCTCAAAGATACCTTATACTGAATTTTAATTAATGATTTTTTTTTTCTTTTTCATTTTGTCTTTCTAGATTACAGAATCGTATGTCATGGTTCAGTCAACATAAATTTGCATTACTTATGGCATTTTATTTCCTACTCTTAGTAATTATTGGATTGGCCAATTCTAAACAATTTAAACAAAATGTAAAACGGTTGTTTAAATCTTGATTTTTTTTTTTTTTTGTTAATTTAGACTGATGTAATTAACAAATGCAAAAACCAAAAAAAAAAAGCAAAAAACAAAACAAAATGAAAGAAAATGAGAATCTGCAATTCCAGTGCTCTTGATTTATATATTATCTGCTTGTTGCTAAACAACGTTGAGTTTATACACCTTCCCAGACAATGCTTTATCAGATGTTCTTACAAGAGAGATAAGACAAACATTTAGTCTTCTATTATGTGTAAGCAGACAACATATTTGGTTTTGCTGAGATTATTCGGGGGGCGAGGAAACACATGTGATCAGAAACCAAACTATCATAATTTCAAAATCTCCTGGGACTCAGTTTCCAATCGGACCCAGAGATTTTCAAATTGTAAATCTGGTTTCAAACTCCCAACTGATTTTAGCAGCAACACCAATAATGAATGTTTCCATATACATTTTCGTTGTATCTCTCTTTCACCTGTTTCAGTCATTTGACTGCGGCCATGCTGGAGCACCACCTTTAATCGAGCAACTCGACCCCGGGACTTATTCTTTGTAAGCCCAGTACTTATTCTATCGGTCTCTTTTTGCCGAACCGCTAAGTGACGGGGACATAAACACACCAGCATCGGTTGTCAAGCAATGCTAGGGGGACAAACACAGACACACACACACATACATACATACATATATATATACATATATACGACAGGCTTCTTTCAGTTTCCGTCTACTAAATCCACTCACAAGGCTTTGGTCAGCCCGAGGCTATAGTAGAAGACACTTGCCCAAGGTGCCACGCTGTGGAGCTGAACCCGGAACCATGTGGTTGGTAAACAAGGTACTTACCACACAGCCACTCCGTGTATTTATGTCATACAATGTATAAGTGAAAGGGATGGATAAACACGAAGTTATATTCCTGTTTGTTCTGTAACTTTTCATTGTTGATTAAATAAATATCACATACAAAGGGTGAGTCAGTCATTTGCAATGCACTTATAAAAAAAATCGTCGGCAATGATGATTTTGGTTTTTTTTTTTTCAAGAAAGTGCCACCTTCATAGCTATAGTGATTCTAAGTCATTGGCAGATTTCAAAATTGAATGCTTATATAATTGTGTGAGTTGTTTTGGATCCCGTCTTAATCCTTTAGCATTCAGATTACCCTGCCAAATGTAATGCTTATTTATTCACATAGTTTTGGATTAATCATTATTCTGTGGCTTTGAGATTTCAAAGATGTGATTGTTTATTTTTAGAATGGCATTGCAGAGTAGGTGTGAGAGGCTGGATATGACCAGTTTGAACGTAAAACAGGTAGAATATTTTGGCTGGACATGACCAGTTTCAATACTAAAGGGTTAAAATTTACTAGAAGCCAAATTAGTTATGGAGGAGTTCACAAGCAGAACATAATTTGAATATTATTCCCCACTTCATCAAGTCATCCAATCATCTGTTTAACAGAACCATGACATGGAAATGTTCAGTATTACCATCAGCACAAAATGTGGTTGGGCATCTGGTTCCTTGATTTGTGGCACTTGTGTGACCATTTTTGAAAATTTTTCAATGCATTCATCGACAATCTGTAACAGCATGACTCCTGTTCCCACACTATGCTGAAAGCCTTTGATAGATTTTCAGCTCCTGATCTGATACACATTCAACCCACAAGAAATGGATCACTGAACGTTGCTCTTCTTTACAGTGAACTAAAAGTGGTGCAGCTTTGGTTAAAGACAACTAAATTGAGATTTCAAGTTCAAACCTCCTGAGTTATAGGGATTAAAAGAACATCACAACTAATTTTCTCACTGAAATGAGAAACATTATAAGAGCTTTGCAAACTAATGATTCACCTTCATATATATATATATATATATATATATATACATACATATATATATATATATATAGGTGCATACACACATACATATCTGACATTATTTACACAATATCAGTTTTGATTTGTTACTAAGGAATTCCTTATACATACATATATATATATAACTACCTGATAGTTTTGGGTAGTAGTTGCATTTTATATATATAATATATATATCAGAAATATTAAATTTCTAAATCTCTCGTAGAGACATGTATGGTGGTGGGGCGATAGAATGGTTGTATACTGTCAATCTAACGTGAACGTGACAGTAGGGGGTTACACCACTGCTGTTTAACCCTAGGAAGCATCGACACCTCCTGATGGCTTTGACACATTTTTCCTGTGTCAAAGCCATCAGGAGGCGTCGATGCTTCCTAGGGCTAAACAGCGGTGATGTAACCCCCTACTGTCACATTCACGTTAGATTGACAGTATGCAACCATTCTATATATATATATATATATATATATATATTTTTATGCTAAAAAGGCAAACCAGTGGATTCGGACAGAAATCAAAAGGTTTTAAATTTAAACGTGATTAAGGAATTAATTATCAAAAGTGAATATCTATCAACCTATCTACATATTGTGTAAAAGTAAATATTTTAAAGACACGACACATGTAGAGACTTACTATCAAAACATCAGCTGGAGAATTTCCTCTTTTTTTTTTTTATATTTTTAATCTCACGGATACAAAAGGTTTTTTTTTTTTTTATATATAGATGTGCCAAGTTGGAATTTCAAGCTTCTATTGATTAGAAAACATAAAAAAAAAAAAAAGACAAAACACACACATATAGAGCCAGTAGGCTTTATAGGTATGAAAATTAGAAACAAAATTTGCTCAATGAATTATCAAACGATTATTCTGTAAAAACAACACTTTGTAACTTACTGTAGTCAATTTTTATCTTTATGTATGTTTTTTCTTTTTCACATTTGATATATATTTTTACCATATTAAAAACATATATATATATGAAAAAAAAAAAAGAAAAAAATATTTTATTTTAAATTATTTTGGCTACAAATTTTTTTTCCAGAAGCAGGCATTGCTCCTCTCGTAGCTTTTCTTTTATTTATCCAGCGACTCCAGTAATACACACACACACACAAACACACATACACATTCATAGATCGGGCTGCTCAAGAATGTAAATAAAAATTTTTAAAAATAAACTTGTAAAAAAATGATTAAAAATGAAAACAAACTAAAGAGACAGATTAATATCACAACTTTCAGTTTTTATATTCTTCACAATGACAGTATTCAGACTGTATGCATTAAACAATTTTTACAATACTAATACCATTGTTTCGTTTTACTTTTTTTCTTGGATTTTAAATGTGATGTTTAGTTCAGTAGCAGCATGCGTTGTACACGTCCTTTTTTCAAATACTCTTTTACTTGTTTCAGTCATTTGACTGCGGCCATGCTGGAGCACCGCCTTTAGTCGAGCAAATCGACCCCGGGACTTATTCTTTGTAAGCCCAGTACTTATTCTATCGTCTCTTTTGCTGAACCGCTAAGTGACGGGGACGTAAACACACCAGCATTGGCTGTCAAGCAATGCTAGGGAGACAAACACATACATACATATATATATATATATATATACATATATACGACAGGCTTCTTTCAGTTTCCATCTACCAAATCCACTCACAAGGCATTGGTCGGCCCGGGGCTATAGCAGAAGACGCTTGCCCAAGATGTCACGCAGTGGGACTGAACCTGGAACCATGTGGTTGGTTAGCAAGTTAGAGCAAAAGTAAAAATGCATTATTTCTGTAAATGTTTCTATACTAGCATGGATGAGATAAGTTTAGCAGCATTACATATTGTTGAAGGAATTTTTTTCCATTTTCGTAGCTGGATACCTTTCCTCTCACACTGCGAAGTGTAAAACAACTCGGCTTCAGCTAGACAAAGTAGAGTTATGTCCCTTACGAAGCAGCACAATGCAATTGATTATAGTGAAGATTTAAACTGGATCTTTTTGGTTTGAACGGCAGTTTTTAAAAATAATTTCCACCTAACTAAACACTTTTAAACTTCGTATACTGGTAGAATGTGTTACATAAAACATCTTTATCTCTTGGCTTTATTGAGAAAATTCTATAGTTTGTAAGATACTTGTTGTGTTCTTTTTCTTCAATTTCAACCAATCAATGACGTCTATTTAAGGTGAAAACATTCTGTGCCGTATGAATATGTCCCTCGTTTAAGAAACAGATTGGGTTTATTTACATTTGTGAAGAAAAAAAGATACACTTCCCCCCAACCCCTAACCAGATTGAAATGCAATAGATCGATACTAGGGACATAATTATGGGTGACAATTTCATGTGACACCGCTAGAAAACAACTGCCGAAAAGATCCATTTAAACTTGTGGCTGTATGGTCAAGATTAGCTTTTAACAAATGGAGATTTTAGAACATGTCACATAATACTATAATATCATGATGTCGGCATAAGGTCATCAAACAGTGGCAAGTAAAATGAGCATAAAACAGATCTGAGCAAGATGTTTCTCCTTTATTTAAAATAGTGCAGTTTTATATATATCATCATCATGTATGTGTGTGTATGCAGGTGTAGTTGAGTGGTAAGAAGTTTGCTTCCCAACTGCAAAGTACCAGTTTCGGTCCCACTGTGTGGCACCTTGGGCAAGTACCTTCTACTATATAGCCTTGGGTTGGCCGAAGCTGTGTGAGTGGATTTAGCAGGTGGAAACTAAGAAAAGCTCCCCACGACTTAGCAGTTTGGCAAAAGATCCCGACAGATTAAGTACCAGGCTTAAAAAAATAAAAGGTACTGAGGCTGACTAAAATCTCTTTGAGGTGGTGCCCCAGTATGGCCACAGTCTAATGACTAAAACAAGTAAATGATAAAAGATATAAACATAGCATTTTGATGAAGCTGAAAGGAGTTCACAAACTGTTACTCAGAGTTTCACAGAACAAAGCAACCGTCATGAGTAATAGTTTACAAAGGCGTTGGAGTGGCTGTGTGGTAAGTAGCTTGCTTACGAACCGCATGGTTCCAGGTTCAGTCCCACTGCATGGCACCTTGGGCAAGTGTCTTCTACTATAGCCTCGGTCAACCAAAGCCTTTTGAGTGGATTTGGTAGACGGAATCTGAAAAAAGCCCATCGTATATATGTATGTGTGTGTATATGTTTGTATGTCTGTGTGTGTGTGTGTGTCCCAACATCGCTTGACAACCAATGCTGGTGAGTTTACATTCCCGTAACTTAGTGGTTCGGCAAAAGAGACCAATAGAATAAGTACTAGGCTTACAAAGAATAAGTCCTGGGATCGATTTGCTCAACTAAAGGTGGTGCTCCAGTATGGCCACAGTCAAATGACTGAAACAAGTTAAAGAGTAAAGGCTTTTCAGCTGCAATAAAATACTGCTTCACTCTACCTCTGATATTCAAGTACTATTTTCTCCACCTTGTTTTGCACCTATGTGCTCACAAATGTACACACACATAATGTAGTGGTTCAATACATTTTGACATAATATTCAGTCTTTTTAATACCAGGTTTTCCATTCTGACAGAAGTCAGACCAGTCTTCAATACTGCATACCATAATTTCATTTGATCTTGTGGTCATTTCCTTTATGAAGCACAACATTCTGAGATCTGACCTTACTACTCTCTTCCAAGTTTCCCCTCTGCCACAAGTTCCCTTCAGTTATCATCAGTACACATCACTATCTATTTTTATCACATGTCCATAACATGGTAATCTCCTGACACCCACCTGTGTTCCCAGCTCACCTGTGCTTTGCCCCTTATGAAGGTTTAGCACGATAAGTCCCAACGACTTACCTAATTATTCTCCAGCCTCAACATCTTCAACATTCATCACACATACTCTCTACCATATAGACCACACTCCTTACACACATTGAAAACAGTCTGCCTTTTGCATAGAGAGAAACTCTTTGAAGTTGACAACCTAAGCTGTTTCTACTCCAACTTTATATTCCAGGTTTGCAGGTGAGCCCTGCCCCCAGTTATCCTACTGAGGTATACTGCCCTTTTCCCCTTTCCACAGCTCTTTCAGCTCAACTTTACAGCCCAAATCTCTGAGTGCTGCTTTGGCTTCATCATAGGCTGTACTGTGTTTAGCAAGTACTGCATTAACCAAATCTGCGATTTCAAGGTCCCGGAAAGTGCCGGAGTACTCCGAGTTATGATAAACTACATTGCGTACAGCAATACAAGCTGATTTCTGAAACAAAAACAAAAAGAAATGGTTAAACAAGTAAAGAAATAACGCAGAGAGGCTGGTTCGTCTCCCTTCCACAAAGTTATGATCCTAGACAGTTGTGTGTAACAGAAATGGTAGAAGAGTAGACACATATATATACACACATATACATACATATACACATAAATATACATATTACATTATGGCTGCCCCCTCGTTATCGAGTATGGCCATTGCACGAAGCTTAACTGTTATTGGTGCTGTGATCGAATGTGACTTTTTAGCCCAGCTAAAGATCTACAAAGTCTTGTACAGAATTGGCAGCTAAAACCTTTACAGGTAATAGCCGGCTGTAGTTGTAACTGAGCTTCATGTACCTTTGCATGTCGTTTAAGTCCTCCTGCCGAATTACACTCTCTTCCACATGCCCGATAGTTATGATTAGTATACATATATATATACATACATATATATACATACATATATACATACACACATGCATATAGGAGACCAAAGTGTACGTATGTCGCAATATGTATACAAAAAGGAATACAAAAAATGGGACAAGAACGCAAAACATCCAGACAGATGATACAAAAAAGGGACAAGAAAAATCACAGATATGTCATTCGAAGTTTTCTTTCTTCAGTTGAGTTCTAGATTATCTTTGCAATTTCAGCTGGTTATACTTGAGATTGCTCCAATCTGGCCAGCCCCAAGAAAAGCCAAGCTAAGAGCATTAGATTCGTTGGAAGAAAGCAGCAAATGTATACGAAAACAAGGACAGGAAAAAAAAATGGAGAAATGTTACACAAATACAAATGCAAATAACAGGACCTAACAACAGGTGTCTTTCGACTAAGGATGAATTAAATTAAGCTGGCGTGTGTGGAAAGAAAACTTCGAATGACCCATTCGTGTTTTTTTCTTGTCACTTTTTTGTATCATTTGTCTGGATGTTTTGGGTTCTTGTCCGATTTTTTGCATTTCTTTTTATATACATATTGCAGTGTACGTACACTTTGGTCTCTTATATGCAAGTACATATGTGTGTATATATACATATATAAACATTTTGTACGACCCTCTTATTCTTTCATTCTTTCTATCAGCTCCTTCACACTTAATTTATTGTTTCCACTCTTCTTTCTTTCGTTCCCCCTCTCTCACATTTCCTGGCTTTCTCTTCATTCTCACCTTTCCCTCCTCTTTCACTTCACTCTGTCCCTTTTCTTTTTTTATTGTCCCTCTGCCTCTACCTCTCTCCACGTGACCAGTGTTCAGTCAAGTCTGACCTTTCTTTCTTGGTTCAACTACCATCCGTGCCACATCTATATTCCTCACCATGCCTGTCATCTCTTATATCCCTGCCGTAAGGCTTCATTTCCACACACGCCAGTTTAATTTAATTCATTCTTAGTCGAAAGACACCTGTTGTTATGTCTTGTTATTTGCATTTGTATCTGTGTACCATTTCTCCGTTTTTTTTTCCCTGTCCTTGTTTTCATATACATTCGCTGCTTTCTTCCAAGGAATCTAGTGCTCTTAGCTTAGTTTTTCCTTGGGGCTGGCCAGATTGGACCAATCTCAAGTATAACTGGCCAAAATTGCAAAGATAATCTGGAACTCAACTGAGGAAAGAAAACTTCGAATGACCTGTCCGTGTTTTTTCTTGTTCCTTTTTTGTATCATCTGTCTGGATGTTTTGTTGTGCCTTTTTTGTATCATCTAGCCGTCTGGATGTTTTGCGTTCTTGTCCCATTTTTTGTATTCCTTTCATCATCATCATCATCATCGTTTAGCGTCCGCTTTCCATGCTAGCATGGGTTGGACGGGTCAACTGGGGTCTGTGAAGCTGGAAAGCTTCGTCAGGCCCAGTCAGATCTGGCAGTGTTTCTACGGCTGGATGCCCTTCCTAACACCAACCACTCCGCGAGTGTAGTGGGTGTTTTTTACGTGCCACCTGCACAGGTGCCAGACGAGGCTGGCAATGGCCACAATCGGATGGTGCTTTTACGTGTCACCGGCACGGGGCCAGGCGATGCTGGCAACGGCCACGAACGGATGGTGCTTTTACGTGTCACCGGCACGGGGCCAGGCGATGCTGGCAACGGCCACGAACGGATGGTGCTTTTACGTGCCACCGACACGGGGCCAGACAGAGCTGGCGAACGGCCACGAACGGATGGTGCTTTTACGTGCCACCGACACGGGGCCAGACAGAGCTGGCAACCGGCCAATATATATATATTACATATGACTAGTTTCCATCTACCAAATTAGCTCAGAAGGCATTGATTGGCCTAGGGCTTTAGTAGATGACACTTGCCCAAGGTTCCACATGACTGGGAAGCAAGCTTCTTCACTACACAGTTACACCAGCACCTCTTTGTTCTATCAAATTATTCAAGAATTATTTGAAAGTAAGAAATAAGAAATGTCCTTACCTGAACACGTGCAGAATCTGGGTGTGATTTCATCACTTGAACCAATAACTGAGGGAAAGTTGTTGTCATAATGAGTTTAGCATTAGATGGGGACCGTAATGCCAGGGCGCCAATCAGTGCACAGCCAGCCTCACACACAGGTGGCTTCGACACATGTTTCGAGAGGGCCATTAAGATTATGTCCACCACTCCAGATGTCACAATGGCATCTTTGACCACATCATTTCGAGCCAAACACTGGAATACAGTCATTGTTTTCGAGCAGATTGGCTGCAAAGGAGAATAAATCTCTTTCAGTATTTAAACATTTATAACAAAAGCAAAAAAGACAGGACATTTTAAAAAATATTTCATCATCAACATCCATTTCCCATGCTGGTATGGGTTGGATGGATTGACAGAAGCTGGCCAGCCTGGAGAGCTGCCCGGGTTCCACTTTGTCTGGACATGGTCATTAATAGCATACCAACCACTTTAGAGATCGTACTGAGTGCTTTTGATGTTGCACCGATATTATGTATGTGCGTGTGTATATATATATATATATTTTTTTTTTATATTATATTGAGGGTACTACTATTCGTAGATACCAACACGCTAAGAGGGACCAATGCGGTCAAAACTACTAAAAATAAACAAAATTTTATCGAATGCAAAACTTCAAAACACATCAGGTTTTTCACGCTGACTACTGATAATTTCTTTTAAAGATTTTATCCTCAATTGTTAATTTAAATTAATATATATATATATATATATATATATATATATATATGTATATAATGCAACAACACCATTCAAAGCAGTAACCATTTTTTAAAAGCATTTTACACTACATGGACCAAGAGAGAGATAGAAAGGGAGTAAAATTTGGCATAAGGAAGGGCATCCAGCCATAGAAACCATACCAAATCAGACTGGAATCTGGTACAGCTTACCAGTTTTCAGTCAAACCGGCCAACCCATGCCAACATGGAAAACGGACGTTAAATAATGATCATGATCATGATGTTCACACTATATACATATAGTATATAGTGTAAATATGTAGTGCAACCATTCAAACAGCTTCACTATTTTTCCAAACCCTGCTGAATTTCACTTGGAGTTTTTGATCCTCCGAAGATATCATAGTGTATAAGTCAACCTATCTGTTTTAGCTGCAAATTTTGGTGTGAAAAATTCAACTTATACACCAGAAAATTGGTGCAAGGGCTTGAGATAATCTTTCCCACTCACACACGTACACTGTTGATTTAGCAGGAGCATAGTTTCTGAAGAACTATTTCCAGATAAAGCTCTAAAAGCAATATAGCTTTTGCTTCACTTATCTCTCACACAGTCACTGATTCTAGTATTAACATTCACAAACTCTGTTCATTTTAGCTTTAAACCCATTCCCTCCTTCTCAATATCCACATTGTTGCCACAGCAGTAGTCACTATTGACAATAAAATCTTATTAGTAACAACACTGGCCTATCACACCTAGGTCTATGCTTCTTCAAATGATTCTGTTTCATGGGGTTGTTCATCATCATTGTTCGACCGTGGTCGAGACAATGGAATTTACCATGCTACGCCAGACTTCACTGTCAATCATGGCATTACGGAGGTCCTGTTGCTGGATGCTTGTATCCCTGGAGATTACATCAGGGTAGGAGAGTGTGCGCCCTCTGGTATTGCGAGTAGATGGCTTCCAGAGGAGAAGAGTAGAAATTATTTCTTTTTCAGCTCTACAACAATGTCCAGCAAACTGGACTCTCCTACCATTCACAAGAGATGACACAGGTGGTAGTTTCCCAACACTGGCCTATCACGCCTAGGTCTATGCTTCTTCAAATGATTCTGTTTCATGGGGCTGTAGTAGAAGACGCTTGCCCAAGGGGTCACACAGTGGGACTGGACCCAAACCAACATGGCTGGGAAGTGAACTTCTTAACCACATAATTATGCCTGTACCTATTCATCATCATCATCACCGTTTTAACTTCAACATTTCCATGCTTGCATGTGTTAGAGGGAATTCGTTGAGACAAGTTTACCATGACTGTATATCCTTCCTGTTGCCAACCCTCACCTATCTCCAAGCAAGGTAATATTTCCTTTTGGCCAGATATGCTTTGCACAGAAGACCTGAAACGAGCATTATTTGTATGACGATGATGCACATTTATGACCATGGTGTGATGTCTTTACACAAACATACACACACACACACACACACAATGGGCTTCTTTCAGTTTCCATCTACCAAATCCTCTCACAAAGTTTTGGTTGGCCTGGGCTATAATAGAAGACACTTGCCCAAGGTGCCATGAAGTGGGACTGAACTCAAGACCATTTGGTTGAAGTTACCTTCTCGGGTCATGCTGACCCATGGCATACAAATTTCCCAGCTGCATGGGACACCACTCCATCACAGGGTTACTCATTGTTGCCAGCTGAGTGGACTGGAGCAATGTGAAATGAAGTGTTTTGCTCAAGAACACAACATATTGCCCAATCCTGGAACTGAAACCACAATCTTACGATCACGAGTCCAACACCCTAAACCACTAAGCCAATTTCTTAACCACATAGCCCATGCTGGTGCCTACTGTAAAATAAAATTTACTTACAGCATTTTCCAAATTGTCCAGGAATATAGTTGCCATGAATGAAATACCACCAAAATCGTACACTTGCTGACAGAATTCATTTCTTACTAACAACAGAGGAAGTGTTGTGAAGAGTTCTTTAAGAATAGTAGTATCTTTACTATAATCTGAAACAGAAAAACAGAAATGACAATACAAACTCATATTTTATATTTCTATTATCTTACTTATTATACAAGATATAATGGTCTTTTAGGACCATTCCTTTTGGCTTCCTGTAGATTTAACCCTTTGTTTTCATATTTCTTTGAAATACATTGTTTCAAATAAATTTTGAAAACAATGAAGTCTTCAGGAAAATAACTGGCGCTTTTAAGCTGGGGTTTGGAATATTTAATATTTTTTCAAAGGGACTTGGTATTTGACAGTTTGAAAGCCACAGGCCCGTCACTGTCTTGCTCCCTACACATTCCAGGCTCCGCAATAAACACAGTGCTCAATCCGTCCTTGCCAAGAGAGCAAACCCATGAAATATTTCCTTCCCTTCTGCATTTCACCAGCACACACTGATTTACTGATGTTTATATTGAACATTGACCAAATCAATGTCACCAGTCTTGGAAGACCTGCTCCATCCCTCTGACTAAACCATTTTTACAAAAAAATATACAATTATAGGTGCCAGCTTTTACAATAATTAGTACCAGGCTTGATTGGTTTGACAGAAATTCTTCAAGACAGTTCCCCAGCACGGCTGCAGTCTAATGACTGAAACAAGTAAAAGATAAAAAATAAAACAAGAAGAAAAATTACAAAAAAAAAATGTTTCAAATACTTCAAGACCTACTCACGTTTGCACAGCTCCAAAATCAAAAGAAGACCAGAATCTTCAGTTGCTATCAACCTACAGGTTTCGTGAGCATTTCCAAAGGGGACAGATGAATCATCATCAGCTGTTAACACACAGAATAAAGAGCAGATTGCTTTCACAAGTTCCTTTTCATCTTTGTAAGTTCTAAGTAAGTCCATTGCCTTACTAACAATTTGACCATCGATATAACTTTTCTTGTTGGCTTCGTTAGTAATACAAGAAGTACTAATTACTTTGACAGTCTGTAGCAAAATATCAATGTCAGCACGATATAGGTCAAGTAATTCCAAGAAATATTTCGTATCTGTTGGTTTCATTAATTTAGATTGCCCCACCAAAAGTACATAAACAGCATTAATAAACCTCTGTAATAACTTGTTGTTCTGGGAATCTTGTAGCTTTTGCAAGAATTTATATAAAGTAGTGTAAGCATCATTGGTACCGGCAAGTGAACTTTTGGCAAAATCTGCACATTCTTCGACAAAATCCATGATCAGTTTCTCTAATTCTACTTCATTGATGTTATCATCAGTCAGGAACTGTTTTAACTGGTTTGTTATTTTTACAGAGGTATGGACTACAGGACCGTTGTTCTCTGAGGAATAAACTTGGGAGTCTTTCACAATTAAACTCAAATCTACATCCTGTGTAAAAGAAAGAGAAAGAGTAGAGAGAGTAAGAGAAAGAAATCACACAAATCATTAACATTAACAGGAGTGGCTGTGCGGTAAGTAGCTTGTCTACCAACCACATGGTTCCGGGTTCAGTCCTACTGCGTGGCACCTTGGGCAAGTGTCTTCTACTATAGCCTCGAGCTGACCAAAGCCTTGTGAGTGGATTTGGTAGAGGGAAACTGAAAGAAGCCCGTCGTATATATGTATATATATATATATATATGCGTGTGTGTGTTTGTCCCCTAGCATCGCTTGACAACCGATGCTGGTGTGTTTATGTCCCTGTAACTTAGCGGTTCGGCAAAAGAGACCGATAGAATAAGTACTGGGCTTACAAAAGAATAAGTCCCGGGGTCGAGTTGCTCGACTAAAGGTGGTGCTCCAGCATGGCCGCAGTCAAATGACTGAAACAAGTAAAAGAGTAAATGAAAACTAACTGATTTATGAATTCTATAAAAAAAATATAATGCTTTAGTAAATCACCTGAGTTTTGAACTGGCTGAGGGCATCATCCAGAGCTTCTTCGGGGCTCATTTCAAATTCTTCAATATTTTCAACAACAGCATCATCAAAAGTCTCCTGACTGATCAATTTAGACATCTAGAAAGTAGAAAGAAAGGATTTATGACATTACATTATGGAAGCACTCCGTCGGTTACGACGACGAGGGTTCCGGTTGATCCGAATCAATGGAACAGCCTGCTCGTGAAATTAACATGTAAGTGGCTGAGCACTCCACAGACATGTGTACCCTTAACATAGTTCTCGGGGATATTCAGCGTGACACAGAGAGTGACAAGGCTGGCCCTTTGAAATACAGGTACAACAGAAACAGGAAGTAACAGTGAGAGAAAGTTGTGGTGAAAGAGTACAGCAGGGATCACCACCATCCCTGCCGGAGCCTCGTGGAGCTTTAGGTGTTTTCGCTCAATAAACACTCACAACGCCCGGTCTGGGAATCGAAACCGCGATCCTATGACCGCGAGTTCGCTGCCCTAACCACTGGGCCATTGCGCCTCCACTACATTACATTATATTCATTAATTGTATTGTTAAATATTTTCATATCATCATCATCATTTAACACCAGGTTTCCATGTTCACAAGGGTTGGACAAGATTTGATGAGTTGAAGGACTGCATAATGCTTTGGTATAGTTTCTACAGCTGGATGTCCTTCCTAAAGCCAACCATTTCACAGAGTGTATTGGATGCTGTTTTCATGGTGCCAGCACTAGCAATGATTATCTCATAACATGCAAGGCTAAGGGCCTAAAGTGGCCCCTTTATGTAAAGGAAATGTCATTTATTCATTCTGTTGACATGTAAGTCTGAAGGTATAATTATATTCTCAAGCAATCTTTCTGTCGTATTTGAAAAAAAAAATATTACCTCTTATAATATTTTGTATTTCAATTGTTACAAGTCATATAAAGACAAGAAGGCCATTCCTTTTTTTTGTTCTAGGTGATAGTGGCATCAAACTACCTGGCTCAACATCACCCATGGGAGTCTTCAGGTAGTTCGTTATTTTGCAAGCTTTTACACCTGGCTTTTGGCAAGGGCTTTACAATGACCAGTCCAGGCACCGTCGCCCTCTACGTTTCCCCTATGATCCAAAACCCTTTTGGTTTATTGTCGTTTCACCTCAAGTGAGCATAGATTAAGCAAACAGCTCAAAATTATTCCAGTCATGATCATTTCATCTTTTTGTAGGACACAGTATACTTAGGACCCCAATATCTAATGAACACCCATGCCAGTGCCACCTGACTGGCCCCCGTGCCGGTGGCACATAAAAAGCACTTACTACATACTCAGAGTGGTTGGCGTTAGGAAGGGCATCCAGCTGTAGAAACCTTGCCAAATCAGATTGGAGCCTGGTGCAGCCATCTGGTTTGCCAGCCCTCAGTCAAATCATCCAACCCATGCCAGCATAGAAAGCGGACGTTAAACGATGATGATGATGATGATGATTTCTAAAAAAATACACAACATATGCGTTTCAATTAATTTAAAAAATAATCAGGAATTTGAATAGAATTGAGTAAAATAACTAATGTTTTATTAAGATGGTGTCTGAAACTTAACATACCAAATGGGGTCTTCCAGAAAATTGTGATAGAAAGTTTTGATTTAAGCAAGAACACTTTGACCTTTTTGCTACATATTTCTGTCGAAATACTCAGCATTTGTTTCAATTAATTTTGAAAATAAGGAAGAATTTAGTAAAAGAACATTCCCTTTGCTCAACCCTTCTCCATTTCTACACAGATGGATGCTATGACTGGGTCTCTCATAGCCAATTCCAAGAGAGAGAGAGATGGATTAGTCCCGGTACATGATGGCATTATTAAGATGGTAACAGTCTTCAGAATTGCTAGCTCCTGTCAATCTGTCCAACCCATGCCAGTATGGAAAGCAGATGTTAATGATGATGATGATGATGATGACATACATGCATTCATACATGAATATATAACACAGAGCATACAAACATACACACACATTGATTAGCACACATCAGATAAAAATAGAGACAAGGAAAGTGATATCATGATATAAATAACTATTATCATCCTCCTCCTCCTCCACATCATCGTCATCAGTCTTCCATAATTCCAACCATATAATCACTCCACCCCTATCACCTAAAATAAGTCCACCCTTCTTTCCATTTTCCATGCTTTACATCTAACATTTCATTCACTATGGGTCAGGTTAAGAAAATAATTTTTTTTCAGTGCCTCCTGGTAAATTTTCTGTGTTAATTAATCCCAGTTGTTTAAAATTAGTCATAATCAACCATGTTCTAATTACATCTCACATCATGTACTTTATTTTACTTCCCTTCTACTACGAAATAGCAACATTCCTTAACTCAGCTGCTTGGCCTGCAAGACATAACCAAATCTTCCTCAAAGTAAATCTTATTTGCTCTAAGCAAGACAGACACACTGAATAATGCAACCCACTTGCCCACATTGAAAGGTCACAGCTTTGGTACTACAGACATGTGGTCAGAATGCCACAAAAATGGATTGCAAGACAGATTCTTCAAGCCAAGCCAACTAGCAGGAGACATAGGGGTAGACTAAGAATGAGATGGTCAGATAATAGTCAGTTTCAGTTGGTCGTTTTTAGGGACCAGTAGGAAAGTGTAATGATGGTTGCTTCTGATAGGACTCGTATGAAGACGATGCCTGAAGACTTTACTCAGACAACATTCCCAGGTTTAGCAGGTAACAAAACTGGATGGATGGATTGGAAAAATATTGGTGCCTTCTACTACAGCCTAAGGCCAACCAAAGCCTTGTGAGTGGATCTGGTAGACAGAAACTGGAAGAAGCTCAGCATATATATGTGTGTGTATGTATGTATATATATATATATATATAATATATATATATATCGTCATCATCGTTTAACGTCTGTTTTCCATGCTAGCATGGGTTGGGAAGCCAGGAGGCTGCACCAGGCTCTAGTCTGATCTGGCAGTGTTTCTACAGCTGGATGCCCTTCCTAACGCCAACCACTCCGTGAGTGTAGTGGGTGCTTTTTACATGCCACTGGCTCAGGGGCCAGAGGAGGCTGGCAACAGCCACGATCAGTTGGTGCTTTTTACATGCCACCAGCGCGGAAGACATATATATATATATACATACAAGAGTAGAGTGTGGCGAATAAGGATATATATGATGAGCTTCTGTAAAGTTTCCATTTACCAAATTCCATTCAACAGAATCGAACCTAGAGTCACATGGTTGCAAAGGGAAATTCTTAAACATAAGGCTATGTTGCAGCTAGCATTAGTATAAATGTAAAAAATAAACAAGAGCACTCAGACAGTGCAAACCTCCGCCAAGGCAACACCAACGTCCAAAAATGAACCCGACCGTTCTCAAAGATTAAGTTTTTTAAAAAAAACAACAACAGAAAAAACAATCCAGAATCCTTGTCCGGGACCGGATCGATCCCAGAATCTAATCAGTTCGTGCCAGTCACGAGGCCAAACATCCCTGCAAGTTTCATCTGAATCCATCCAGCTGTTCTTGAGATATCTTGTCAACGGATAAACAAACACCACAGAAAACAATACCCCCGGAAAATAATAATGACGCCGGATGCAACAAATTTTTTTTTTTATATATATATAAAACGGAAGAACAGTTTTCTTTCCATAATTCTATAACTGAATAGAGGAACAAAGACGGAAAATTTGGATTCTGTTCCATGCCACATTATAGATTTTAACGGATTTATCCAGCAGGTTCATCACGGGGTAACATAAATGGTCAAAACGAGAAAATCCGTTGTACAGGGTTCATCGTTCTTTGCCTTTCATCGTTTCGGGGTCGATAAATTAAGTACCAGTTACCCACTGGGGTCGATGTAATCGACTTAATACCTATGCCTGTCCTTGTTTGTCCCCTCTGTGTTTAGCCCCTTGTGGGTAATAAAGAAATAGGTTTACCAATAACCCGAGTCTGCTGCTATTTGTGCAACAGACAAAGGATGGGGGAATGGAACTAGTTTCAGTCTGTGAATCAACCAATTCTCTTAGAAACGGTCGGAACTGTAATTCCAAGTCTCTTTGTTTTAAAGTAATGGTAATTTTTTTATTTTATTTTAGTCTAATTAAATTAAATTAAACATAGGGACGAGTTCTTTGAAACTGAAAGCAAACGCTAAAAGAGAAATACACATACCAACACACGCATAGAATACCTTTGTGTAAAAGGTAAATTAGGGGAAACTTTTTAAGCGGTCGTTCAACGTGCTAGAAATAGCAACTAAATCTCTCCTTCAAACCACATCATTCAGTCTTAAACAAGGAAGGAAGCATTGAATAATGTAATCCTATATATATATACTATGTCTGAAAATAAGATAATATGTTTGTGTCTGTGTTTGTCCCCCCAACATCGCTTGACAACCGATGCTGGTGTGTTTACGTTCCCGTAACTTAGCGGTTCGGCAAAAGAGACCGATAGAATAAGGGAGGTATAAGATAATAGGAATTACCATTTATCATAAGACAACCGAATCAAAACGGACCTGGAACTCCAAAACCGGCAATCTGCTAAAAGATTGGAACAGCAACCAAAATTCTTCAACTCTCAGACACCAGAGGTACATCATTTAAGCAGTGAGGGAAAGAGGAATCACATAAAAACATAAAAACTGCGGGTTTGCCTAATTAATATTAATAATGGGGGGAAATTTAATGAGAAAAGGTGTTCATAATTGAACTACTAAAGAAAATACGCCGGTTTCTAATTAGCGTCTTTCTACTTTCCCCGATTGTCCCCTGTTCGTTTAGTTTTGTAGTGGAAAAAAACCCTTATTTGCTTGTGTGTGTGTATATATACATATACATACACATATATAAATAAATATATATATATAATAAATAGATGTGAAAAAACTGAACCGAAATTGTTGGTAACAGAAGACTTACGATGATGAATGAAAACCAAGAAGTCCGCAGTCGGAAATAAACGCGTGTCTTTAGGCACACCTGACTTGCCTCCCTTGGTAACCCCCCCCCCCTCTCTCTCTCTCTCTCTCTCTCTCTTCCTCTCTCTCTCTCTTTCTGTCTCTTTCTCTCTTTTTGTCTCTTTCTCTGTATTTCTCTTCATCTCTCTCTCTCTCTTTCTTTCTTTCTTTCTTTCTTTCTTTCTTTCTTTCTCTTTCTCTCTCTCTCCGTCTTTCTCGCTCTCTCTCTTTCTTTCGCTCTATAATTTATATTCATTTCCAACAAAGGAATTAATCTCTTTACATTCTGAGTCAAAATCTCGCTAACGTTGGTCGTATTCACTTTTAATCTCTCTTTTACTTGTTTCACTCATTTGACTGCGGCCATGCTGGAGCATCGCCCTTTAGTCGAGCAAATCGACCCCACAGGACTCATTCTTTGTAAGCCTAGTACTTATTCTATCGGTCAATTTTGCCGAACCGCTAAGTTACGGGGACATAAACACACCAGCATCGGTTGTCAAGCGATAATGGGGGGACAAACACAGACACACATACACACACACACACACACACACACACACACGCACACACACACACACACACACACACACATATATATATATATATATATACGACGGGCTTCTTTTCAGTTTCCTTCTACCAAATCCACTCACAAGGCTTTGGTCGGCCCGAGGCTATAGTAGAAGACACTTGCCCAACGTGCCACGCAGTGGGAATGAACTCGGAACCATGTGGCTGGTAAGCAAGCTACTTACCACACAGCCACTCCTGCGCCTATCTAGGCAAAATCTTAACATTTCTTCACATTCTGAATTCAAATCTCGTTGTGGTTTACATTCATTTGTAATATAGGTGCAAGGTTCTTTAACTCTCTCTTTCTTTGGGGTTTTAACATTTGTTTCTGTTACAGACACCAAGCTCCTTACATTCTAACAAACTTGTTCGTGCAATGAACGAAATATTTTGTAATGTGTATTCCAGCTCTTTGTGTTCATAGTTCTAATCTTGCTTTTCATCTCTCCAGGGTCGATACAATAAAGTACTAAGTCAAGTACTGAGATTGATATAATCGATCGTGACCCCTTCCAGAGACTACTGGCCTTGTGTCAATGTCACAAAGCCTGTTAAATTATTTCAGCGGATATGGGAGACAACTCTTGATATATTTTGGTCTTATTACGTCCCCATCAGCGAAATAAATTTCGACTGACTTCCTGAAGAGATGATAGAAAAATCATAAAGTTAATGTACAAAATTATACATTGGGTGTCGAAAAACAGATGAGTTTAGAGCAGGTATAAGAAACCTTTTTTTGATAAGCAGACTGCTGAGATATGGCTCATCATTAGGCGAGCCGGGTTATTAAAAACGTTCAAGGTAAATTTTCGTTGAGCGTACCATTCAGAAAGCCCCGTGGGCCTCAGGTTGTTCATGCCTGGTTTAAAGAATAAATAGTTCAGAGGTGCCATCAGCACAGAAAACAGCAGTTAAGTTACTGTTAACATATTTAACGCACAGAGTATTAAAAATCAAATTATTTGAAATAATTAGATCATATCAAGAACTGAACTTGTGTATTTGTTTTAAAATTAAAGAAATTTCATCATTAATATTTACAAGTCACAACATTGTATTTAAGACTATACTGCGAATGTAAAATAAAATTACTTCGAAGATGGAAATCATATTTAGCTGTTGTTTCTTTCTCCATACCTACACATCTGTGTCCCCACCACCAACTTTGTTTCTTCATAACTTCCAGCAAAATGGATATTCCTAAATAAATTTTCTATATATATATACTTCAGTTGATGTAGATTCCAATTATATTGGAATTTATTTACATTATTTACAATTGATGGATATTTGTCCTCATCTTGTTTGTTATTAACACAACGTTTCGGCTGATATAACTTCCAGCCTTCATCAGGTGTCTTGGGGGAAATTTCTGACCTGGGTTCTCATTCCTAAGGTATTTTTTGATGTTGTTGTTGTTGTTATTATTATTATTATTTTTACGTAAAAAGCACCATCCGTTTGTGACCGTTGCCAGCGCCGCCCCAACTGGCCACACAGCCACTCCTGCGCCTAGAGAAAAAATATGGAATGCTTCATGAATTTGCATGTCAAAATAAATATCAAATGGAAATTGTAGTTGTGATACCTGTGTCGGTGGCACATAAAAAGCACCAGCTGAATGTGGCCTATGCCAGCGCCGCCTTGACTGGCTTCTGTGCCGGTGGCACATAAAAAGCACCAACCGATTGTGGCCACTGCCAGACTCCCCTGACACCTGTGCTGGTGGCACGTAAAAAACACCCACTTACACTCACGGAGTGCTTAGTGTTAGGAAGGGCATCCACCTGTAGAAACACTGCCAGATCAGACTGGAGCCTGGTGCAGCCTCCTGGCTTCCCAGATTCCGGTCGAACCATCCAACCCGTGCTAGCACGGAAAACGGACGTTAAACGATGATGATGATGATGATGATGTCACTTCCAGGAATCGAACTCGGAATCTTGGGGTTAGTAGCGCACGCTCTTAACCACTACGCCATATGCCCGTGGGCATATCGGAATTTGTTGTGAAAATGTTTTTCAGGGTTTGTGTAGAATATTTTCAGAAATTTCATGCGAGTCGAAAAATAAATGAGTTTAGAGCTATGTTTCCTCATAACTCGCAGAAAATTGAACATTTTTTGATGAAATTTTTCTACGAATACCTCTCAGGTGGTGTAGATTACAATAATACCAGAATCTAGTGAGGAAAACAAATAAGTGGGCATGTACACGTACATACTGACACACATCACATATATATCTACATAATGAAACTTGAAATTAAAAAAAAAATAAATCGTGATGTGTATCAGTAAACGTGTGCACACCCATCATTTTTTTTTTCTCACATTAAATTCCGATTTAATCGTAATTTATACCATCTGAAATTAATTTCTACAAAAATTTCACTGAAATATGCCCGTTTTTCTTAAATTTACATGGAAACAAAGTCAGAAGTGTGAGGACATTTGTATTGGTATGCCGGATCTTTTCGGTTTGAACGGCAGTTTTTTCTAGCGGTGTCATATGAAATTGTCACCCATAATTATGACCCTAGTATCGATCTATTGCATTTCAATCTGTTTTGGGGTTAGGGTTAGAGTTATTGTAAGGGTTAGAGGTGGGGGGAAGGGTATCTTTTTTTTCTTCAGAAATGTAAATAAAGCCAATCTGTTTCTTAAACAAGGGACATATTCATACGGCACAGAATGTTTTCACCTCAATAGACGTCATTGATTGGTTGAGATTGCAGAAATTGAAGAAAAAAAAACAACAAATATCTTACAAACTATAGAATTTTTCTCAATAAAGCCAAGAGAAAAAGATGTTTTATAAACACATTCTACCAGTATACGAAGCGTAAAAGTGTTTAGTTACGTGGAAATTATTTTTAAAAAACTGTTGGTCAAACCGAAAAGATCCGTTATGCCTTTCTTTCTAGAATTGTGGTCAAACTTGCCATCCATCAACCAAGTTGGATCTCTTGTTGATAATGCTACTAAAAATCGTTTTTTGTTTTTTATTTAGTTTCCAACTACACACGCATGCACACATACATAAACACGCTCACAACACCAACAACAACAACAATCACTATCACCACAACAACTTTAATAATAGAACCTATACATTGGTCATTTTCGATCTTCAAGAATTGGCAATTAAATCTCTCTCAGGATCTTTTCGGTTTGAACGGCAGTTTTTTAAAATAATTTCCACTTAACACTTTCAAACTTCGTATACTGGTAGAATGTGTTTATAAAACATCTTTTTCTCTTGGCTTTATTGAGAAAATTCTATAGTTTCTAAGATATTTGTTGTTTTTTTTTCTTCAATTTCTGCAATTTCAACCAATCAATGACGTCTATTGAGGTAAAAAGCATTCTGTGCTGTATGAATATGTCCCTCGTTTAAGAAACAGATTGGGTTTATTTACATTTCTGAAGAAAAAAAGATACCCTTCCCCCACCCCCACCCCTAACCCTAACCCTAAATAACCCTAACTAACCCTAACCCTAAAACAGATTGAAATGCAATAGATCGATACTAGGGTCATAATTATGGGTGACAATTTCATATGACACCGCTAGAAAAAACTGCTGTTCAAACCGAAAAGATCCCTCCCTCAAATGATACTCTATTATCTTGAAAAAAAAAAGGGATATATTGAATACTGATATATTCTATAGACACAGGTGTATCTGTACAATAAGTTTGCTTCCCAACTACAAGATGCTAGTTTCGGTCCCCTTATGTGACATCCTGGGCAAGTATCTTCCTCGATAGCTTGGGCTGTCTAGGGCTTTGTGAGTGGATTTCCTATACAGTAACTGAAAGAAGTCCTGTATATTACATTCTTTTATTTGTTCCAGTTATTTGACTGTGGCCATGCTGGAGCACCACCTTGGAAGGATTTTAGTCAAACAAATCAAGCCCGGGAGTTATTTTTTAAGCATTGTACTTATTCTATTGGTCACTTTCACCGAACGGCTAAGTTATGGGGACAGTTTTAAAGTCCACTTTTCTGTGCTTGCATGGATCAGAAAGAGTTCATTTAGACAGATTTTTTTTTTTACAGCTGGATGCCTTTCCTGCCACCAACCTTCACCTATTTCCAAGCACAGTAATATTTCCCCTTGACCAGGCATATTTTCACAGAATTTTGGAAATGAACAACACTACTATACGACAGCAGTGGCACCGCTAATTAACAACTATCACATGATATCAAGACAAAGAGACAAACATACACACACTCATGCATACACCATATAACTAAAAAATATGGATTGGCCCAAGAATTGAAATAACAGCTTCATCGTCATCACCATCCTCATCAGCAGCAGCATCATTTATTGTCCATTTTCCATGCTGGCACGGATTAGACCTGGGGGTTGGCAAACGAGGGTAAATTACCACAAGTGGGGCAAAAATGAAATTCTTGAGGTTGATGCGGACTCGTTAGACATAAGTAGAATTATATAAAAAACGTGTTCCTTGTAATGACAGAAATTTTTCTTCTCTCAACACTGCATTTGTCCAATGTTGTGGACTTGTAAATAGATTCATATAAATAGATTTAATAAAATAGATGCAATAAACCTTTTAAATTCAAAGAATCTATGATTTTCTTCCTTTCAAATTAATGGTGTAATATCGGCATAAATAAATATATTTTGGGTTAATTGGTTAAAGTTCCCTGACCCCTAGGTTAGTCAGTTTGACTGGAGATGGTGAGCCAGAGAGCCGCACCAGGCTCCAGTCCATTTTGGCTTGGTTTATACAGTTTAATGCCCTTCCTAATGCCAACTACTCCACAAAGTGTACTGGGTGCCTTTTACATGTCACCTACTATCTATTGTTCAATTGTGGTCGAAACAATGGAATTTACTATGTTATGCCAGACTTCATGGTCCATCATAGCATTACGGAGGTCCTGTTGTTGGATGCCTGTATCCCTGGAGATTACATCAGGGTAGGAGAGTGTGCGCCCTCTGGTATCACGAGCAGATGGCTTCCAGAGGAGAAGAGTAGAAATAACCTCGTTTTCAGCTCTATAACAATGTCCAGCAAACTGGACTCTTCTACCTTTCACAAGAGATGATACAGGTGGTAATTTCCCATATATTTGTACTTTGGTTGGATGACGCTTCCACGAGAGATTTTGAGCTCGCATAAGGAGGCGAGTGTAAGTTCCATCCAACCGCCTCTCATAGGTGCCTTTTAAGTGTCACTGACATGGGTGCTATTCACATGTCACCAGCAGTGGCCACGACCACAGTTTCGCTTGGCTTGACGTAGCTTCTCAAGCACAGAAATTTACCAGAAGTCCTGGTCACTTGACATCGCCTCTGTGAGACTCGACATCCAAAGACCACCATGTCCCATTTCTTCATGGGTATACCTCTTTCACAGGTTCCTTCCGTAATTAGAGATTAGCACTTCGTTATGCAGCTGTCCTCATCCATACACAGCTTGACTGAGTCAAACATTAAAACCAACAACACCACCACCACCACCACCAATACCACCACCGCAACAACAACAACAAAGAATTTCTGTATTTAAGGCTAGGGTTAGTTGTAGCAGCAGAAGTCACAATTGCAGCAGTTTATATATAAAATATGATTAAATGAGTCATTTCACCATTATGTATTTGATATTTTTGTATTCATTGTCATTATATAATTATGCTTTTATCACTGATTCAAATAAAAATATCAGTAGCTATTTTCTTTTTATCACAAATACGTCTAACTAAAATACATAGCAGCAATCAACAATCTCTCTGAACATTTGATCCTCTTGCAGAACAGACTGGAGAAGGTCCAAAGTGAGCCAAGATGCAAGGAATTATGCCAAAAAAAATCATTGGGACTTTTTAGAAGATAAAGTATCTAATTAATCTTATTTATGATAATAATAATAATAATAATGAAAAAAATAATAATAATGATAATGATAATGATAATAATAATAATAATAATAATAATAATAATAATAATAATAATAATGACAAAAATAATAATAATGATAATAATATAATGATAATAATAATAATATAATAATAATAATATATAATAATAATAATATGAAAAAAATAATAATAATGATAATGATAATAATAATAATAATGATAATAATAATAATAATAATAATAATAATAATAATATAATGATGATGATGATGATGATGATAATAATAATAATAATAATAATAATAATAATAATAATAATATAATAATAATATAATAATAATAATGATGATGAAAATAATAATAATAATAATAATAATAATAATGATGATGAAAATAATAATAATAATAATGATGATGAAAATAATAATAATAATAATAATAATAATGATGATGATAATAATAATAATAATAATAATAATAATAATAATAATAATAATGAAAAATAATAATATAATAATAATAATAATAATAATAATGAAAAAAATAATAATAATGATAATGATAATGAATAATAATAATAATAATAATAATAATAATAATAATAATAATAATAATAATGAAAAAAATAATAATAATGATAATGAATAATAATAAATAATGATAATAATATAATAATAATAATAATAATAATAATAATGATGATGATGATGAATGATGATGATAATAATAATAATAATAATAATATAATAATAATAATAATAATGAAAATAATAATAATAATAATGATGATGAAAATAATAATAATAATAATAATAATAATGATGATGAAAATAATAATAATAATAATAATAATAATAATAATAATAATAATGATAATAATAATAATAATAATAATAATAATAATAATAATAATATGCTCTGATGCAGTACCAAGTAGTGGCTCGCGTGGCTTCTGATCTTAACTGATTGGAAGTGTTATCATGTACATTGTTTTGTCTTGGTATAAAAAGATGGGCTACAGCAAATATTCTGCTCAGTACCACAGATTTGCTTGTCTGTTGTTTGACCATAACCATTTGAGCATGTCCCTTAGTGGCTGACAATATGTGCATCTCTGATCATGAGCAGAAGTAGTGGGGGAGCATCATAGCCATGTGATGAGAGGGATTCTTTGGGGTTTGAATAATTCACCTCTGGAAACATGTATGTTTTGTTCAACATCCTTAAACAACCCTTATTCGGGGACCTTTTGAGCGGGATGAGTTACTTGACCAGAAGTCCCACCTGCAAGGTCATGTGCTGTTTATCTTGATATGAGATCACCGTGTCGTGCACATATGGTTGTGATACATGTGCGTAGTGTACCCTTATCAAATGGATAGTCATGATGGGTATACTGGGCTTCATATATTTTACCTCAGTGTCACTTTGATGGCATGCACTGCTCTCTCACTCAATAATAATAATTTCTATTATGGGCATAAGGCTTGAAATTTTGTAGTTGATGGCTACCTGAGATTTCCTTGGTCCCCAGTGCTTGACTGGTACTTATTTCATCAGCTCCAAAAGAATAAAAGGTGAAGACGTCCCCAGAGGAATTTGAACTCAGAACATAAATAGGCAGAAGATATGCCACTAAGCATTTAATCTAATCTGCTAATGATTCTGCCATCTTGCCATCTTTATAAATGTTCCAAATTTTGACAAAATGCCAAAAAGTTTCGGTGGTGGAGGTATTTAGTTGATTGTGTTGACCCCAGTAGTTGACTGGTACCTAATTTTATTGAAACCCTTGAAAAGATGATTAGCAGAGTTACCTGAGCAAGTGCAGACACTCGCAAATATGAATATTATCAATTTCGTTTGTGTGTGATGCGAAGTGATACATTTGAATGAGTTTGCATGTTAAATGATTGCTCTACAGTTATACGTAGTGGAGGCACATGGCTTAGTGGTTAGAGCAGCAAACTCGCAATCAAGGAATTGCTGGTTCAAATCTCAGACCAGGCAATGTGTGTGCTTATGAGAGAAACACCTAAGCTCCACGCGGCTCCGGGAGAAGGTAATGGTGAACTTCTGCTGACTCTTTTGCCACAACTTTCTCTCACTCTTTCCTCCTGCATCTAGCAGCTCACCTGCGACGGACCAGCGTCCCGTCCAGGTGAGGAACCTATATGCCAATGAAACCAGGAAACTGGCCATTATGAGCCAGGGATGGCTTCAGAAGGAACAAACAACAACAATAGTTATATGTAAGTAGACACACTTGGTCCTGCAGTGAAACCTCTTCCTCTTTTTTTCTTTTTTTCTTTCTTTTTGTTTTTGCTGTTGAACAACATGTTAAGAAGAGAAAGTTACGATCATGGTTCTTTTACTCTTTTACTTATTTCAGTCATTTTGACTGGCCATACTGGAGCACTGCCCTTTAGTCAAGCAAATCCACCCCGGGACTTATTCTTTGTAAGCCTAGTACTTATTCTATCGGTCTCTTTTGCCGAACCGCTAGGTTACGGGGGCGTAAACACACCAGCATCAGTTGTCAAGCAATGTTGGGGAGACAAACACAGACACACACACAAACATATACACACACATGCATATATATATATATATATATATATATATATATACGACAGGCTTCTTTCAGTTTCCATCTACCTAATCCACTCACAAAGCTTTGGTCGGCCTGAGGCTATAGTAGAAGACACTTGGCCAAGGTGCCACGCAGTGGGACTGAACCTGTTACCATGTGGATGGTAAGCAAGCTACTTACCACGCAGCCACTCCTCTCTACTGTGTGGTTTTGAGTACCACTGCATGACACCCGAGACAAATGTCTTCTACATAACCTCGGGCTTGTGAGTGAGTGAATTTGATGGATGAAAACTAAAAGAAGCCTGTTGTACACACGTGTGTGCGTGTGTGTGTGCGTGTGTGTATGTGTGAGTGTGTGCGCATGCGTGTGTGTATGTGTGCGCATGTATGTTTGTGTGAGCATATGCATACATGTATGTATGCATGCAAGCATGCAATCTGGCATACATGCATACATGTATGTGTGTATGTACGTATGTATTCATGGGTGTGTGTGTATGTATGTATATATGTATGTATTTCTGTATATATGTATGTATGCATGCATGCATGCATGGGTGTATGTACACATGTATGTATATGTGTATGTATGTAGGCATGAATGTGTGTGTGTATGTATGTACACATGCATGTATGTGTGTATGTATGCATGTCATTATTCAGCTTTATCTCAAGATTTTTTGCCAAAAGAGAAAGAACCGGTTTCTAACCTAGATTCAAGACTCCTTCATTGGAATTGCAACGTCAACAACAGGGTATTTTTGTTTGCATGTATATGTACGTATGTGCGTATATACATAGATATGTATGTGTGTGTGAATGCGTGTATATATGTATGTCTGTGTGTGTGTGTATGATTATGTATGTATGTCTCTTCTGTATTTAATCATTCGAATTTTTCCTCTGAAGAAGGTGCTGGTTTCTAACATGCTGAGAGTTGCTGAAGCATGGAACAAACTGCCGGCATCAGTTGTTAGTTGTCGGAGCACTGCATCCTTCAAAACTTCCATGCTTCCTGAGATTCGCCAACACTACACCTGATTTTCTCCCCTCCATACACACGCAAGCATGTATCTGACTCATACATTGTTCGCTTTCCAGACATTTCTACATTACTGCATGTACTTTATATGCACTTTCTTATTATAAAAAGTTACGTCTTTGGAATATAGATGACGAAAACAATGTCAAATTTTAAACTTGAGAAAAGTTTTGCAGAGTTTTACTGCTCCACTCACAGATTATATTTTTAATGTGCGAATCATTTGGCTGATTTCTTTTACTGAAAATCAAAGTTTATTCAGGCTGACAGTTAGGCAATTACTAAAACCAAGTGCTCCAATTATTTTTGGTATAAATGCAAATTTGTAACCCAGATATAGAAGCTGGAGGTTTCAAAGCAGTTATCCATAATTATCCTCTTTCTCTTTGATTATGTATGTAGGTAGGTAGGTATCCATGTATTTGTGTATATGTGTATACACACACACACACACACACACACACATATGTACATGATGTGGCTGTGTGGTAAGAAGCTTGCTTCCTTACTGCACAGTTTTGGGTTCAGTCTCCTTGCATGGCATCTTGGGAAAGTGTCTTCTGCTATAGCCTTAGGCTGAGCAAAGCCTTGTGAGTAAATTTGGTAGACGAAAACTGGAAGAAATTCATCATATATATATATATATATATATACAATATATATTTATGTATGTATGTGTATATATATATATATATATATATATAATATATATATATATATATATATATATGTATATACATATGTGTGTGTGTGTGTGTGTTTCTGTCTGTGTTTGTCCTCCATGGTGTCAGTGTGTTTATGCCCCCATAACTTAGCAGTTTGGCAAAAGAGACCAATAAGATAAGTACCAGGCTTAGCAAAAAAAAATTAATGAACCAGAGTGGATTCATTTGATAAAAAAAATTCTTCGAGGCATTGCTCCAGCATGTTTGCAGTCAAATAACTGAAACCAGTAGAAGAATATTTACAACTAGCAGAACCGGTGAATACTTCATGGAATTAATGGTAAACCTATCAGGTTATTTCTGAAAACTTTATCCAAAAATCCTGAAAGCATAGCCTGCCTGTGTTGTGTCTGAATCAAAAGATAGTCGCTCATCTGCTACTCATTGAAAAGTGAAGGAAATTGGAATGCGATGATTACTTAATGCACTTTATATATACACTTTATATACTTTATGCATAATTTTATAGACTGGCTACACAGCACTCATAAAATAAATATTCACACTTATTTTTCCAGTTTTCCCATAAACCAAAAAAAAAAATATATATATTGCATACATAACTTTTTGTTAAGTTGAATATATCTACCACATAAACAATCACTAATATTTTATGGAAATTGCACTTATGCACTTTCAATAGTCTTGCAACTATTGAAAATGTTGTAAGACAACGAAAATTTTAGGAGAATAGAAATAAGAAAAAGGTGGAAATTTTACTGTTGAGTGTGTTATATTATAAGGCACAAAAAGAAAATGACTCTCCCCAGACACAACAGAATATGCTTCAACACATGAACTCACATAAAGAATCTTGCAAACCAAATCCCAAAACGAAATATAAAAAAAACTTAGTTTAATTTTTAAAAAATACACTTTTCACTATCCAATCACCACCACCACCACCACCACCACTATCTCTCTCCCCCTCTCTCCTCCCTCACTGCCTTTCTTTAACCTCACCATCAGAACATCACCCTTCTACTAAAATTATTACATTCCCCCTTACCTCACATCATGGATGCTTTTCTCTGTCTTTTTCTCTCTCTTTCTTTTTCTTTTTCCCTCTTTCTGCCTTGCCTTATTCTCTCTTTTTCTCTCTCCTTTTCCTTCTCTTCTCTTTTCTTTCAATCAATCCCATGAAATCGTTACAATTACATTCCCCCCTACCTTACATCATGGATGCTTCTTTCTCCCTCTTTTCTCTCCCTCCCTTTTTTTATCTCACCCTCTTTTCTTTCTCCCTCTTTTCTCTCCCTCCCTTTTTTTTATCTCACCCTCTTTTCTTTCTCCCTCTTTTCTCTCCCTCCCTTTTTTTATCTCACCCTCTTTTCTTTCTCCCTCTTTCTCTCTAATAATGTGAAAGCATTAACAACAGGCTAAGTAACACAATGACAAACAGAATTATTCTAAGATGGACTACTTTCACTTTCTCTCTGCCAAATCCACTTAGGAAGCTTTGGTAAGACCAAGACTAAAGAAGAAGATACTTGCTCAAGATGCCCTACTCTAAGATTGAACCTGGGAAGCCAGCTTCTTACCACAACTGTTCCCTGTGAATCTACAATCACATGCTTAATGTAAGAAGTCAAAATTAGGACACTGTTTCATATTTTGCAACAACCCACGCTTTTGTTTCTTTAAGCTAAAGTCAACAGCTTTGACCCTTTTGCCTCTAATCTACTTGAGACATGCCTGCTTCTTGTTTTGTAAAAACAAGCTTTCCTGTTTTAAAGTTATCTAAACAAAAACTATCCTTCAGAATTTCATGGGCGTGGCTGTATGGTGTGAAGCTTGCTTCTCAGTCACATGGTTCCAGGTTCAATCCCACTGCAGGGCACTTTCAGCAAGGGTGTCTTATACTATAACCTCAGGCAGACCAAAGCCTTTTAAGTGAATTTTGGTAGATGGAAACTGAAAGAAGCTTGTTATATAGGCACAGACATTGCAGAGTTGTAAGAAGTTTGTTTCTCAATCACATAGTTCTGGGTTCAGTCCCACTGCAGGGCACTTTTGGCAAGTGTGTCTTCTACTATAACCTCAGGCAGACCAAAGTGGATTTGGTAGATGGAAACTGAAAGAAGCTTGTTATATAAACGCAGACATTGCAGAGTTGTAAGAAGTTTGTTTCCCAAGCAAATGGTTTCGAGTTCAGTCCCACTCCATGGCACTTTCAGCAAGTGTCTTCTACTATAGCCTCGGGGCCAAGCAAAGCCTTGTGAGTGGATTTGGTTAATGGAAACTGAAAGAAGCCCATCATGTGTGTGTGTGTGTGCATGTTTGTTTGTCCTGCTCCACCACCCCCAGCTGGTGTTGGTGTGTTTACATCCATGTAAGTTACTTATTTGTTATGAAACTATATAATGTAATTTATTTACATGTTTTTAAGTTACGAAACAATTTGTAATGATATTAAAATTTTCTTATTGTTAAATAAAAATTTCATTAAGTCATTTATGACTTTTGAAATGAACGAAACCAGATTTTTGAATTTTTATTCTGTATATAAGTACAGACAGTGTATTTGCGCTGTGGAGCCTTTCTGTTTCACGGCTATGTATTTTGTTCATATTTATATGTATTGATTGGGTTATATTACACTGATGACAGAAAAAGAGATTACCCCTTAATCTTGAAATCGAGTGATATGTACTACATCTGTTTCATGAATCTGTTTCATTTATTTGCATGAGTACACCATGTGTTTATACTATACGGTGATATCTTGAGGTAGATTTTAGACATTGGCATCTCTTTCTAGCATGCTGGTGACTTGTATACGTACTCACTTGCCCTTGATATATATCTATAAATCGATTAATGTAACCTTAACCGGTTGATTGCATGCTAACTACTTGATAAAATCTAATATAGATTTTATCCTTAATTTTTATATATATATAGGCGAAAGAGTGGCTGTGTCATAAGTAGCTTGTTTACCAACCACATGGTTCTGGGTTCGGTCCCACTGCGTGGCATCTTGGGCAAGTGTCTTCTACTATAGCCTCAGGCCAACCAAAGCCTTGTGAGTGGATTTGGTAGACGGAAACTGAAAGAACCCCGTCGTATATATGTATATATATGTGTGTGTGTGCGTATATGTTTGTGTGTCTGTGTTTGTCCCCCTAGCATTGCTTGACAACCGATGCTGGTGTGTTTATGTCCCCGTCACTTAGCGGTTCGGCAAAAGAGACCGATAGAATAAGTACTGGGCTTACAAAAAATAAGTCCAGGGGTCGAGTTGCTCGATTAAAGGTGGTGCTCCAGCATGGCCGCAGTCAAATGACTGAAACAAGTAATAGAGAGAGTAAAAGAGAGATATATATATGTATATATACACACACATGCACACACACACATACATATACACACACACACATACATGCACATAGACACACTTCTGTTCACTTCATCCATGGAATCACTTACAAGCTTTTCTGAGATTATTTTTTCTGCTCCTCTCCGGACTTTTCTTCTTTCTTCTTTCTGATGAAGAGCCATGCTCAAAACATCACATATCCCCTCTTTTTTCCATCTTAAACTGTGCCTCAACCTAATACATTCACTCTGTATGTCCTATGGACTTTCGTTCTTTTACTTTTGTTTTTGTTTTTTTTTATATTAATTTTTGCTTTTCCATCTGCCAAGCCCGTTCATAAGGTTTTGGTCAGTCCTAGGCTATAGTAGAAAACATTTGCCTAAGATGCCACACGCTGGGACTGAACCTAGAATCATTTGGTTGGGAAGCAAGCTTCTCCTGCAGTCGCACCTGCACCTGTATGTGTAGATAGATAGACAGACAGATAGATAGATAGATATACACATATACACATATACATACATATATATACACATATATATATGTATGTATATATATATATTTATAGATACATACATATATATATATATATATATATGGCCCCTACCTGGGACGTAGTCGATCCACCTGTGCATACCTTCCTTCTTGTGACACTTGTGAAGACCTGCTGAGGCAAGTGAAAATCAATCAAAATAGATGAACATCAATGGAATTTGTATCCTTGTGGTACCAGTGCCAGTGGCACACAAGAATCCATCCGAACGTGGCCGTAGTCAGTACCGCTTGTGGTACCAGTGCCGGTGGCACACAAGAATCCATCCGAACGTGGCCGTAGTCAGTACCGCATCACTGGCCATCGTGCTGTGGGCACATAACAAACACCATCCGGTCGTGTCCGTTCGCCAGCCTCATCTAGCACCAGTGTCGGTGGCACATAAAAACACCTTCCGAAGACCCGGCAAGACTAGTCAGGCCATAAACCATGGCCCCTACCTGGGACGTAGTCAGTCCACCTGTGCATACCTTCCTCCTTGTGATACTTGTGAAGGCCTGTTGAGGCAAGTGAAAATCAAATCAAATCAAAACAAATCAAAATAGATGAACATCAATGGAATCTGTATCTTTGTGGTACCAGTGCCGGTGGCACACACTTTGTGGTACCAGTGCCGGTGGCACACATGAGAACCATCCGAACGTGGCCGTAGCCAGTTCCGCATCGACCGGCCTCCGTGCTGTGGGCACGTAACAAACACCATCCGATCATGGCCGTTCGCAGCCTCATCTGGCACCTGTGTCGGTGGCACATAAAAACACCATCCGAAGACCCGGCAAGACTAGTCAGTCCACCTGTGCATACCTTCCTTCTTGTGACACTTGTGAAGACCGGTTGAGGCAAGTGAAAATCAAATCAAATCAAATCAAATCAAAATAGACAAAATAGATGAACATCAATGGAATTTGTATCTTGTGGTACCAGTGCCTGTGGCACACAAGAAATCCATCAGTGCCGTAGTCAGTGCGGTGGGCACATGACAAACACCATCCGATCGTGGCCGTTCGCCAGCCTCATCTAGCACCTGTGTCGGTGGCACATAAAAAACACCATCCGAAGACCCGGCAAGACTAGTCAGGCCATAACCCATGGCCCCTACCTGGGACGTAGTCAGTCCACCTGTGCATACCTTCCTTCTTGTGACACTTGTGAAGACCTGTTGAGGCAAGTGAAAATCAAATCAAAACAAATCAAAATAGATGAACATCAATGGAATTTGTATCTTTGTGGCACGTGGCACATAAGAAAACCATCCGAACGTGGCCGTAGCCAGTACCGCATCGACTGGCCTCCGTGCTGTGGGCACGTAACAAGCACCATCCGATCGTGGCCGTTTGCCAGCCTCATAAAAACACCATCCGAGCGTGGCCGTCTGCCAGCCTCGTCTGGCACCTGTGTCGGTGGCACATAAAAAACACCATCCGAGCGTGGCCGTCTGCCAGCCTCGTCTGGCACCTGTGTCGGTGGCACATAAAAAACACCATCCGAGCGTGGCCGTCTGCCAGCCTCGTCTGGCACCTGTGTCGGTGGCACATAAAAAACACCATCCGAGCGTGGCCGTTTGCCAGCCTCGTCTGGCACCTGTGTCGGTGGCACATAAAATCACCCACTACACTCTCGGAGTGGTTGGCGTTAGGAAGGGCATCCAGCTGTAGAAACACTGCCAGATCTGACTGGACTGGTGCAGCTTTCGGGCTCCCCAGACCCCAGTTGAACCGTCCAACCCATGCTAGCATGGAAGGCGGACGTTAATTGATGATAATGATGATGATGATGATGATATATATATATATATGTAAATATATATACATACATATATATATGTGTATATATATATGTATGTATATGTGTATATCTATCTCTCTCTCTATATATATATATACACACACAGGTGCAGGTGCATATGTATATATATATATATATATATATATGTTCATGGTACTTTGTTGGTTATGACAATGAGGGTTCCAGTTGACCCAATCAATGGAACAGCCTGCTTGTGAAATTAACGTGCAGGTGGCTGAGCCCTCCACAGACACATGTACCCTTAATGTAGTTCTCGGGGAGATCCAATGTGACACAGAGTGTGACAAGGCTGGCCCTTTGAAATACAGGTACACCAGCATCGGTTGTCAAGTGATGTTGGGGGGACAAACACAGACACACAAACATATACACACCCATATATATATATACGATATATACACATATATACGACGGGCTTCTTTCAATTCCCATCTATCAAATCCATCCACAAGGCTTTGGTTGGCCTGAGGCTATAGTAGAAGACACTTGGCCAAGGTGTCACACAGTGGGAATGAACCCAGAACCATGTGGTTGATAAGCAAGTTACTTACCACCTTACAACACAGCCATTCCTGCATCTATATATATATATATATATATCCCTCTCTCTCTCTCTTTCGGACAGGCACTGAGCAGCTATACGCACACATACACACACGGCAGTAACTTCCACCTACCAAATTCAATCACAAAGCTCCGGTCGGCTCGGGGCTATAGTGGAAGACACCTACCCAAAGTGTCACGCAGTGGGACTGAACCCAAAACCATGTAGCTAGAAGCAAGTTCCCTAACCACACAGCCATGCCCACGATATATATATATATATATATATTATATATATATATATATATATATATACACACACACGCACACACACACATTATATATATGTCTATCACATTTGACAAATAGTTATTGTATGAAGAGAACTCTTTCCTTTGTTATCAGAATACATTGAAATTGCCCACATTTAATTCCTATTTACTCGGTTGTAATATCTGTCTTGGCTATTGGCCAGTCCCTAGACAAATAAGACATCAGACAAGGTTGACAAGAAGTAGTTAACCTCACTTTGTAAAAACGATGTCTGTAGAATATAAAAGAAAATGATGGCAAATTATTGTTTCAAAGAAGAGGTAAATGAAAAACACATATTCACTTCAGTAAAAGTCCAGGACATTTCTAAAAGAAGTCTATTTTATTGGTTAGTAACCCAAGAAATGATGTCTGTAAATTTAGTTGAATCAGTTAACCAAATTTATTTCAAACAATATAACTAAGTTAGTGTAAATGTTTAATATACAATCATAATCATTTTAAACTTGCTAAAATAACATTTGAAGTGGTTTACCCGATTGAAAATTTGATTTTGAAGTGTTTGTGGTTTCGTAGGGAAGATCTTATCAAAGACTTTGCTATTAGAAATAGGAGAAAACTTTTCAAATAAAATAAAGTGGATGTATAGAAAATTAAACATTATTTTCCATCTTACTGTTAGTTTTGTTTCGTTTTATTTTATGGTTTATTATTGTTTATACTTTGAATTTCATATATCAGGAGGAACCAAAATCTTTCAAGTGCTTGGGGACTCCATGGATCATAACCTTGCCCTGACAATACACAATATTTTATTTTTATATTTAGGCACCCTTTTCAAGCCTAGCCAGGCTCATGGGCCCGGTTTCCCGGTTTCTATGGCATATGTGTCCCCCACCTCTCCGGCTGGATGGGACGCCAGTTCATCGCAGCATTACTCAACAAACAGGAAGAAAGAGCGAGAAAAAGTTGGGGTGAAAGAGTACAACAGGGGTTGCCACCCCACCCTGCAGGAGCCTCGTGGAGCTTTAGGTATTTTCGCTCAATAAACACACACAATGCCCGGTCTGGGAATCAAAACCACGATCCTCCGACCACGAGTCCGCTGCCCTAACCACTAAGCCATTGCACCTCACATAATATTTACATGGACAGAAAAAAGGGGATCAGCCTTTCCTAGCAATACAATGATCATTGAAGAACAGGGAACCTTATTTACTCTTAACTCATCAGCAGCACTATGATGATTTGTTCAGCTTTATCAAGAGCAGTCACTTCAGTGAATAAGCTTGAGGTCCATCATCAGCAGCCAATTATAAGGATTCCTTTATTCTCTTTTACTCTTTCACTCTTTTACTTGTTTCAGTCATGTGACTGTGGCCATGCTGGAGCACCGCTTTTAGTCAAGCAAATTGACCCCAGGACTTATTCTTTGTAAGCCTAGTACTTATTCTATCGGTCTCTTTAGCCAAACTGCTATGTTACGGGGACGTAAACACACCAGCATCGGTTGTCAAGTGATGTTGGAGGGGACAAACACAGACACACAAACATACACACACATACACATACATATATATATATATAATATATATATATATATATATATATATGTATATATATATACATACATATGTATATATATATATACACATATATATACATACATACATATATAATATATATATATATATATATTATATATATATATATATATATGTATATATATATATATAATATATATATATATATATATTATATATATATATATGTATGTATGTATATATATATTAGCACAAAGCGTAAGGATGCAGAAAAACATCAACCTGCTAGAAATAAGAGCTAAAGTCTTAAACCACCATAAAGCACCAAAGTAACAGAGAAATAAAAGTAGGCGAGGAAACGGAAAGAATTAATATATTCAAAAGCACACCTATGAAAGATTATGCTATTTAGGATATATCTACATATCCGTGTTTCAGCTTCTGGAAACTTAATCCTTAAGCCTCTTCAGTGTAGACTCCCTGGTAAAAATTCTAATCTGTTACATTATATATCCGTTAATATACTGTTCTTGTTTTTTGGCGCCAAAAACACAGCACAAGGTGCAAGAATATTTATGAAGAAAACATTAAAACACTAAGGTTTGAAATAAGATGCCACTACTGTTAATATCATCCCTCTTTACTCTTTTACTCTTTTACTTGTTTCAGTCATTTGACCCCGGGACTTATTCTATTTGTAAGCCCAGTACTTATTCTATCGGTCTCTTTTTGCCGAACAGCTAAGTGACGGGGACGTAAACACACCAGCATCGGTTGTCAAGCAATGCTAGGGGAACAAACACAGACACACATACATATATATATATATATACATATGACAGGCTTCTTTCAGTTTCCGTCTACCAAATCCACTCACAAGGCATTGGTCGGCTCGGGGCTATAGCAGAAGATACTTGCCCAAGATGCCACGCAGTGGGACTGAATCCGGAACCATGTGGTTGGTTAGCAAGCTACTTACCACACAACCACTCCTATCTATGGATAAAATTATCTATGGATAAAATTTGAAATTGATGGTATCAACAGTAGGTGTTATCAACATAGGTGGTTCACAGGCAAATAGTGTTATTAAGCTATAATATACGAATTAGCATGAAGCGTAAAGATGCTGAAACTCAGGTATATAGATATCTTAAATAGCATAATCTTTCATAGGTGTGGTCTTGATTATATCAATTCTTTCCATTTCTTCGCCTACTGTTTTACTTCTCTGTTATTTTGGTGCTTTACAGTGGTTTAATTAAGACTTTAGCTCTTATTTCTAGCAGGTTGATGTTTTTTCTGCATCCTTACACTTCAAGCTAATTTGTCTATTACAGATTAATAATGCTATTTGCCTGTGAACCACCTATGTTATTACTGTTGATACCTTCAATTTTATCCATAGATAACATTAACAGTAGTGACATCTTATTTCAAACCTTAGTGTCTGAATGTTTTGTCTATATATATATATACATATATCAGCCGAAATTGCGAAGATGATCCGGTTCTTGACTGAAGATTGAAGGCTTCGAATGTCCCGTCCGTGTTTTTTGTGTTGTCTTCTAATTGTTTCTTATCCCAGTTTGTATATTTTTTTACTTTTACATATATATATATATATATATATATATATATACAGGGTGCGTTGGATAAATTATTGCCATTTTATATTTTATATTTCGTGCATGTGCATTGTTTTTGATTTTGTCAACTACACAGTGTAGTAGGGTCAATTGGGCACCATCTGTGAGAAAAACAGTACCGTGACGCAATTCACTCGGCTTTCATGCTGGAAGCTCCAATACAGACAATTCAGAGTGTCTGGGTTTCAATCTGAAGACATGTACCGAGAGTGATAAAAATCAAACATCCATGTCAACATCATGGTACTTGGAGTGATCACTAGTGATGGCAACGTTATGCCTCCATTCATCTTCTCACATGGCCACAGACTCAACATGGAGGCCTAAATCAAGTGCCTGGAGGAAATGGAGCTGCCCTGGGTCAAGAGAGTGGCTGCTAGAAGACCTATGTCTGGCAACAGGACTCTACACCATGCCACACAAGCAGGAGAACCCAGTCATGGCTGTCAGACAATTTCTGTGATCACATCACCCCTAACATCTGGCCACCTAACTTCCCAGACTGCAACCCCCTTGAATATTATGTGTAGGACACAGTTGAGTGACAGACCAACAAAACTCCTTGTAACACCAAAGATGAACTGAAGGCAAGGATCATGGCAGCATTCACCAACTTAAACAAGGAGACTGTCCAGAAGATTTGCAGGAGATTCTGAGGTCATCTGGAGGCATTGGTTGAAGCCAATGGTGATTTTATTGAATAAATTTACTCTTTAGTATTTCAAGATATTTTTATGTAATTTTGCTAAATATATCTGTTAAAATGAGATGTC